>NC_138561.1:4417898-4882898 GCF_964273705.1 Natrix helvetica
GAGCGGAGGTGGGGCAGTGGTTAGAGGGCAGTACTGCAGCCTACTTCAGCTGACTGCTAGCTATAGTTCGGCAGTTCAAATCTCACAAGGCTCAAGGTTGGTTCAGCCTTTCACTGTGAAGCATTATATAAGTCTAGGTGCTATTGATATCTTCCTTCCTTCCTTCCTTCCTTCCTTCCTTCCTTCCTTCCTTCCTTCCTTCCTTCCTTCCTTCCTTCTTTCCTTCCTGTTATAATGCAGTATTGCAGGCTAACTCTGCCCACAGCCAGCAATTCGATCCTGACCCGCTCAAGGTTGACTCAGCCTTCCATCCTTCCGAGCTGGGTAAAACGAGGACCCAGATTGTTGGGAGCAAGAGGGTGACTCTGTAAACCGCTTAGAGACGGCTGCAATTCACTGTAAAGCGATATATAAGTCTAAGTCCTATTGCTATTTTCCTTATTTCCTTCCTTCCTTCCTTCCTTCCTTCCTTCCTTCCTTCCTTCCTTCCTTCCTTCCTTCCTTCCCTTCTCCCTCCTTCCTTCCTTTTAGAATGCAGTATTGCAGACAAACTCTGCCCACTGCCAGGAGTTCAATCCTGACTGGCTCAGGTTGACTCAGCCTTCCATCCTTCCGAGGTGGGTAAAAATGAGGTAAAATGAGGACCCAGATTGTTGGGTGGGAAGAGGCTGACTCTGTAAACCACTTAGAGAGGCCTGCAAAGTGGCATATAAGTCTAAGTGCTATTGTTATTGCTATTAATGATCGGCATGATGGATGACCATAATTCCTGGCTTCATGATGGTTTTGATTCAAGGATTCCTGAAAGCTCTGCCTTCTTCCCAGGGATTCCAACCCTTTCTCCGAAATCAGGGAATGCACATAAATAAGCCATTCAACCCCCAAGAAGATACAAAGAAGTGCCCAGTGTCGCATAGCCATGCGCAAGAGAGGCAGGTTCACCTTGGCACAGGGCTCCTGGTTAGCTGGAATGCAGAGACGGACTTGGCAGTGCAGGAAGACCTCGGACAGGTTCTTGAACTGGAACATCTGAAAGCTAAATTTTGCCACTGTGCTGGTTCCGATGACATTGATGAACTCCAGGGTCTTGTCGCGTGGACACCTGGAAGAGACCAAGGCTTCCTTAAGCTGCCCTTCCCATCAGCAGTCAAAGCATGGAATAACTCCAAGGTTAACTTAGACTTAGAATCACTTTATTGACCCTTTGAATGTAAACTAATCGGCATACATTTAGAATGAAATTTCACTGCATGCAGCTCTCAAAGGGTCACCACCTCCAATATACACTACATAAACATGACATGAATAAATAAATGGATAAATGAATTGATAAATAAATGAATAAATAAATGGATGAATCAATAAATCAATAAATAAATGGATAAATCAATGAATCAATAAATAAATGGATGAATCAATGAATCAATAAATAAATGGATGAATCAATGAATCAATAAATCAATGTTTAAATCAATGAATCAAACATTACATGAATAAATAAATGATAAATAAATGGATAAATCAATGAATCAATAAATAAATGGATAAATCAATGAATCAATAAATGGATAAATGAATGGATAAATGAATGGGTAAATGAATGGATAAATACATGAATAAAAATGAATAAAAATTAAATGAACAAATAAATGGATAAATCAATAAATAAATTGATAAATCAATGAATCAATAAATGGATATATCAATGGATAAATCAATGAATAAATGAATGAATGGATAAATGAATGAATGAATGAATGAATGGATAAATCAATGAATAAATGAATGGATAAATAAACGGATAAATAAATGAATAAAAATAAATGAATAAATAAATGAATACAAAATTATGCATATACCCATATATGACACAGAGAAACAACCCAGTCTAGTTCAGATATATACATGTACATGGTGAGAAAACCGAATCTTGCGAGTTTACCAGATGGACGGATGGCCTAGGGAACAAATCTGCTACAGATTCTGGTAGTCCTGCTAGAAATACTTCAAAATCTCCTCCCAGAGGGGAGCAACAGAAATAGACCATAAAGTGGGTGTGTGGGGTCTCTAACAATGCCTTGAGCTCTAAGCACATAGCATGTATAAGCCTTATCTTGAGTAATGGGAAGCGAGCTTCCTATAATCTTCTTGGTTGTCCTCACCGCTCTCTGTAGGGACTTTCTATCTGAGGCGCTGCTGCCATCAAACCAAACAGTGATGCATTTCATTAAAACGTTCTCAATCGTGCCTCTGTAAAAAGTGGCCATGACAGAAGGAGAAAGATGTGCTCTTCTCACCCAATGCAGGAAATGCAGGTGCTGGTTTGCACACTTCACTAAAGATGACATGTGGCGAGACCAATCCAGATGGTTAGTTATCTGTATCCCCCAGATGCTTTACACTGTTGGCCACCTCTAGGGCTGCATCCTTGATACGGAGTGGAATACGACTATACTGAATCTAATTTTGATTTTTCATTTGACCCCAGATCCGTTGGAAATGGGATGGGCATCAATCAAATTTCTTAAATAAATAAATACTTGCCAGGCATCCAAATTCTAATCATGCGATGGACCACAGAGATGCTGCAACAATCTTAAGAGTGAAAACTGGTCATAAGTCACTTTTTTCGTGCCATTGTAACTTTGAATGGTCCCCAAATGACTGGTGGCAACTCAAGGACTACCTGTATAGCCATCTATCTATCCATCCATCCATCCAAAGAGATCTTTGGTTTCAAAATGACCCCAAATGATTGTCCCCATTTCCAATCGCTCTGGCTCTTCAACCAGTATCCTAGAGAGAAACCCAGCCTCACCGCTTACCCCTTCATGATGAGGTAATGCTTTGTGCTGTCATCGGGGTCATTGGTTGGAGTGCCCCAGCAGTCCTCCACACTTAGGAGGAAGTACTTCACCTGGTCTTGCCCTTCTATCTGCAGGAGGACGTAGAGGGTGTCCGACATGAGAAGCGACAGCGGCTGCGTGCTGTAGGGCTTCTTGAAGCTGGCACTCTCGTAGAGGCCCATGGTTACGGTGAAGTCCCCTTCTTTGACTGAAAATTGCACAAACCTAGGAAATAGAGATGTCTCCCATCAATCAATCTGTCTGTCTGTCTGTCTATGTCAGGGGTCGGCAACCTTAAACACTCAAAGAGCCATTTGGACCCGTTTCCGACAGAAAAGAAAACACCGGGAGCTATAAAACGCTTCCCGTGCCTGACTATTTCCTGAGCGGCTATAAAACTAGCATACATAGTTGAATTAAACATTCTGTTTTCTTCTGGAACTTTCCTTTTCTTGGATTTATCCATGGTTGGACTACCAGGGGTTGAAAAGCTCAGTAAATCATGGGCCAGCGGATGTCGCACATTGGTGATTGTGATGCATATTTTGAGCGACAGGGAGCCACAGCAGAAGGATGAAAGAGCCGCATGTGGCCCCAGAGCCGCCAGTTGCTGATCCCTGGTCTATGTGAAGAGGGAATGAGTTTCTAAGCCATGCTGTTGAGGAATTCTGGGAGTTGAAGTCCACAAGTCTTAAAGTTGCCAAATATGGAGACCTCTTGCGCTAAGCTGTTCTCCTAAATTATCCACGTGAAGTCGACGGTACCTTCCCCAGGCCCCGGAGACTTTCCTTGAGCCTCTGGGAGGGCGAAAATTGCCTCCTCCGAGCTCCGAAGGCCTTCAGAACTTCCAGAACTTCCAGGAGGCCCATTTTCCCCCCTCCTTGAGCCTCCACGCGGGCCCTGCACTTACCTCACCTCCAAAACGGGCCATGTGGAGATTCCTGAGAAGGGGCGGGGCACAGTAGGAGAGATGGGGTGAGGTTGGGTGGGGTGAGGTTGGGGTGAGGTTGGGGTGGGTGGCATGACATTAGCTACGGGTTCTCCCCACCCTGGGTGAACTTGTAGAAGCCCACCCCTGCTTCTAGCCCTTGGAGATATGGAATCTATTGCTTTTGAAATGCTAATAAACCAGTGGGCAATTGTTTTATGCCAAGCCACCTTGTTCAGTGTCTTGGAGTTTTAGGAAGGGGTCCTTCCTAGCTGAACCTGTTGGAGATTTGATCTAACATGGCATCTGTCATCAGGCTGTTGGCCATGGCCAAGCCCAGAATCTCTTTTGACCATGGCTATCTCCAAATAAAGTACTTTGGGTGCCAAAGCTCGCTGCTTCGTCTGTTGAAATGCAGCTTGCCAGCCTATAGAATGGCCTAAAACCCTCCTAACCCAAGACAACAGAGAGGTAGTTAAAGGGAATGCTTAGAGTAACCCAAGCCACAACGTACGTGTCCGTAGCCTTGAGTGAGTATTGCAAGCTGATGACACTCTTGTAGGCATAGATGCAGGAGAAATGTATGAGAACCACATTGCTCCTGGTGATCACACCGTTATCCTCCCGGTCCGACTCGATCACGTTGGCGTAAGACACGTGAGAACCGTTGACCTGCAAAAGGGACCAGAAACTACTAGATTAAGGGTCAAGATCAGAATTGTGGGTGAAGACTTTAGTAATCCAACACCAGAAGTGGCCATTTCTAAACTGGATGAGCTCAGATGATTAGTCCTTGCACTTAGGATCCTTGTAACCTTCCCACGATCATGTGATCACAATTTGGGAGCAGTTATATACAACGATTGCAGCATTCAAGGGTATTCTGACCCAGCTCCCCAAACACGACAACCCTCTGTGGTTGAAGCAATGATTTGTTGCTTCAATGATTTATTAGGAGCCCCGGCAAAAAGTTTCTCTCTCACCACAGGCTAACAAGTCTGTCCGGCTGGGAGATGAATGGTTGTCTGCCACATCTATTCATCTCCGCCCCCTGCCTTTTATCCCTAGAGCTAGGGTAGGGCTTCGCTAGCAGCGGTGGCTCTTCTGTCCTAAGGACTGGCCCATAGATTTCCACTGCTCTCTTCTCCTCTGCCACATCTATTCATCTCCACCCCCTGCCTTTATCCCCAGAGCTAGGGAGGGACTTCGCTAGCAGCGGTGGCTGTTCTGTCCCAAGGACCGGCCCATAGATTTCCACTGCTCTCCTCTCCTCTGCCTTCTGTGCATCTGTGCATCAAGCAACAACTCAGCTGTTCCTCTTCTTCCTCATCAGCCACCATAAGACCTGGGAGCTGTTGACTCTCCATCTGAGGGCTGATGGATAGCCCAGGCTCCCCCTCTGTCTTTATTTCTAACAGCTCCATACCCTCTCCCCCCTCGGAGCTCTCAGGCTGCCTTGATGCTGACCCTGACTCCCACGCCTCCTCCTCTTCCTCTGATTCAGCTGCTGGCCGACAGGCCACAACAAAAGGTCACATGATCACTGTTTATTACCTTCCCAGCTGGCTTCCAACAAACAAAGTCAATTGGAGAAGACAGATTTGCTTAATGACAAAAAAAAGGACATAACATTGAACCTGGTCACCTAACAACTCATTTAATTACAGAAGTTGTGGTTGTAAGTCAAGACCTATAGGTCTTGACCTACAACCATTCATTTAGTGACTGTTCAAAGTTACAACGGCACTGAATAAAGCAACTCATGATAATTGCAACATCCCCATGGACACATGATCAAAATACAGAAGGTTGGCAACTGGCATGTATTTATGATGGTGGCAGTATCCCAGGGTCACGCGATCACTTTTTGCAACCTTTTGATGAGCAAAGTCAACGGGAAATCCACATTTACTTAATAACTGCATTATTATTTAAGAGAGATAAAAAAACAGCTGTGGTGGGATATGGATCTAGTTTATAGGATAAATTCAGCATATGCTAGAAGTCATAATGTTCCAAGGGAGGTGCATATTAAATTCCTCAGGAGGAGCACAAGGGATGAGGTGCTTGGGACCCAAAGGGAGAGACCATTGAAATATAAAGATGAAGAAATTACCATCCTTAAGCAGATTCCAAAAAAAGATAAGATTATACAATAAAGGAATTTGGTTTAGATGGATATTGCCCGAGGGAATGTTGGTCTTCTGGGAGGGAAACAGGATTAGAATTAATACAGTGCAGGAGGCGGAAGCCTTCATTAGAAAGCATCTCTCCCTCCTAGAGGACAAACACAGCGAAGGTACTGGAAAAGACAGCAAGGTGCAAGACACGAGGGAGGGGGAGGGGCTGAGGCTTCCTCTGGGGACAGGGAGGAAGGAGCAATATCGAAAAGGCTCAGGTCACAAAAATAAAAGTATTTGAAATAACAGTAATTGGTGATATTCTAGAAAGTGACAAAGGAAAATGAATGAACACATGGTTGACAATATAGAACGAGACCTTGTTTTCTGCTTATCTTTTATCTTTTGTTTTTTAAGATTGTAAAAATTGTGAGTTTGGGGATGGATTTCTATCACTAGTGTGGGAGCTGCCAAAATTTTTTGTATATCCCCTTACCTTTCCCCATATATGTATAAAAACCAATAACATTTCTCGGGGAAAAAAATAACTGCGTTATTAACTTAACTTCACTTTACCACCGTGGCAAGAAAGGTCGTACAATGGGGCAAAACCCTCTCACCCATTGTCTCGCTTAGCAAGGGCAATTTTGGGCTCAATTGTGGACGTACGTCGAGGACTCCCTACTGTACCTGTATCCTCCCCTTACCTTGATCTCTGACCCGCAGGCCGTGTGGTTTTCGCCTGTCAACTTGGCTCCGAAGAAGCTTTCTCCATCCTCATCTTGCTCAGAAACAGGGCAGGAACTATTCATCAGGTGGACCGATCTCAAGGGGACTCTCAGGGTCTCAAACACTTCCTTCCTCACCAGCATCTTCATGTACTCCTCCTTGCACAGGAGTTTCACCTCCATATCTTAACAGAAGAACAGGATTGCAAGGGGAGTTGGAGGTCATCTAGACCAACCCTCTGAACAAGCAGGAGACCCCTCCCCCCATACCATTCTGGACAAATTGCTGTTTAGTCTCTTCTTAAAAACCTCCAGTGATGGAACGTCCATGATTTCTGGAGGCCAGCTGTTCCACTGGTTAATTGTCCTCCCTGTTAGGCAGTTTCTCTTTAGTTCTCGCTTCTCTCTTTGAGTAGTTACCAACCATCGTTTCTTGTCCTTCCCTCGGGTGCTTTGGAGAATAATTTGACCCCCTTCTTCTTTGTGGCAGCCCCTCAAATACTGGAAGACTGCTATCATGTCCCCGTTAGACCTTCTTTTCGCTAGACTAGCCAAACCCAAATCCTGCAACCGTTCTTCATGTGTTTTAGTCTCCAGGCCTTTGATCATCTTAGTTGCTTTTCTCTGCGCCTTTTACAAAATCTCAACATCTTTTTTGGAGTAAAATTGGTTGCAGTATTCCAGGTGTGGCCTTACCAGGCTTATAGCCTGCTGGATAAACTATGGTTTACTCCTTCTGTGAAGCTAGGAATAGATGTTTCGCCTTACTTCTAGGTTGCTTCTCTCCTTGATTAGTTTCCACCCATTGTTTCTTGTCCTGCCCTCGGATGCTTTGGAGAATACTTTGACCCCCTCTTCTTTGTGGCAGCCTCTCAAATACTGGAAGACTGCTATCATGTCACCCCTAATTCTTCCTTTCTTTAGACTAGCCAAACCCAATTCCAGCAACCGTTCTTCATATGTTTTGGTCTCCAGGCCTTTTCATTGATCTGGCCCCCTCCAGATCAATTAAGTATTTCTTGGGAAACATAGAAGAACTCCAAAAGCTTCTAAGTTAAGAAAATTCCTTCCGAACTTGGAAATCTGTAGGACTTTGCACCCCCGGAGCAGATCAGAGGTGGGTTCCTACCAGTATGGACTAGTTGGGCTGAATAGGTAGTAACTTGGCCTGCCACGCCCCCGAACAGGTTCTTCCAGCGCTGCCATAGGCGCCATCATCTTGTCTTTTGCTTCTGCACATGTACAGAAGGTTTTTTTAGTACTGCGCCTGTGCGCCAGTGGTGGGTTTCAAATTTTTAAAGAGCCTCTTCTGTAAGTGTGGCATGTTTTGTGAGAGTGGCTTGCCAGCCATGTGACCAGGTGGGAGTAGCTTGCCAGCCATGTGACCGGGTGGGAGTGGCTTCCCAGCCATGTGACCGGGTGGGAGTGGCTTGCCAGCCATGTGACCGGGTGGGAGTGGCTTGCCAGCCATGTGACCGGGTGGGAGTGGCTTGCCAGCCATGTGACCGGGTGGGAGTGGCTTGCCAGCCATGTGACCAGGTGGGAGTAGCTTGCCAGCCATGTGACTGGGTGGGAGTGGCTTGCCAGCCATGTGACTGGGTGGGAGTGGCTTGCCAGCCAAGTGACTGGGTGGGAGTGGCTTGCCAGCCATGTGACTGGGTGGGAGTGGCTAACTTGTAAAATGTGGTGAAACTCACTTAACAACGCTCTTGCTTAGCAACAAAAATGTTGGCTCAGAAACTCTGGCATTTGAAGCACGCAAGTCTTAAAGCTGTCAAGTTGCAAGACCCTTGCACCTCTAACCCTTTAGAAAAAAACCCCCAGGGGTGTTCAAACTTGACAGCTTTAAGACTTGTGGACTTCAACTCCCAGAATTCCTCTTCCAGTCATGTTGACTCAGGAACTCTGGCATTGAAGTGTGCAAGTCTTAAAGCTGTCTAGTTACAAGACACTTGCACCCCTAACCCTTTAGAAAAAAACCCCAGGGGTGTTCAAACCTGACAGCTTTAAGATTTGTGGACTTCAACTCCCAGAATTCCTCCTCTCGCTCTTCATCTTGATGATGGGCGGATGGGGTGGAGGGATGGAGCTGGAACCGGTTCTAAACGGCACTGTAGATTTGTGGAACCTCTTCTATAGAAGAGGTCAGAACTGGGAGGAACCCACCCCTGCTGTGTGCGAAGTGTGCATCAAGCATGCGGGCGCATGAAGCGCATCCCTGAGCAAACCAGTAGTAGCAGCAGTTGGAACCCACCCCTGGGGCAGATGTGTCTTACCTTTACAGAATTGTCCCGTAAAGCCGGTCTTACAAGTGCAGTTGGCACTGTTGTCTACCACCCTACATACTCCCTGGTGAAAACAGGGGTTTGGAAGGCAGGGTCCCAAAGTCCTGCGAAGTCTCACCGCTTCCTCTCCGCTGGCTTTACGGAGCTCCGTCAGGCGATCTAGAACAGAAAGGATTCATCAGATGGTTGGTTACCCACAGAGAAAACCCTACTTCCACCCTTCCGCCCCAACCATCTCAGTTTCTCTACACCTGTTACTTATTGCTGGCTCCGTCTCACTTTAGGGGAGGTAGAGCAATTCTTGGAAGTCTTATAAAAATAACCTCCCCGTCAGTGGTGGGATTTAAATTTTTTACTACCGGTTCGGTGGGCATGGCTTGGTGGGCATGGCAGGGGAAGGACACTGCAAAATCCCCATTCCCTCCCGATCAGCTGGGACTCAGAAAATAGATGGGGACGGGGCCAGCCAGAGGTGGTATTTACCGGTTCTCCAAACTACTCAAAATTTCCACTACCGGTTCTCTAGAACTGGTTAGAACCTGCTGAATACCCACCTCTGCTCCCCATCATGTGCACCCTAACTTTGTGCTAGGTATGCGTAATCCCTGCGCATTTGGAGGCACCAGATACAGCTGCATAGCTCCAAACACTAGATGGCAGCAGAGTTACTGTTTTCTGTGTTGCTTTGTTGCCATCTAGTGGTCCTTCGTCTTATGCAGCCCATGTCTGCAAGCCTCACACTATCTCCATTGCAAACTTGCCACCAGGTAGATGGATTTGAGGGGGACGCAACCAGGGGTGAAATTCAGCAGGTTCTGACAGGTTCTGGAGAAGAGGTAGCGGAAATTTTGAGTAGTTTGGAGAACCGGCAAATGCCACCTTTGGCTGGCCCCAGGAGTGGGGTGGGATTGGAGATTTTGCAGTATCCTTCCCCCAGAGGTAGGGAGGGAATGAGGATTTTGCAGTATCCTTCCCCCAGAAGTAGGGAGGGAATGAAGATTTTGCAGTATCCTTCCCCCAGAAGTAGGGAGGGAATGGAGATTTTGCAGTATCCTTCCCCCAGAGGTAGGGAGGGAATGGAGATTTTGCAGTATCCTTCCCCCAGAGGTAGGGAGGGAATGAGGATTTTGCAGTATCCTTCCCCCAGAAGTAGGGAGGGAATGGAGATTTTGCAGTATCCTTCCCCCAGAGGTAGGGAGGGAATGGAGATTTTGCAGTATCCTTCCCCCAGAGGTAGGGAGGGAATGAGGATTTTGCAGTATCCTTCCCCCAGAAGTAGGGAGGGAATGAAGATTTTGCAGTATCCTTCCCCCAGAAGTAGGGAGGGAATGGAGATTTTGCAGTATCCTTCCCCCAGAGGTAGGGAGGGAATGGAGATTTTGCAGTATCCTTCCCCCAGAGGTAGGGAGGGAATGAGGATTTTGCAGTATCCTTCCCCCAGAAGTAGGGAGGGAATGGAGATTTTGCAGTATCCTTCCCCCAGAGGTAGGGAGGGAATGGAGATTTTGCAGTATCCTTCCCCCAGAGGTAGGGAGGGAATGGAGATTTTGCAGTATCCTTCCCCCAGAGGTAGGGAGGGAATTAAGATTTTGCAGTATCCTTCCCCCAGAGGTAGGGAGGGAATGAAGATTTTGCAGTATCCTTCCCCCAGAAGTAGGGAGGGAATGGAGATTTTGCAGTATCCTTCCCCCAGAGGTAGGGAGGGAATGGAGATTTTGCAGTATCCTTCCCCCAGAGGTAGGGAGGGAATGGAGATTTTGCAGTATCCTTCCCCCAGAGGTAGGGAGGGAATGGAGATTTTGCAGTATCCTTCCCCCAGAGGTAGGGAGGGAATGGAGATTTTGCAGTATCCTTCCCCCAGAGGTAGGGAGGGAATGGAGATTTTGCAGTATCCTTCCCCCAGAGGTAGGGAGGGAATGAGGATTTTGCAGTATCCTTCCCCCAGAAGTAGGGAGGGAATGGAGATTTTGCAGTATCCTTCCCCCAGAGGTAGGGAGGGAATGGAGATTTTGCAGTATCCTTCCCCCAGAGGTAGGGAGGGAATGGAGATTTTGCAGTATCCTTCCCCCAGAAGTAGGGAGGGAATGGAGATTTTGCAGTATCCTTCCCCCAGAGGTAGGGAGGGAATGGAGATTTTGCAGTATCCTTCCCCCAGAGGTAGGGAGGGAATGAGGATTTTGCAGTATCCTTCCCCCAGAAGTAGGGAGGGAATGGAGATTTTGCAGTATCCTTCCCCCAGAGGTAGGGAGGGAATGGAGATTTTGCAGTATCCTTCCCCCAGAGGTAGGGAGGGAATGGAGATTTTGCAGTATCCTTCCCCCAGAAGTAGGGAGGGAATGGAGATTTTGCAGTATCCTTCCCCCAGAGGTAGGGAGGGAATGGAGATTTTGCAGTATCCTTCCCCCAGAGGTAGGGAGGGAATGGAGATTTTGCAGTATCCTTCCCCTAGAAGTAGGGAGGGAATGAAGATTTTGCAGTATCCTTCCCCCAGAAGTAGGGAGGGAATGAAGATTTTGCAGTATCCTTCCCCCAGAGGTAGGGGGGGATGAAGATTTTGCAGTATCCTTTCCCCAGAGGTAGGGAGGGAATGGAGATTTTGCAGTATCCTTCCCCCAGAGGTAGGGAGGGAATGGAGATTTTGCAGTATCCTTCCCCCAGAGGTAGGGAGGGAATGAAGATTTTGCAGTATCCTTCCCCCAGAAGTAGGGAGGGAATGAAGATTTTGCAGTATCCTTCCCCCAGAAGTAGGGAAGGAATGAAGATTTTGCAGTATCCTTCCCCCAGAAGTAGGGAAGGAATGAAGATTTTGCAGTATCCTTCCCCCAGAGGTAGGTAGGGAATGAAGATTTTGCAGTATCCTTCCCCCAGAGGTAGGTAGGGAATGAAGATTTTGCAGTATCCTTCCCCCAGAGGTAGGGAGGGAATGAAGATTTTGCAGTATCCTTCCCCCAGAGGTAGGGAGGGAATGAGGATTTTGCAGTATCCTTCCCCCAGAAGTAGGGAGGGAATGGAGATTTTGCAGTATCCTTCCCCCCGAGGTAGGGAGGGAATGGAGATTTTGCAGTATCCTTCCCCCAGAGGTAGGGAGGGAATGGAGATTTTGCAGTATCTTTCCCCCAGAGGTAGGGAGGGAATGGAGATTTTGCAGTATCCTTCCCCCAGAGGTAGGGAGGGAATGGAGATTTTGCAGTATCCTTCCCCCAGAGGTAGGGAGGGAATGGAGATTTTGCAGTATCCTTCCCCCAGAGGTAGGGAGGGAATGGAGATTTTGCAGTATCCTTCCCCCAGAGGTAGGGAGGGAATGAAGATTTTGCAGTATCCTTCCCCCAGAGGTAGGGAGGGAATGAGGATTTTGCAGTATCCTTCCCCCAGAAGTAGGGAGGGAATGGAGATTTTGCAGTATCCTTCCCCCCCGAGGTAGGGAGGGAATGGAGATTTTGCAGTATCCTTCCCCCAGAGGTAGGGAGGGAATGGAGATTTTGCAGTATCCTTCCCCCAGAGGTAGGGAGGGAATGGAGATTTTGCAGTATCCTTCCCCCAGAGGTAGGGAGGGAATGGAGATTTTGCAGTATCCTTCCCCCAGAGGTAGGGAGGGAATGGAGATTTTGCAGTATCCTTCCCCCCGAGGTAGGGAGGGAATGGAGATTTTGCAGTATCCTTCCCCCAGAGGTAGGGAGGGAATGAGGATTTTGCAGTATCCTTCCCCCAGAAGTAGGGAGGGAATGGAGATTTTGCAGTATCCTTCCCCCAGAGGTAGGGAGGGAATGGAGATTTTGCAGTATCCTTCCCCCAGAGGTAGGGAGGGAATGGAGATTTTACAGTATCCTTCCCCCAGAAGTAGGGAGGGAATGGAGATTTTGCAGTATCCTTCCCCCAGAGGTAGGGAGGGAATGGAGATTTTGCAGTATCCTTCCCCCAGAGGTAGGGAGGGAATGGAGATTTTGCAGTATCCTTCCCCCAGAAGTAGGGAGGGAATGGAGATTTTGCAGTATCCTTCCCCCAGAGGTAGGGAGGGAATGGAGATTTTGCAGTATCCTTCCCCCAGAGGTAGGGAGGGAATGGAGATTTTGCAGTATCCTTCCCCCAGAGGTAGGGAGTTAATGGAGATTTTGCAGTATCCTTCCCCCAGAAGTAGGGAAGGAATGGGGATTTTGCAGTATCCTTCTCTTGCCATACCCACCAAGCCACGCCTACAGAACCAATAGTAAAAATGTTTGAATTTCACCACTGGCCCCAACCTCCAGTCCATGGACCAGCAGTGGGCCACCACATGCCAGAAACCAGCCGTGCAAACAAGCAAAGCCCCATCCGCGGGATTCAGGCACCACACAAAACCATGCCCTCTCCAGTCCATGGAAAACCTGTCCCCATGGAACGCACCCCTGGTGTCCAAAGGTTCGCTATTATAAACAACACTGATGATTTAATTAGTTATTTTGCTTCTAGATCATCTTCTCTTCCACCAAGGCTCAGGACAGCTTACAAGAGGGACTCTCCAAATTTTTAGTAGGTCTCCCATTCCTTTGCAATCCCAAAGGTGCTTTTTGTTCAAGACTTTCTTTTTTTCTTTTTCTTTGAGGTTGTTTCACTTCTCATCCAAGAAGCTTCTTCAGCTCTGATTGGATCAGAGGTGGGTTCCTACCAGCTTGGACCAGTTTGGATGAACTGGTAGTAACTTGGCTGCCTGAGTCGCTGGAACCAGCAGCGACCCAGGCCTACCACGCCCCCGAACTGGTTCTCCTACGGGGCCGCCATCTTGATTTTCGGTTCTGCGCAAGAGCAGAACAATTGTAATTGCACAAATTTAAACCCCCCTTTTAAACATTTTGCGCATGCGCAGATCTATTTTTGTGCAAATGTGCCAGGAGTAACCTACCCCTGGACTGGATGGTGGGGAGTGGAATTCTTCAGTCAGAGCTGAAGAAGCTTCTTGGATGAGAAGCGAAACGACTTCAAAGAAAGAACAGAAAGTGCAGTTGCCTCTTGGGGGGGGGGAAAGCATCTTTGGGACAACTGAAGGATCAGATGATGGAAACTTTGTCCAGATGAGGCCCTGGGGATCAGAGGAAGAGTCATATGTGGTGATAAGACCCAGGTGGATGGATGGAATGGACATGAGAGTGAGGAATATGAATTCTGATAAAACATTTTCTCTTGTCTTCATTTCTTTGCCTTGACAATTAAGAGCTTTGTTCCTTTCCTGTCTCTCTCACTGAAGGGGGAGGGGGTGTTGCTGCCTCAGACAAAAGTTTTAAACTGCTTTTACTTTTGTCTGCGGAAGGAGGGGGGGTCGCGGGGGAGCTGCCTCAGATAAAACTGTTCTTTTATTCTGCTCTGCAATAGGAAGGGGGGGGGGGGCTGCACATTAACAGCAAGACAGAAGTTGGCACCTTAAAACCACCAGCCAGGATATTAGGAACAAGAATAGCTCACTTATAAGAAAACCCCCAAACCCACATAGCTGGCACACTTTACAAGATACCCGTGACCTGGGGTGAAAAACAGGTGACACTACATTTAGCTATTTAACATAACGAGTGTAAGGGTTTAGGGGGGCTGAAGTCCAAATAACCAAACAATATTATCTGTTATGCATGCATTATTAGGGGAAGGGCAAAGGGTTGAATGCCACTATCTCTTGATTATAAAAACTGCTCTAAGATCCTAATCTGGGCCCTTGCTTAGCTTTTCAAACCGGGGTCCTTATACCTTGGTACCAAAATAAAAGTATAATCCTGTATCACACACCTTGTATCCGGTGATTTATTGGCTTCGACACCAAGCAAGAGGCCAGTTTGGGGGACAAAACAACCATGATCTGGAGGATGGAGAATCTCCATAGACGTTCCTTGGCAGTGCCTGAACTGGCTGGAGAATCCTGGAATTGAATCTAGAGGGATCCCAGAGAGATCCCTGGATGATGGCCTATGACACCTAGTTGCTAAAGTCACGTTGCCCTTGGCAAAGTTAGGTTTGTAACAGAAAACAGACACCTAATTCCGAGCTAACAGGATCTGTGAAATCTCCTACTACAGGAAGTCCTCAAGTTACAACAATTCATTTAGCGACAGTTCAAAGTTACAATGAAGAAAGGGACTTATGACCGTTTCCCACACTTACGACCATTGCAACATCCCCATGGTCACGTGATCAAAATTCAAACGCTTGGGCAGCTGATTCATATTTATGACCCGGGGTCATGGGACCACCCTTTGCCACCTTCTGACCAGCAATGGTGAAGCCGGATTCACTTAACAACCAGGGGACTAACTTAACAACTGAAGTTGATTCGCTTAGCAACTCTGGCAAGGAAGGTGGTAAAATGGGGCAAACCTCACTTAGCAAATATCTCACCTAGCAACAGAGACCTTGGAGTCGGTTGTGGTCTTAAGTGGAGGACCGCGTGAATTGCATGCATTTAATCTCCGATGAACAACGACGTTAACAAAGATAACGAGTTAGATGTACAACTGAGCGATTGTTTTTTTTCACGTGTCCTTCTGGAGAACCAGGTTATGTATCTCTGGGTAAGAAAAACCTTGGAGACGGAGCCAAGAGACGATGCTAAAAGAATGGTCAGATAAGAAACGGCATGGCCCACAGCTGGGCGGTGTGTGGGGCAAGCCGCTCATTAGACCCTCCCTAGTTTCTCAGGCTGCAAAGATCCTGTTAATTGCAAATTCCTGCTAACCTAACTCCACAGTAAGGACAGAGCTAATACTCCTGGTCTTGCTTCTTCTCAGGAGTAGCTTAAAGGAGAAACACTCAAGGTGGTAGACTCCAGAGGCAGCTGGAGATTCACCCACCCTGCCCCTCTAGCCAGCTTTTTCCAAGCAGGAAACCAAAAAACTTACATTCCGAGCTCTCAATCGCAGGGAAGAAGAGAATTGAAAATATAAGCCAGAACTTCATCATCATATCCTGAAAGGAGAAAGAGGGGGAGATGTCAAGGTCAAGGCTCCTTCAAATTGAAATGAATTCCCGGGTTCTTCGGTGAAGCTTTGGTAACAGTATAGAAAACTTTTCCATCAGAATCTTCTAGCACTCTTTTTTTCCCCAGCTTCCCTAAGTCTTCTCTTGATGCTCTTCTATCTAATCAAGCCGACCCAGTTGAGCTTCTAGGTTCAGGCAAAGACTCCCCATTTCTGCCATCTGAATCCTTTAAGGGTGCCCCATAATCTTGGGGTGATGCCACACACATAATCCCGACTGGATGTAAAGCTGCATCAAAGCAACCCCACAATTCATAATCAAAGAAATTCATTTTTTTATTTGCAATTTTACCCATGTGGGTGGATATGTTCAGAAAATATTTAAAAATATATTTATTTGAGCTCTAATTTTATTTATTTATTTTTTAAAAATGCAGATGAAGTATTTGCAACTGAAAAGGGACGGAATTAAGAATGAACCAAGAGGCCAAAGACTCCTCCAGTGATCTCTATACTCACCCTTATATCTTGTTGCATCTTCGAGCTGCCTTACCTTCATAGTTATCTTCCCACAGGCTGAATTTGCTTCCCAATAAATGGATCGCTCTAAGCCCAAAGTGCATCCACCTTGAACTGCAGGTAGCGAGCCAGAGATTGGGGGGGGGGGAGGTTAAAAAAATTGAGATGGTGGCCATAGTCATGTGACTTAAGCCCCTCCCTCTTTTTAAGGTGCTGAGTGCAAATGACTTGCTTAAAATGAGTGGGCTTTGAATGGCTGCCATCTTAACTTTTCTTGACTCCTTTGAGCAGAGGACTCTGCTGTGGGCATGGTAGAAGTTGGAGGTCCTTCCTCTTGAATAGTTGTGCAACCGAGAACTTTCCTCACTAAGGGTGACCTTCAGTTCATTCACACTTCCAAGAACTACAGTTCCCCCCCCCTCTTCCTTCAAAAGCCATTCATCAGCTGTCTTTCAAAAACACATCCATCCATGGTTAAGAGAACCTTGGCTTATTCAGCTCAACAGTTTCCTGCATGCTGGGGACACACTGAACCATAAGCAATCTTCACTGTTGACATTTATATGTCAGTCACTACAGCAAGAGTTAACTGACTTGTAGTTCAGAATGCCATTCAAACACAGCCATCGTGAAGAGAGTTGGGGACACGGGATTCTCTTCTGTATTTAAGTGACTAGATTTAGTGCAACACATTTGGGGTAGAGAAATTAACTACAGGTTCCAAAATCAATTTTCTGTATTTTCAGAGCACAGGGGACCACAAACGATCACCTTAACCCCATTGATGGGGGCGTAGGGCAGAACGGTTAAGATTACAGGATAGTTTGTGTTTTATGGCATCCTAGAGACACAGCCAATTGTATTTACACGTTTACAGATTGACTGGACTGTGGGTTACACAATGACCCCCTGTCTTGCATTTAGACCAGGGGTCCCCAAACTTGGCAACTTTAAGACTTGGGGACTTCAACTCCCAGAATTCGGGGAGTTGAAGTCCCCAAGTTTTAAAGTTGCCAAGTTTGAAGACCTCTGATTTAGACATTGCATGGGCTGTTCAATTAATCCAATGTTCCTGGTTCACACAACACAATGAATGATAATTGACTAATTTTATTCATTGGCTAGTTTTACTAGGATATTTGTGACTTCTAGTATTCCATTAGGGCAAGTCACATTAATAAATAGCATTATAGCACCGAAGACAAACTGACTATTTCAGTATGTCTCATCTTAAAATACCTTCTATGCCACAAACATTTTCAAGCCGGCAGTTAGTTTACTAATTATTTGGTATTAATTCAACTTGTTTAACTACTGACTCAATATGTGATTCAGAGAGGCATTAAAAGCAACAAACAACACCCTCAAAAAATATAATGAAATATATTGCTCTAATCACAGCCATTGAGATATTATAAAATCCAGAAGAAGAGTCAGACATTTGTTCTACAATTACTTAAACCTGGGGAAAAAAACCCTTCCCCAATTTTAATTTGAAATGCATGAATTATTCTATCTAGTGGTAGATAAAAATATTTTCAACCAATTGTTTCATCTTCAAAACATTTTCTGGTTCAACAAAGATAGGCGATTATAGCCCTAAGAAAACTCTTTTGCCTTTAAATGCATTTTGTTGGTTCAAAAACAAGCAAGGATATTCCCATATTACATCATCGGTGAAATATGATTAAAAATCTGCCTTTCAGACACCTGTTTAAAACAATTAATCTCCTCAACATTTTGAAGGTCACAAGCTGAAATGGCGAATGGGGGAGCAAAGCGTCTAATTTTGAGAATTGCTCTAACTCAAATTACAGACATTTAGCTGTCCTGTTCTTTGAACTTTAGCGAAGGACAATCACATCAAAGTTTTTAAAAAGTTGATTTAAAAGTGGTTTCTCTTTCAGGAATCCTTCCAATGTCTTCCCTCAACAAGTCATTCTGGGATTCGGAAGAAATTCAGAGAATAATCCTGCAAAGGGAACTCTTGAAGAATTCACACACACACACACACAAACAAACACCAGGAAAGAAATGTGCAATTCTCAAAAGCAAAAAAAAGGGGGGGATTCCATCAGCTTCTTTAGTCAATTTCTCTGAAGAAGAACAGGTTATTCCAATACCAAAACTAAAAGCAAACCTAAAACAGGAAAATGAAAAGATGGTCTAGACATTAGCACAACCCAAAGGCATTCCTTTGAGGAGATGCAATGTAATGTTTCACTTACTTGCGAGTAAACCTTGCTGGACTTCAGAGTAAGGACAAACAGGCTGCCTGCCTACTCTCTTCCTCACCATAAGAGCTCACGAGCACTGACTTTTCTTGGCGCTGCCCTTATATATATTATCTCCAAGCCAGCTGATTCCCCTCCTTTCAAGGTTCTTGGGATGACTATTCCTTTGCCACTTGGAGACCTTCTAATGCCTGTGAAGATACTATCTAGTAACAGCAATCCAAGGCAATAAGCCACTGCTTAGAAGCTGGGTTGTATTTTGGGGTATCTGGCTTTCCAAGGTGTAGAAAATTCTTGGTTCTTCCCCCCTTTTGATCTCCTCCTAATTTTTAAAAACTGCTTTGAGAGAGAATCTTCCAGATGTTCCTTTTTAGGCCCTTGAAGAGAATAAGGGCAAGATTTAACACAAGCCCTATCTAAGGGACAGAAATAATCATAGATGAAAATTATACTTTTGCTTTTTGCGGAATATTGATATCTATGATGAGTTAGGAAAGAAAGAAGGATATACAGTAGAACCTCTGGTCACGAATGCTTCTGATCATGACCAAATTGGGTTTTTTTTGTAAGCGCCAAATTTCCTGATGTTTGCTTGCAAACAACAGGGACCCAGTGTGGCTGCTGCATTAATTTTGGTTAAGTTTGGGTCACCACCAAATCGGGTGGCGATCAAAGTTATGGAACAAATGATGGTTGCGAGCAGAGGTTCTACTGTGCCAGAAAATTAGATGAGACACAAGTGACTGACAGTTGCAATTATTTGGCTAACGTTCAAGTTTCGAACATTTCTCCCTCTGAAGGATCACGGGTGAGAAAAGAAACAGAACTTTAAAATGTTTTAAAAAATGATGATTGCTGCAAGTTATGTTTATGATACAATGGGAAGTCCCATCGCTGGCGTTTAGCCTGGATGACAGATTTAGAAAGTAGATGCAAAGGGAAGCAAAAGTGAGAATTTATGTGCATTTAGTCCTCAACTTACAAACGTTTGTTTAGTGATGGTTCGAAGTTACAATGGCACTGAAAAAGTGGCTTATGAATGTTTTTTCACACACCGATGACTGTCAGAGTCACAACTGGCATGTATTTTGGATGGTTGCACCATCATTGGGTCATATGATCACATTTTGTGATCTTCTGACAAGCAAAGTCAATGGGGAAGCCAGATTCCCCACCCTCGGTACCCTCAACGCCGGCCTCAATAGGATCGTGCACCCTCAATAATGCAGCAACAGTTGGGCTGTAAGTAATAATGTGTATGTATGTTTATTGTTGTTTCAGATCTACTCTTCTTCTCGGAGGGGGGGGGTGTCAACATGTCAAGACTGACTCGAACTTTTACCTATATTCTGTTTCGCTCACAGCTTGACAAAGAATGGGAGGGGTTGGGGTGGATGGGATTGGAATTCAAGGGGGGGGGAATGGCATCCAAACATTGTCCGTTCCCATGAGGCCTTGCTTCCCCCCCCCCAGGACTTCCAGAGCAGATGATCAGCTGGTTCCCAAAACAAAATGAGCAGAAGTGATTGGTGGATGTAATGGACTCTGGGCTACCTGTAGGGAATTGACTATGCTTGCTTTTGCACAGGGAAACCCAGAGCTGGTTTTGCTTCTTCTGTGCCAATGTGGTTTATTCAGTAAAGTTTATACTCTTGGTAAAATAATGTCCCAGGAGTAGCTTTTTCTGGATTCGCCAGCTGGACAGTTGACACTTAACAACTGTGTTACTAATTTAACTGCAGTGATTCATTTAACAACTGTAGCAGGAACGGTCTTAAAACAGGGCAATAGCAATGACATACTGCTTCACAAAGCTTTGCAGTCCTCTCTAAGCAGTTTACAAAGTCAGCATATTGCCCCCAACAATCTGGGTCCTCGTTTTATTGACCTTGAAAGGATGGAAGGCTGAGTCAACCTTGAGCCGGTCAGGATCGAACTCCTGGCAGTGGGAATGCAGAGTTAGCCTGCAATACCGCATTCTAACCACTATGCCACCAGGGCTCCCAGGGCAAACTTACTTAACAACTGTATTGCTTAGCAACAGAAATTTTGGGCTCAGTTGTGGCCATAAGTCGAGGATTACAGGTACATTGACAGATCCATTTGAGTCCATGCTGGTGTTTCCTTTATTCGTGGCTACAAGAACCTCACAAAATGTTTTATTTTGGAGCAGTACTATGGCCCGACAATACAGATCGTCCTAGACTTATGAACCCAATTGAGTCCAACCCTCCTGTTGCTAAGCAAGACAGTTGTTAAGTGAGCTTTTGCCCCTTTTTGCAACCTTTCTTGACACAAGTTGTTAAGTTAGTAACACGGTTGTTAAGTGAATCTCCCGATTGACTTTGCTTGTCAGGAGGTTGCAAGAGGTGATCACATGACCCCTGGACACTGCAACCGTCATAAATACGAATCAGCTGCCAAGCACCCAAATTTTGATCACATGACCATGGGGTTGCTGCGACGGTCATAAGTGTGAAAAACGATCTTAAGTCCCTTTTCTTCAGCATCATTGCAACCACAAGCAGTCACTAAATGAATGGTTGTAAGTCAAGAACTACCTGCAATGTGATGACCATTGGCGATCTACCCAGTGGGCTTCTGATAAGCAAAATCAGAGGGGGGAGATTTGTTTAACGACCATGTGTTTTGCTTAACGACTGTGGCAGAAAAAAGGTTGTAGAATCAGGTGGGATTCACTTAACAAGTACGCTGCTTAGCAATAGAATTTCTTGCCACAGTTGTAAGCTGAAGACCACCTATATTGACTTATTATTGAAGTTTATTTGCCATAACAATTATTTCTTTAATTGATGATAAAAAAAAGGGTAAAGAGGGAATATGAAATTTAAAAAACAAACAACTGAGTTTTATTGATCGCTATTGCAGAGGAAGTGCTGGGCCATTCTCATAGAAAACCTCCAGAAATTTCATTCTGTGTTCCTATTTTCGCTTCTTAATATTCTTGTTTCCCCAGCTGGAGTAACTTTAAACTGAGGCAAAGGAGCAAACTACGACTCCCAGAGGCCTCTGCTTCCGGAAGCTGGTTGCCATGGAGACAGAGATCAACAGATCTTGCAGGAAAGAGCAGAGACTTGGAGGTCAGTAGGAGGGAAGGGTAACCCATCCATAGAGTCAATTTAGAAATGGGACAATCACATTTAAGGTCAAATAAACACGGAGGAGCAAAGGGCAAAACTGCCAGTGCAATTCACACATTTTTAACCATCATTGCTTTGTTAGATGCAGGCATGGAAGCATTGACATACTTTCAACTTTTCCAAAGTTTAGAAGCTTGGGGGGGGGGGGGGGACCCTGCTAGAAATATTGCAATCTTCTCTTTGCGCTAATTTGTTTTTAAGGGGATTTTTGCTACCTGCTGTGTTTTAAGCCCAGGCTTCTCTTTTGCTTTGAAGATAACTCTCACTTTCCATCATTTTCTCCTGATAGTATTTCTCTCTCTCTGTCATTCAGCTTACAGTCCGTTCTATTTGTTAGCCCAAAACGCTGGAAAGGTGGAAGAAAGCTTTGTATTTCAGTTGCTAGAAACCTTCATTTCTCAACCAAAAGAACAGAAAACAAACAGACCCCAAAAACGGGAAGTGGAAATTTTAATTACTGAGCTGAGAACGCCTGCGATCTCAGAAGTTTTAAATCTCTGAAAGGATAATTGTTTTTTTTTTTTTTTTAAAAAAAACAAACCTCATTTTCTCTCTCTCTCTCTCTCTTTAGCCCATCATATTATTTCCTTAGCAGGGCTTAATGAAGGAACATAAACACAGTGGTGATTACGGATATCTAATCTTAAAATAATCTTCCGGAATAAACGGTCCGTATTTTCTACACAAATAATGCTAAATCAAGGATGAGTTTGAAGGCTTCTGGTCTCTTTCTTTCTATCTTCTCAGAAGAAGAGGGACAAAATCAGGAGGGAGGGAGGGAGGATTGGGGGGAACAGCTTGACCTGTTGGATAGTTGCCCGTCCTTATTTTATATATTTCTGCTTTGCTATTTACAAACCTCCTTGGGATTCCTTGTTTAAGAAGGACAGGGCGGAAGACGGGGGATGTGTGGAGATAGAGATAATGCAAAATATGCACGGTTATTCATCCTGATTTGTACTTAGGAAAAAAAAAACATATAGCTTCAAGGCTTGTCCACAACCGTTGTTGACAGACAGTGGAGCATTTCCTTCCATGAATGCATCTCAGAAGCTTTTGGGTAGTCAACTCTCATCCCATAGAGCTAAATTTTTAAAACACGTCCATTCACACCATATGTGAACAAGTGGGTTATGTTAAACCAGGGTTACAAGTTAGGGTTAAAGGTCAGGGGTGGGTTCCTGCCGGCATTACTGCCAGTTCGGTGCACAAAAAGTTTGTGCATGCGCATTAGCGGTTCACAAAAAGGCCTGCGCAAGCACACAACATTCGAAAAGGGGGGGAAGTAAATTTTTGCAATGAAGATTGCTCTGCGCATGCGCAGAATTGAAAATCAAGATGGCGGTGCCGCCGATAGAACCGGTTTGGGGTGTGTGTGTGTGTGTGTCCGGCCTAGTTACTACCTACTTGGCTGAACCGGTCCAAACCCACTTTTGTTACAGGTTGTCCTCAAGTTACCACCACCACAACCGAGCACAAAATTTCTGTTGCTAAGTGAGACAGTTGTTGAGTGAATTTTGCCCCATTTTACCTCCTTATATGCCACCGTTGTAAAGTGAATCACCGCAGTCCTTAAGTTAATCACACAGTTGCTAAGTGAATCCGGCTTCTCATGGACTTCGCTTCTCCAAAGGTTGCAAAAGCCGATCACGTGACCCCCAGACACTGCAATAACTATGAACCAGTTGCCAAGCGTGTGAATTTTGATCACATGACCACGGGGATGCTGTAATTGTGAAAAATGATCACTAGTGGCTTTTTTCAGTGCGGTAGTAACTTTGAACAGTCACTATGTCAGCGTTCCAATTATCATCCAAAATTAAATCAGAGTTCAAGGCATAGCTTTCATCAAAGTTCCAATTTAATAAGAGAGACATGTTGGTACAAACTGTGAAAACCCGAATCTGAAAGCTTCCTGGGTTTCCACCCAAGTCCATCACATGGTCCAATCTTCGTCTGCCACGCTGGCATTTCCACCCATCTAGTTCCAGTCAGGTGCAGAGGTGCGGAGACAAAAGATGACCTTGGGCGTCTAGAAAGGAATGTTTTATTTTGACAACAACACATTCTGCTTCTTACTATTCTCTCCCCGCCCCCAATTCCCCACTAATGAAACAGCATAGTAAAATAATAGAAAGTGTGGCAGGCCAAAGATCCTAAAAGGAATATGCCGGCAGGCCTGACAGGCGGCCTCCCCTCAGAAGAAAAACACTTTCTGAAAAAGGAATAACATAAAAGTTAACATAACATAATTAACCACCTCTCCCCCACCCCAGGGGGACCCTTTGGCTTATTGGGAACTGTTGTAAGTCAAGGACCACCTGTAGTTAGCCACATTTTAGTCTTGTTTATTGGCCAAAAAAGACCAGTCCGGGAGTTAGTTTATGGTCCGATGTGTCCTATGCCTCAGTGTACAGAATAAGAACAATTCGGTAGAAAAGGTAGTAGAAGAGACTTCAAATGATGAACAAGAAGATATCATAGAAGAAAGAGAGATTGAAAAAGAAAAATACTTAGATGATTTCACTGGGTTTTACGGTGGCTCACAAAAAGTAGACAAGGGGTCCCCCAAAAGGAAAGAATTAAACAAAGATGGAAATAGTGGGGAACGATGGGAAGAAAACCTGGGGAAAGTTACCAGAACAATAAAATTAAAATGGAGGGAAAAAGTGGGAAGAAAAAATACCGGAATTACAAAAATAAGGAAAAAAAGGAGCTAGGTGAACAGGTGGAAAAAAGAAAATATAAAAGAAGTGAAATCTCTGAGAGACCAAGAGACAATGGTTAGGAAACGAGGAAGGGAACGAAAAGGATTTACTAATAGAAAAAGTGGAATGTGTTAATATTCTTAATGGTATGTAGCTAATTACGATGTGAGGGAACTATATTACTATTATTAATTGTGGATCACTAACTAAGTGAAATGCTTACTATATAAAAATTACTTTTGAGGATATATGCTTATCTATAGTAAAATAGATGGAAATGAAATGATAAATGTGGTTAACTTTGGGGGCGATGATGATACTGTTTATGTATTAAGAGAAATTAAATTTAAGATGGAGGATCTGGAAATGAAATAACAAAGCTGAAATTGCAAATGGAAATATGATGTAAAATGAACTATGTACACGAGAAGATGCTAAGGGGAAAGCCCAGGCAACACTTTCTTTATAAAATAATTTATAAAGAAATAAAATAATAAAATATATAAATATATAAATATAAAATAAAATAAAAATTTCAAGGAGAAAAGCAACTTAGAACTGAGGAGAAACTTTCTGACAGTGAGAACAATTAATCAGTGGAACAGAAGTTGCCTCCAGAAGTTGTGAATGCCCCAACACTGGAAGTCTCTAAGAAGACGTTGGATAGCCATTTGTCTGAATGGTATAGGGTTTCCTGCCTAGGCAGGGGGTTGGACTAGAAGACCTCCAAGGTCCCTTCCAACTCTGCTATTCTTAAAGAGATGAGGATTTGAGAACATTGGCCATGAATGAAGTAGGTGTGTGTCTAGTCTAAGGAAAAGAAGGACCAGGGGAGACATGATAGCAGTCTTCCAATATCTCAAGGGTTGCCACGAAGAAGAGGGAGTCAAACTATTTATCAAAGCACCTGAGGATAGAACAAGAAGCATTGGGTGGAAACTAATCAAGGAGAGAAGCAACTTAGAACTGAGGAGAAATTTCCTGACAGTGAGAACAGTTAATCAGTGGAACAGCTTGCCTCCAGAAGTTGTGAATGCCCCAACACTGGAAGTCTTTCAGAAGATGTTGGATAGCCATTTTTCCGGAACGGTATAGGGTTTCCTGCCTAGGCAGGTTGTTGGACTAGAAGACCTCCAAGGTCACTTCCAACTCTGCTATTGTATTGTATTATTGTATTTGCAACAAAAAAAAAACTTGGTTTCCAAAAAAAAAAAAAAAGAATAAGAACAATTCATCAGTGGAACAATTTGCCTCCAGAGGTTGTGGATGCCCCATCACTGGAAGTCTTTAAGAAGAGATTGGACAGTCATTTGTCTGAAAGGTACAGGTTGTCCTCGATTCTTATGACCGTAATTGAGTCCCAGATTTCGATTGATAAGTGAGACAGTTGTTAAACGAGTTTTGTCCCATTTTACGACCTTACTTGTTATTAAGTGAATCACTGCAGTTAGTGACACGGTTGTTAAGGGAATCTGATTTCCCCATGGACTTCGCTTGTCAGAAGGTCATAAAAGAGGATCACCTGAGCCTGGAACATTGCAACGGTCATAAATATGAGTCAGTTGCCAAGCGTCTGAATTTTGACCACATGACCATGAGGATGCTACAGCAGTTGTAAGTGTGAAAAGCGGTCATAAGTCACCTTTTTCAGTGCTGTTGCAAGTTTGAACGGCCACTAAATGAACTGTTTTAAGTTGAGGACTACCAGTACATCTATTTTCTGTAGAATAGAATAGAATAGAATAGAATAGAATAGAATAGAATAGAATAGAATAGAATAGAATAGGAGTAGAGTAGAATGGAATGGAATGGAATGGAATGGAATAGAATAGAATAGAATAGAATAGAATAGAATAGAATAGAATAGAATAGAATAGAATAGAATAGAATAGAACAGAACAGAACAGAACAGAATAGAATAGAATAGAATAGCAATAAGAGTAAAGTAGAGTAGAATAGAATAGAACAGAACAGAATAGAATAGCAATAAGAGTAGAGTAGAGTAGAGTAGAGTAGAGTAGAGTAGAGTAGAATAGAATGGAATGGAATAGAATAGAATAGAATAGAATAGAATAGCAATAAGAGTAAAGTAGAGTAGAGTAGAATAGAACAGAACAGAATAGAATAGCAATAAGAGTAGAGTAGAGTAGAGTAGAGTAGAGTAGAGTAGAGTAGAATAGAATGGAATGGAATAGAATAGAATAGAATAGAATAGAATAGCAATAAGAGTAAAGTAGAGTAGAGTAGAATAGAACAGAACAGAATAGAATAGCAATAAGAGTAGAGTAGAGTAGAGTTGAATAGAATGGAATGAAATGGAATAGAATAGAATAGAATAGAATAGAATAAGAGAGAGTAGAGTAGAGTAGAATAGAATGGAACAGAACAGAAGAAAACAGAATAGAATAAAATAGCAATAAGAATAGAGTAGAGTAGAGTAGAGTAGAATAGAATAGAATAGAATAGAATAGAACAGAATAGCAATAAGAGTAGAGTAGAGTTGAATGGAATGGAATAGAATAGAATAGAATAGAATGGAACAGAACAGAAGAAAACAGAATAGAATAGAATAGAAAAGCAATAAGAATAGAATAGAATAAAATAGCAATAAGAATAGAGTAGAGTAGAGTAGAATAGAATAGAACAGAACAGAATAGCAATTAGAGTAGAATAATAATAATAGAATAGAACAGAATAGAATAGCAATAACAATAGCAATAAGAGTAGAGTAGAGTAGAATAAGGATAGGATAGGATAGGATAGGATAGGATAGGATTCGATAGGATGGGATAGAATAGAATAGAGCTGGAAGGGACCTTGGAGGACTTCTAGTCCAGCCCCTTCTCAAGCAGGAGACCCTATACCATTTCAGACAAGTGATTGTCCAATCTCTTCTTAAAAACCTTCAGTGATGGAGAGCCCATGACTTCACTGGTTAATTGTCCTCCCTCTTAGGAAGTTTCTCCTTAATTCCAGGTTGTTTCTCTCTTTGCTCAGTTTCCAACCATTGTTTCTTGTCCTGCCCTCCGGTGCTTTGGAGAATAGTTTTACCCCCCTCTTCATTGTGGCAGCCCCTCAAATATTGATGCCATACCATCAAATACCACACAGTCTCAAGAATTCTGGGAGTTGAAGTCGACAAATCATATAAGGGCCCTTGTTCCCTACACCTGACATATTGAAGAATATATCCAGAAGAGCGGGGGGCACCTTTTGTCCTGTAGGTCTCATTTTGCTTTCTATGACTTTGTCACCCAGGTTTTTTCAGACAGCCTGTGCTGTTGCGAGAAGCAAGATGCAGGGCCAAGAGGAAAAATCTGGATCTCCCCCAACGGGAGGCGAGAAAGACTTACGAAGCTCTTCGAAGCTCACTGAGGAAGTCCAAGATCTGGAAAAGCAGCTGTCACGGGTCAAAGTTCAGGTCCCTAAAGCTATATGGTAAACAATACCTAACTTACTTTTGGGCCACGAAAGTTACTTAGTGCATTGACCCACTTTCTGGGTCAATATGCACTTGAGTCTCCTAAATGGCCTGGAATTTCACAACGTGAAATTGATGATCCCATTGTGAAAATGGACACTGAAATTGATTAGCCCGTTAGGGAAATCTATGTTGAAATGTATTCACCCATGGTTAAAATCGACACAGAATTTGTGAAAATCTACATTGAAATGTATTAGTTTATTGGTGAAAATCCATGAGGTAGCACGGTGAGAAAATCCAGACAGAAATTTATTAACATGTTGAAAATATGCTAAATGGTTAACCACCTTGTACAAACATGGATAACTATTCAAATTAAAGTTGGGTGCAGTTACCGCCTGCCTCACTCACTTCTTTAGAACAACCTCAATTAATTAACTACCGGTAGTCCTTGATTTTCAACCATAACTGAGCCCAACGTTTCTGATGTTAAGCGAAACATTTGTTAAGTGAATCAGCACCATTTTACGACTTTTCTTGCCACAGTTGTTAAGCGAATCACTGCACTTGTTACAATTGTTAAGTGAATCTGGCTTCCACCTTTGACTTTGCTAAATAAGAAGGTCGCAAAAGGGGATCACGGGACACCTGGACACTGCAACTGTCATAACTACGAACCAGTCGCCAAGCGTGTGAATTTTGAGCACATGACCATGGGGATTCTGCAATAGCCATACTTGTGAAAAAGTGGTCATTAGCGTATTTTTCGGAGTATAAGACACACTTTTTCCCCTCAAAAAGAGACTGAAAATCTGGGTGTGTCTTATACACTGAATACAGCATTTTTTGCCTCCTGAAACCCTGAAATCCTTCACCAAAATGGCCGTGCAGAGGTTTTGGGAGCCTTGCAGAGTGCTCCCGGGGGCTGGAGAGGGCAGAAATGAGAGAAAAACGGGCCATATTTTCTGCCCCCCAGCCCCCAGCAGCACTCTATAAGCTTCCTAAAGGTTATCCATGCCCTTTTTGTGACAAAAAACGGGCCATTTTTTGCTCGTTTTTGGCCTCCCCACCCTCAGGAGCACTCTACAAACCTCCTAAGACAGGGGTGTCCAAACTTGGGAACTTTAAGACTTGTGGACTTCAACTCCCAGAATTCCCCAGCCTGGGGAATTCTGGGAGTTGAAGTCCACAAGTCTTAAAGTTCCCAAGTTTGGACACCCCTGTCCTAAGGACTATTCATGGCCCCTTTTTTAAAAAAATGAGCCCGTTTTCATGAAAAAAGGCCCATTTTTGGGAAGTTTGCAGAGTGCAAAAACTTTTTTTTTAAATTTTCCTCTTTAGAACCTTGCTGCGTCTTATACTCTGGTGCGTCTTATACTCCAAAAAACATGGTAGTTGCTTTTTTTTTTTAAAGTGCTGTTGTAACTTTGAACAATCACTGAGTGAATCGTTGTGTCAGGATTCCAAGTAACACCCCGTAACGCATTGGCATTGGGCCTAAAGGCCTGCCACGTTGTAAGTCAAGGACCACCCCGGGGTAGGTTCCTGCCAGCATTAGTGCTGGTTTGGTGCGCAAAAAAGCGTGATTTCGCATTTGCACCTAAAAAG
This sequence comes from Natrix helvetica, assembly GCF_964273705.1. Taxonomy (NCBI): domain Eukaryota; kingdom Metazoa; phylum Chordata; class Lepidosauria; order Squamata; family Natricidae; genus Natrix; species Natrix helvetica. The sequence continues at coordinate 4,447,392 of NC_138561.1, forward strand.
GTCTGTGCATGTGCACAACGTTGGAAAAGGGGGAAAAATACATTTTTGCAATGAAGTTTGTTCTGCGCATGCCCAGAACCGAAAATCAAGAAGGTGCCACTGTCGATAGAACCGGTTCGGGGGCATAGCAGGCCAAGTTAACTACTTACTCAGCCGAACCGGTCTGAACCACTAGGAACTCATCTCTAGACTACCCATAGTTAGCTATATTTTAGCCTTGTTTATTGGCCAAAAAACCAATCCGGGAGTTAGTTTATGGTGTCGTGTGTCCTCTGTCTCAAGAATTTTAGTTCAGTTAACCATCAGAAGGCGTACTATGAAAATTAATTCCAGTTACCATATTTTCTCTAGGGTCAAATCCTTTGTATCTTTCTGGCTTTGCACACAACATAGCAATAAATATCAATTCCCCGGACATTTAATTTTGAGTTCAGAACTTGTTCACAGATATGACATAGCTGGATAATATGCTTTACTGCAGACAAGAATGAAACCATATCCATGCAAATTTGTATTTAATGCAGTACCCAGAAGTCAAACTTGTTCCAGTGGTACCTTGGTACTCAACTGTTTTGAAACTCATCCAATTTGGTACTCAGTGCATTTTGATACAAATATTTTGTCCCAGTACTTATTGTTTGTTTGGTACTCAACACACAAGCTAGAACTTGTCGGTGTAGGCTGCTTTGTGACTCCCTATATTATTCCTTTTGGGAAAAATTTGTTTGATACTCCTCATTTTTGGTACTCGCCGTGCCTCCCAGAACCAATGAGTATGAGGTACCACTGTAAATACCCAGTTTTGTGGACTGATCTTGTAACTAAAATTACTTATATATTTAATTCTTTGTCACCTGAACCTCCCCGTGGCACAAACACACTGTTGAAGACATTTTTTCCCCCTGCCAAATCTTCATTAGATTTCTTTCATCTCATCTCCAACCCATCCATCAGGCAGTTTTAATCTCATTGGTGTTAAAATAACACTTCTTATTCTCTTTCAATTATCTGGCCTGGCTCAACCGTAATTTTTTTCTTATTCCTCCTGACAGTTCTTTTAAATTTTTTAAATTTTTAAATTTTAAATTGTGTTTTACAATTGGGGTATTTTAATGGTGACTTTTAATTGTCCAATGTGATGTAATTTGTTACCTCCTCCGTGCATGTTATGTCCTGTATATATGTAGGTTTATGTGTTTGTATACATGTTTTATGTTTTATACTCCATTGTACGCCGCCCCGAGTCCTGTCTGGAAAGGGAGCGGCTAATAAATTTAAATTTATTATTATTATTAATTTATTATTATTAACACACCTGAGGCCAGCATCAAAGTAGATATTGAGTTTCAATTTTACCAAATTTGCAGCAGCACAGACAAACGATGCATCTCTCCAAATTTTTTCGACGTGCAAAACGATGCCATTCTTCTCAAAATTAGGAGTTAAAACTTGCACATGGATTCATCAGTGTTGCTCATGTGCAGCCATGCAACTATGGCAAACGTATGGCCCTGTAACATCTTCTCCCCCCCCCCCAAGTGAGACAGCCTGGGAATTGTGCTAAATTGCTTTTCCCTTTCTTCTGACCTCATTCCTGGCAGGCCCAAGGTGTGTGAAATCTCTGAAGTGTTATCACCTTTTAATTTGGGAAGCCAGGGCTACGTGGGAAGTGGGAACCAAAGCAATTGAGGCAGGAGGAGAGCAATGGAAACCTATCTCATGCCAGCTGTTTTCTGCTGACTCAAGGATGGTTGAAGGTTGTTTAAACACGATAGCAGGGGAAAGCGCTTAGCCGAAGTTCTCCGTTCTTATGCTGTAGGAACTTATTTTTCAAAAACTGTTATAAACTTCCGTGGAATTGCACCGTGATGGAACAGGCCTTGAACTATGGATGCTCAGAGAGAGTTCTGTTTCTAGCTTAAATAAAATAAAACAGATGTCACTTTTATCAGGAAGTTATTCTCTGAAAACTCAGCAAATTGCTAGGTATCAGTACAGGTAGTCCTCGACTTACGTTCACAATTGAGCCGAAAAATTATGTTGTTAAGGAAGGCATTCGATAACTGCATTTTGCCCCGTTTTATTATCTTTCTGGGATGCAGTGGCTCAGTGGCTAAGACGCTGAGCTTGTCGATCAGAAAGGTCGGCAGTTCGGCGGTTCGAATCCCTAGCGCCGCGTAACGGAGTGAGCTCCCGTTACTTGTCCCAGCTTCTGCCAACCTAGCAGTTCGAAAGCATGTAAAAAATGCAAGTAGAAAAAATAGGGACCGCCAAAAATAATGGACTGCACAGAAATGGTTAAATTAACTCTCAAACTGCAAGATAAAGAAGAAAAAGAATACTTACACAGTATGGGGCAAATGGTATCAGTGGTTAGAGAATAGAAATAAAGAATGAAAGTAGAATATTGATAAATGTAAACATTAGGTTATAGGAATTATAAATGTAAAGAGGAAGTTGCGAATGAAAAACGAATGGAACGTATGTAAGATGCTAAACAAAAGGGGATATAGTGATGTCTTAGGAATGGGAAGAATGGATGTTGAACTTGGTTTTTATGTTTTGTTTTGTAAAAAGCTTAACAAAAATTATGTATTAAAAAAAGAAAGAAAAATAGGGACCACCTTTGGTGGGAAGGAAACAGCGTCCCGTGCTCCTTCAGCATTTAGTCATGCCGGCCACATGACCACGGAGACGTCTTCGTACAGCGCTGGCTCTTCAGCTTTGAAACAGAGATGAGCACCGCCCCCTAGAGTCAGGAACAACTAGCACATATGTGCGAGGGGAACCTTTGCCTTTTATGATCTTTCTAGTTACAGTTGATAAGTGAATCATTGCAGTTGTTAAGTTGATCGCATGGTTGTTAAGTGAATCTTGCTTCCCCATGGACTTTGCTGGTCAGAAGGTCACAAAAGGTGATCACCTGACCCCGGGACACTTCAACCGTCATAAATATGAGTCAGTTGCCAAGCGCCTGAATTTTGATCGCATGACCAGGGGGATGCTGGAACAGTTGTACGTGTGATAAAACAGTCGTAAGTCACATTTTCAGCGCTGTTGTAACTTTGAATAATCACTAAATGAACTGTGGTAAGTGGAGAACTACCTGTGTTTCCTTCTTTGTCTTTCCTGCCACATAGTGAATTTGATTGGAGCAAGATTGACACAGCATACTTGCCCGAGTCATACAAAACCAACACACCCAAGGAGCAGTTGCTTCTGCAGGTGGCTGATAATTTTCATCGGCAGTACGCGCACCTCTGCCCAGACCGTGTGCCCCTCTTCCTTCACCCAATCAACGAATGCAACGTGGAGGTAAGTTGGGCAAAGAGCTCTAGAAAGGAACTTCCAATTGTCCCAAGAATCTATAAAGCCTTAGTAAGGCCACACTTAGAATATTGCACCCAGTTTTGGTCACCGGACTATAAAAAAGATGTTGAGACTCCAGAAAGAGTGCAGAGAAGGGCAACCAAGAGGATTAGGGGACTGGAGGATAAAACATACAATGAACGGTTGCAGGAACTGGGCATGGCTAATCTAGTGAAGAGAAGGACCAGGGGAGACAGGATAGCAGTCTTCCAATATTTGAGGGGCTGCCACAGAGAAGAGGGGTGTCAAGCTATTTTCCAAAGCACCCAAAGGCCAGAGAAGGAATAATGGATGGAAACTGAACAAGAACAGATTCAACCTGGAAATAAGGAGGGATTTCCTGACAGTGAGATCCATCAACCCATGGAACAGAAGTTGCCTTCGGAAGTTGTGGGAGCTTCATCACTGGAAGCTTTCAAGAAGAAACTGGTCTGCTATCGGTCAGAAATGGTGTATGGTCTGCTTATGCGAGGGATTGGACTAGACGACCTACAAAGTCCCTTCTAACTCTGTTAATCAGTGTATTAAATCTGGAAGCGGCAGTTTGATGAACAGGCTGAGAATGGTCTTCTAGAAATGATTATAATAAAGTAACACAGACCCTATGCCATTCTGGACAAATGGTTCTCCAACCATAAAAACCTCCAGTGATGGAGCAGAACTTCTAATCCACTAAATATATTTTTTTCTCACTGTTAGGAAATTTCTCCTTAGTTCTAGGTTGTGTCTTTCCTTGACGTCTGTGGAGATTCTCGGTCATCCAGTTTATTGTTGCTTCAAAGGTGTTCTTTTTTGTCTTCAAATGGCACCTGGGCTGTTTTATTTCTTGAGAAGGAAGAAGGAAACATTTTGCTTCTCATCCAAGAAGCTTCATCAGTTCTGATAGTGGAGGGATGGAAGGAGAGGTTCTGATAGGGTGGTGTGTGTGAGAGACAGAGAGGGAAGGAGAAATGGAAGGATTGTATTTCTTTGCACTCATATGGTCATTAGCACTCTCCCTGAGAGCTCTTGAAGTCACTTGGGGGTTTACCTGTGCCCTCAGGGTCACCTGAATTAGAGTGCAATTGCTGGTGGAATCTTCTTGGAACTGCTTCTTCTTCTAACTTCTTCAGCACCTATTATTCCATCGCCCTGCTAGGAGAACTAATAAAGCTTCTTGGATGAGAAGCAAAATGTTTTCTTCATAGAGTAGAATAGAATAGAGTAAAGTAGAGTAGAGTGGAATGGAATGGAGTAGAGTAGAGTAGATTATAATAGAGTAGAGTAGTGTAGAGTAGCTTAGAATACAATATAATAGAATAGAGAATAGTATAGTATGGTATGGTATGGTATGGTATGGTATGGCATGGCATGGCATAGCATGGCATGGCATGGCATGGCATATCATAGCATTGTCCAATCTCTTTACATCCTCAAGGAAAAAAAATCTGTCCAGTTGCCTTTTGAAGAAAGAAAAACAGCACATTTGAGTCTCTCCTTGATGTTTCCATCTGTTATTTCATGCCCTGCCTTCAGGTGTTTTGGAGAACAAGTTGACCCCCTCCTCTCTGTGGCAGCCCCTCAAATATTGGAAGATTGCTATCATGTCAGCCTAGTGTTACACTTGTGTGAAATCTCAGAGTAATTTCCAAGGAAAAGAAATGGCTATTCAACGGGTCGATGATGGCCAATTTTCCCTCTTTTGGCCAAAGCAGAAGTCGCATCTTACTTTTCTGTCCATAATTTGTCCTTACCACTCGTTTTCTTAGCGACCAATTCATGGTGTCCCCAGAAATATCTGGAAAGTATGGGAGGCACACCCATTTTGAAGGAAACCACTATACAATACCACATTTTAGCTATTTTCAAAGCTGTTACTTACTTCCCCATCTCTCTGTGACATCCTTTTCTTTCTTCTTTCTTCTTGATCAGCTTTTAACAAAATAGAGGGAAACAAACTTCCACGGCCACCTTGTTAAAAATGCAGAGGATTTTTAATGAAGCAAATCCAAGAACGAGATTTCCAGGAATTCTCAAAAGTGGTTTTCCGAGGAAAGTTTTTTCCAGAAAAATAGTGTGTTTATAATAAATACCACAATCTTTTGCTGCTTGTCCTCCACATCCTCACTTGTAAAGTTCTCTTTGATGTTGTTGTTTTTAAAAGCGGAACATTGTTTTATCTCTGAGAGGACAACTTTTATATTGGCTTATCTGTCGGCAAAGCGGGTGACCTCCCAGCTGCCAAATTATAATGGTGTAAAAGTTGCCCTCTGGCATTATCTGATCAGGATAAGCAGGCAATCTGTACATTCCTTCCTGGGATGAATGTCTGCATGTCATTTGTGAAATCTGCTCATCCTTTTTGCATGGAGAGAGCAAAGAGCAAACAGCAGCTGGCCAACCTCTTTTTAAAAATATAACTTTTACATATTGTGAGTTGTTTTTTTAAAATAAGCTCAATTATTTTGCAGAGTATCTAGAGTGTTATACTGACCTATAAAAACAGGAGATTTCCCCCTGAATTTGCTTATCGAGACACTTACAGGAAATTAACAAGTTGAAACAGACTTTTAAAAATCAGTTTTTTAAAAAATGCCAAAGCACGTGACCAGATTGTGAGATGATAAATGGTTAGTACAACCCATTTCGAAAAACCAAAGATTAAAAAACAACCCATTAATTTGACCAAACCTTTTTGTTCAGGGTTTGGTTGATATTTTGGAAGCATTTCTTTTTTTAGCCATGAAAATAGCCATTGTGTCATATCTGAGAATGTTTTATTTATACCTTTTGATGCATAATATGGAAATGCCAGCTAGAGCTTTGGCAACATTTTTTAAAAATGTTCTTCATCACAGCTTTATTATTTTTATAAATAACTCTAGGTGAAAACACACACAATGCTCCTTCTTCCTTCTATTTTCCTCACAGCCATAACCCTGTGAGGTGGGTTGGTCTGAGGGAGAAGGACTTGGCTCAAAGTCACCCATCTGGATTTCGTGCTTAAGGTGGGACTAGAACTCCCAATCTGGTAATTGGCACAAAGTCACCCAGCTGGATTTCATGCCTAAGAAAGGACTAGAAATCACAGTCTCCTGGTGATTGGCCCAAAGTCACCCAGCCAGCTTTCATGGCTAAGGCGGACTAGAACTCACTGTGTCCTGGTGATTGGGTCAAAATCCCCAAGCTGGCTTTCGCACGTAAGGATGTTCTAGAACTCACAATCCCTTGATTTCTCGCCTTCACCTCTAGATCAAATTGGCTTTCTGAGTTCAAATCTCAACCCCGTTGACATGGGATTATATTTCCGATGATGTTAGAGTCCCGATTGGTTGATTTACAGTTTGCTTTGTTTGTAAAAGTAACCCAATGCCTTTTTTGGTTGCAGAAATTCGTTAGCACAACCGTCCGGCCAACTCTGCTCCCTTACTCAGAATTATACAACTGGGATAGTGCCGCCCGTTTTGTGTCTGATTACCTCAACATGGAGCCTCTTCCTTCCCCACTAGCACCGGTAAGAAGTAGGACCTGCATGGGTGATCTGAAGACCCCATGGAGGAGTTGACGCAAAGAAGAACTCAAAGCCATGTAGATGACCTTCCTCTTCAGTGTATTCTAATTAAAGATCGGTTCCTACCGGTTTGGACCGGTTCAACCGAAGTGGTAGTAGCATGCCAGCCTGAGTCACAGAATAGGCAGCGACCTAGGCTGGCCACGCCCCCGAATTGGTTCCCCGGTTGCCACTGCTGTCATCTTTTTGGGGAGTTCTGCAGACGCACGAGCGAACCAGCAGTAAGACCAGCCAGAACCCACCCCTGGTCCTAACCCCCTGGTCTAAGGCCCTTCACACATACTAGCATAAATACAGTGCCTCATTGGAAGATCTGAAAGACCAGGATAAGGACATTGTCTTGGAGAAGGTCCATCTATGGGGTGGCTACAAATTGCCACCCAATTCATGTCCCAAAGGTGCTTTTTTTAAGAGGGAAACTGGACTTTCTTGGTTTTTCTCTGAAGACGTTTCCCTTCTCAGCTGCTTCTTGAATGAGAAAGGGAAGTGTCTTCAAAGAAGAATAAAAAGATGTCCAGGTGTCTCTTGAAAAAGCACCTTTGGGACAACCATGACCTGGATGGCTGAGGACCTCCATAGACACTGAATTCATGGCATATAATCAATCGATCGATCAGTTAAGTTTATTAACTGAAATATTTTGTACACTTGCGTGTTTATTTTTTGTTGTACATCTCATGAACTAAAGTTGTAGATTTATTGAACTAAATAAACCATGAGTGGCATATCAAAATATTTATTGAAGCATGGAGCTCTAAAACATTCACAGTGAAACCAGTAGTAATCAATAATAAAAATTGACAATACAGAGAACTAAAATTGAATAGAATAGAATTCTTTATTGGCCAAGTGTGATTGGACACACAAGGAATTTGTCTTTGGCGCATATGCTCTCGTAAAACGAAAAGAAAAAAAGAGGGGAGGAAATACATTCATCAAGAATCATAAGATCCTAATGATAGTCATAGGTTACTAAGAAGCAATTAAATTACATTCTGAGTTGATGACGTTTTTGATGTTAGGTGTCTATTTTAAGTCTTGAGATGTGGTAGAACATAGAAACTTGAAGGTCTAATCACAGCAGGTTGAAGGATGTGTGTCTTCTCTCTCCAGCCCTGCTACCTATGTTCACCAACAACCATCTTGAGGTACCAGCGAGGAAATTGCTTTGATTTTAGCGTCCTTTTATGCTCTCTGCTAATTGGAGCGGGCTATGATGCCTACTGCGTGAACGGCTATGCCACCAAGGACATCTGCATGATGGACGAGTCCAAGGAAGAGTGCCCACTCTTAGTGAAGCCGGAAGAGGTGAGAATGGGACTGGAGTGGGATCCAGAGGCAGTTTGGCCTACTGGTTAATGCGCCAAGCTAGAAACCAGGGGATGGTCAGTATTAGTCCTGCCTTAGGCACGAATGCAAACTGGGTGACTTTGGGCCGATCACCAGGAGACTGTAAGTTCTAGTCCCACTTTAGGCATGAAAGCCAGCTGGGTGACTTTGGGCCAATCATCAGGAGACAGTGAGTTCTAGTCTCACTTTAGGCATGAAAGCCAGCTGGGTGAGTTTGGGCCGATCACTAGGAGACAGTGAGTTCTAGTCCTACCTTAGGCATGAAAACCAGCTGGGTGACTTTGGGCCGATCATCAGGAGACAGTGAGTTCTAGTCCCACTTTAGGCATGAAAGCCAGCTGGGTGAGTTTGGGCCGATCACCAGGAGACTGTAAGTTCTAGTCCCACTTTAGGCATGAAAGCCAGCTGGGTGACTTTGGGCCAATCATCAGGAGACAGTGAGTTCTAGTCTCACTTTAGGCATGAAAGCCAGCTGGGTGACTTTGGGATGATCATCAGGAGACAGTGAGTTCTAGTCCCATTTTAGGCATGGAAGCCAGCTGGGTGACTTTGGGCCGATCACCAGGAGATAGTGAGTTCTAGTCCCACCTTAGGCATGAAAGCCAGCTGGGTGACTTTGGGCCAATCATCAGGAGACAGTGAGTTCTAGTCCCACCTTAGGCATGAAAACCAGCTGGGTGACTTTGGGCCAATCATCAGGAGACAGTGAGTTCTAGTCCCATTTTAGGCATGGAAGCCGGCTGGGTGACTTTGGGCCAATCATCAGGAGACAGTGAGTTCTAGTCCCACCTTAGGTATGAAAACCAGCTGGGTGACTTTGGGCCAATCATCAGGAGACAGTGAGTTCTAGTCCCATTTTAGGCATGGAAGCCGGCTGGGTGACTTTGGGCCGATCACCAGGAGATAGTGAGTTCTAGTCCCACCTTAGGCATGAAAGCCAGCTGGGTGACTTTGGGCCAATCATCAGGAGACAGTGAGTTCTAGTCCCACCTTAGGCATGAAAACCAGCTGGGTGACTTTGGGCCAATCATCAGGAGACAGTGAGTTCTAGTCCCATTTTAGGCATGAAAGCCAGCTGGGTGACTTTGGGCCAATCATCCGGAGACAGTGAGTTCTAGTCCCACCTTAGGCATGAAAACCAGCTGGGTGACTTTGGGCCAATCATCAGGAGACAGTGAGTTCTAGTCCCATTTTAGGCATGGAAGCCGGCTGGGTGACTTTGGGCCGATCACCAGGAGATAGTGAGTTCTAGTCCCACCTTAGGCATGAAAGCCAGCTGGGTGACTTTGGGCCGATCACCAGGAGACTGTGAGTTCTAGTCCCACTTTAGGCATGAAAGCCGGCTGGGTGAGTTTGGGCCAGTTCCTCTCTCTCAGTCCAACTCACCTCGCAGGGTTGTTGTTGTGGGGAAAATAAGAGGAAGAAGGAATATTTGGTAGGTTTGCGGCCTTGACTTACTTATGAGAAAAAAAGAAAGGGATTAATAAAATCTAACAAATGGAAATAAAAGAAATAATTGGGGGATGCTAGAAAGATAGAAGAGGAGAAATAATGAGTGGAGAGTGAAGTCTGACTTTGTACTTTGGTTTTAAATCTCCCCAAAATCCGGAGAAGTCCAGTAGCCTCTTTTCGGTCACCTGATCCCCTTTTGCGACCTTCTGATAAGCAAAATCCAGATTCACTTAACCACCGGTTTGGCAGCTTACTAACTGCAGTGTTTCGCTTAACAACCGTGGCAAGAAAGGCCGTACAGTGGGCAAAACTCAACCACCGTCTTGCTTAGCAACGGAAACTTGGGGTTCAGTTGCAGTCTTAAAGTGGTGGGCTCCCTGTACTTCGTCCTGGGTTCGAATCCTGATTACAACCTTGTGATTTCAACCTTGTGATTTCAACCTTGTGATTTCAAATCTGCAGCTCACCAAAACTTCTGTTTTTTCCAGGGATTGCTTTGTTGGGAAGGGGTCCTACTAGACCCCTGATGACGAACCTATGGCATGGCTGCCACAGGTGGCACGCGGAGCCCTCTCTCTGGGCACGCAAGCCGTCTCCCCAGTTCAGCTCCACCGCATATGTGTGTGCGCCTGCCACCAGCCAGCTGATTTTTCGGTCTCTGCCGTGCAGGGCACATGCGGGAGACATGTGCGCATACACAGGGGGTGGAGCACACGCTGGGGGTCACGCATGTATGTGCGGAGGCAGGGGGACTGTGGGGAGTCGCATATTCCTGTGCAGGGGATAGGATGCATGCAGGGGGGTTGCACACACATGCATGGGGGCCCACGGGGGGGGGGTGTCATGCGTGCAGTTCATTATGGGTGCACACACATCAGGGGTGGGTTCCTGCTAGTTCTAACCTCTCCTATAGAAGAGGTTCCGCAAATCTACAGTGCCATTTAGAACCAGTTCCAGCTCCCTCCCCCCGCCCGTCCGCACATCATCAAGATGAAGAGCGAGAGGAGGAATTCTGGGAGTTGAAGTCCACAAGTCTTAAAGCTGTCAATTTTGAACACCCCTGGGGTTTTTTTTTCTAAAGGATTAGGGGTGCGAGAGTCTTGTAACTTGACAGTTTTAAGACTTGCACACTTCAATGCCAGAGTTCCTGAGCCAACATGACTGGAGGAGGAATTCTGGGAGTTGAAGTCCACAAGTCTTAAAGCTATCAAGTTTGAACACCTCTGGGTTTTTTTTTTCTAAAGGGTTAGGGGTGCAAGGGTCTTGTAACTTGACAGCTTTAAGACTTGCTTGCTTCAAATGCCAGACATCCTGAGCCAACATTTTGGTTGCTAAGCAAGAGCGTTGTTAAGTGAGTTTCACCACATTTTACAAGTTGCCCACGCCCACCCAGTCACATGGCAGTCAAGCCACTCCCACAAAGCAGGCCACACCTACAGAAGAGGTTCTAAAAAAAATTGAAACCCACCGCTGACACACATGCACACTTTCAGCATGCAACAACAAAAAGATTAGCCATCACTGTACTAGACTCCACCTGTTTTGGGGCTACAATTGTTTAATGTGACTCTGTTAGAATTATTACTGACACACACACACACCCCTGTTGCCAGGCCTGGAAGTGCAGCAAAAGTGCAATGGGTTCAACTTCATTTAGAAATCACAGAAAAACCCACAGAATACCCCATCCTCCAAAGAACCCCAAATGAAACAGGAACTCCCAGCTCTGCGTGCGAGTTCTGCATTATTCCCCAGCCCACAGCCCCAGACTTCCTTTCTTCAAAAGTTCATTTCCAGGCCCTCCCTCATCCCCCATCCTCACAAGTCCATTTGTGACATTGGCATCCACTGCCTGCCAAGCCCCCGAGAGGGCAGCATCGTTTCAATTTGCAGAATGGAAAAGAAAGGCAGCTTTTCTTTCCAAAGGGCCCATTGTGGTTGAATAGTGTCACTGAGGATATTTTATAGTAATTTTTTTTATTGTTGTATAATTTAGATAATGCTTTCTATTGTTTTGATACAGTGGTCTTTGATTAATACAATGTGATGGAATTGATTCATATGATCAGTTAATTCAAGGTTATTAACACTTTAATTTTAGATAACATATAACAGTGTTTCTCAACTTTGACAGGTTGACGATGTTTAGACTTCAATTTGTCAAGTTTGAGAAGCAGTGACTTAGACTATTGAGAAAGGAAGGAAGAGAGAAGGAAAGAAAGAGAGAAGGAAAGAGAGAGAGAGAAAGAAAAAAAGAAAGAAAAAGAAAGAAAGCAGGAGTACAGACAGAAGGAAGGAAGGGAGATGAGAGGGAAGGAAGGAGAGAAAGAAAGAGAAAGAAAGAAAGAAAAAGAAGGAAAGAAGGAATGTGGGTGGGAGGGAGGGAGGAAGGAAAGAAGGGAGGGAGGGAGGGAGGAAAGAAAGAAAGAAAGAAGAAAGAAGGAAGGAAGGAATTATTGCTGGAAACTAGCAAAACATTTAGTGAATTGAGGTCACATGACCACAGAACCCCATCCATGGATCATGAAGCTGGCCTGCCTAACATATGGTCACATGTCTGTGGGGAGGCGGCTTAACCATTTACAACAGCTGGGCATGTTTTATGGGTCATAAAGCGCCCATTACCTGGCCAATGTAACTGTGAAAATGTCTGGTTGTTAAGTGAGGACTACTTGTACAAATGTAGGGAAAAAAACAAATCAACACAATGACCAAGTCCAAGAGATTTGGCCAATCCCCCACTGCTGTCTCTGAGATGATGGCCAGGAACAGAATATGCCACAATCCTTCATTTTGCATCATTAAAAACATTTGGGCTTCACCAACTTGACCAAAAGCAGACGTGTGTGTGTGTGTGTGTGTGTGTGTGTGTGTGTGTGAATAATTTCCAAAGATTGGATTAAAAACTGGGATTGTTGTTGGCCACAGGTCCAAGTCGAAGCGAAGAAGGAGAAGGCAAAGAAATACGCCATCAAGCCCCCGCGTGACCTGCGGAGCAAGTTTCAGTTACGTGAGGAAGAGAAGCAGCGGAATAAAGAACAGGCTGCGGAGGACAAGAAACGAAAGGAGGAGGAAGAGAAGAAAGCCGTATGTAGTTCAGAAGAGACTTGTGGGTCTGGGGTGGCTGACTTGAGCGTTGTGGGAAGGCATCAAGAGATCAAGAGACAGGTGACAGCTCGGCCCTGAAGAAACGGGGTTAAAAGCGTTGCAGATCCCTCCCTCCCTCTCCCTCCTCCCTTCTCTCTCCACAATATAAAAAAAAAGATGTTGAGACTCTAGAAAGAGTGCAGAGAAGAGCAACCAGGGTGATTAGGGGGCTGGAGATTAAAACATACGATGAACGGTTGCAGGAACTGGGCATGGCTGGTCTAGTGAAGAGAAGGACCAGGGGAGACAGGAGAGCACCTTCCAATACTTGAGGGGCTGCCAGAGAGAGGAGGGGAGTCAAGCTATTTTACAAAGCACCTGAAGGCCAGACAAGGAATAATGGATGGAAACTGACCAAGGAGAGATTCAACCTGGAAATAAGGAGGAACTTTCTGACAGTGAATCAACCGATGGAAAGAAGTTGTCTTTGGAAGTTAGGGGAGCTTCATCACTGGAGACTTTCAAGAAGAGACTGGACTGCCATTGGTCAGAAATGGTGCAGGGTCTCCTGCTTGGGAAGGGGGTTGGAATAGATGACTTACAAGGCCCTTTCCAATTCCGTTAATCCGTTCTGTTCTCTCTCTTTCTGCTGCAGCTGGAGGAGAAGCCAATACCGGACCGTCTGCAGGGTCTGCGTGTCCATGCCTGGGTACTCGTTCTCTCCGGCAAGCGGGAAGTGCCCGAAAGTTTTTTCATCGACCCATTTACTGGAAAAAGCTACAGCACTATTGATGATCACTTCCTGGGCATCGAGAGTCTGTGGAACCATCGGAATTATTGGATCAACATGCAGGACTGCTGGAATGGTTGCAGGGTAAGAGTTTATCTGGGCCTTCCTACTCAGAGGAATCTCAACTTTCTTCTTTAATTCCAAGCCATAAATTAGAACCCAAAACTCGGAGCCCTAAAGGCTGAAAGGGACCTTGGAGGTCTTCTGGTCCAACTCAAGGCAGGAGACAGTCCGAAGAATAATTTGGCATTCCAACTTGAACTGGGGTTGTGCAAGAATAAATAAAAATCACATCCAGACAGCTGTGACGAAAGGAGAAATATTTACTCCCTAAAGCAAAGAGTTTGCTTTGCAGAGAAAATGGGCACAGGGTTATTGTTTTATAGGGGAGCTTGTCTTATTTGTGGAAGTGTGTGCATTGCTGATTCTAGGATGAAACTTGAGGGGGGTCCTGGGTACATGCAGGCCCCCAGAGAAGGGGGTTGATTAAATCAAGTGATGTGGGTCGGGTCTCTTTGTTTGAACTGTGAGCATTATAATTACGTTTAGCTAAAGGTAAAGGTTCCCCTCGCACATGCGTCCTAGTCGTTCCCGACTCTAGGGGGCAGTGCTCATCTCCGTTTCAAAGCCAAAGAACCAGCGCTGTCCGAAGACGTCTCCGTAGTCATGTGGCCGGCATGACTAAATGCCAAAGGCGCATGGAACACTGTTACCTTCCCTCCAAAGGTGGTCCCTATTTTTCTACTTGTATTTTTTTACGTGCTTTCGAACTGCTAGGTTGGCAGAAGCTGGGACAAGTAACGGGAGCTCACTCCTTTACACGGCACTAGGGATTCGAACCGCTGAACTGCCAACCTTTCTGATCGACAAGCTCAGCAGCCACTGAGCCACCCTACATAATTGCATTTACATTGTGTTAATTGTGCGTTTGCTTCTGTGTATTTGCAATTTAAAATAAGTGTTTAATTAATTCTAATGTTTGTGTAATTTTAAAGGATTTTGGAGGCTGCAAATGAGCAACTTTGTAGAGACCTGAGTCAGTTAACGTAAGATTCCTGATACAATATTTCTAACACAGTTTATAATGTTTATAAATTCTTCTCACAAGACCATTCTGGACAAATGGTTGTCCAGTTTTTCTGGAAGCCCTCCATTGATGGAAGAGCTACAACTTCTGGAGGCAACTTCTGTTCAACTGATTAATTGTTTTCACTGTCAGGAAATTCCTCCTTAGTTCCAGGAAGGCTCTCTTCTTGATGAGCTTCTACACGTTATTTCTTGTCCTGCCCGTTAACAATTAATTAATCATTTTATTATTAATGTAATAATTAGATTAACAATTGCATAATTTGATGGCATTAATATAGTGATATTATTGAAAATGACAGTTGCAGCAATAAAAACTAATGCAAACTGAAAAATTAAAAGGTAGAAAGTGGAGAACAGAAAGAAAATAGAGAAAGAGAAGAGAAAGGAAAAATAAGAATATATTTCTTCTTGTGCCATATCCATCATCGGACATTGGCGATCATGTTGGCAATCTATTTTTATCAACAGCCGCATGAAAATGTGCTGTTGAGTTTTGTCCAAAACAGTCTCTTAGATTTTGAAGCCACGATGTTCTTCTTCTACCTGGACCTCATTGGCCTTCGATCTTTCCCTGGAGGATTAAGTAAAGTAAAGAATATAATAAAGAAAAGAAATAGTAACTTCCCTTTCATCCCAACAAGCATAAATAATTTTTGTAATTTGTCACATTTTCTTAAAATACAAACATATGATCTGTCCTTCCCATATCTCATCTCTTATCTATAAACAAATCCATAAAATACAATCATTTCATTCCTGGTGTCAGCTGAAGTCCATGAAGAATTATCAAGGATAACAATATACTTTATCCAGGTCACTCTCTTGACTTCTTATTTGCATATCAATTATTGAGATAGCAGACAGTTTCTTTTGTATGTCTATTTTACAGTAAATCTTTTTCTATGTCAGTGTATGTAGCGTGTCATTTCTAAATCTATTTTCAAGTCGGTCTTGAACTTGTCAGATAAAACTTGTTCCTCTTCCATAATATTTTTTAAACATAGTGCATCTACCAAAACAGACACTATTAAAATTAACCCCTGGGTCCATTTTTCAACAATGCCATTTAATATGTCCAATGTTAAAATATTTTGCTTCATTCTGTAATTGTAATTTGAGTTTGAATAGTCTTTTGAAATTATAATCTTTAGTTCCCGCTAGCGCCCAATTTTTAAAATCTTATTCTGCTATTCTTTTTTTTACAAAATTCTGAAGGAGAGCAACTTGCAAGGAAAAATTCTTTATAAATAATTCCAAAATCGTATTCCATATTTATCTGGATCCTTAGTCCGTTTGTAATTTTCTAAAATCAAACTTTTAATCACCTTTGTGCCATTTATTGCAGAATTCTTTTATTAAGTTCTTAAATTTGTAGTTAAAACTTTCTTTGGCTAAGGATTGAAGGGAATTCATCCAGTGCTGTAATATCTTTTGATCCAGTGGTTCCTGATAGCTGCAAAGCACTTAATAAGGTAATTCCCAAAGTAAATGGAAAAGGGAGTAAGCAGATGTAATTTCCTTTCAACACCACCAACCATGTTTTGAACAAGCTGCATTTTCACTCATCTCCCAAAGCATTAACACCCCCCCCCCCCCAAGAAATCGATAAAGGAGAATAAATGTGGCTCAGGGGTCCTTGATGCTCACTGAACTTGGAGAAAACCAATGACCCCTCCACCCTCCAGAGACCATTGGGTTACAGTCTCTTCATGAAGAACAACTGTCTGGAGTACTTGTGTGCCATCTCAAGTCCTCTCTTTGTCTGGAGAGCAAGTCCCAAAGAGCTCATCTACTCACCAGCTTCTCATTCTACCATAGTTGGCTTTGCTTTTTTTTCATGGAGCTATCTTCAATTTGTCATTTCTTCCCCATAAATCTCAAACCTCCACATTTACAATATTGCATCTAGGTTTGGTCACCACAATATTAAAAAGATGTTGAGACGCTGGAAAGAGTGCAGAGAAGAGCAGCCAAGATATTTAGGGACCGGTGGCTAAAACATACGAAAAATGCTTACAGGAATTGGGTATGTCTAAGTCTAGTGAAGGAAGGAACATGGTGGCTCAGTGGCTAAGATGCTGAGCTTGTCGATCAGAAAGGTCGGCAGTTCGGTGGTTCGAATCACTATCGCCGCATAACGGAGTGAGCTCCCATTATTTTTCCCAGCTTCTGCCAACCTAGCAGTTCGAAAGCATGTAAAAATGCAAGGAAAAAAATAGGAACTACTTTTGGCGGGAAGGTAACAGCGATCTGTGCGCCTTCAGCATTTAGTCATGCCGGCCACATGACCATGGAGACGTCTTTGGACAGCACTGGCTCTTCGGCTTTGAAACGGAAATGCGCACTGCCCCCTAGAGTCTGGAATGAATGCATATGTGCGAGGGGAACCTTTACCTTTACCTTTAGTCTAGTGAAAAGAAGGACTTAGGAGAGACATGATAGCAGGAGAAACTTCCTAAGAGTGAGGAGAGTTAACCAGAGCAACAGCTTGCCTTCAGACGTTGTAGGTGCTTCATCCCTGGAGGTTTTTAAGAAGAGACTGGACAGTCACTTGTCTGAAATAGTATAGATTCTCCTGCTTGACCAAGGGTTGGGCTAGAAGACCTCCAAGGCCCCTTCCATCTCTATTCTGATTGGTTGATTGCTGCAGAACCTTGTGGTTTCAAGCTGAATGACAGAATGACAGAATAATGGAAGGGACTTTGGAGGTCTTCTAGTCCAACCCCCTGCTCAAGCTGGAGACCCTAGACCATTTCAAGTGACTATCCAGCCTCTTCTTAAAAACCTCAAGTGATGAAGCATCCACAACTTCATGGGTGTTTCATCACTGGAGCTCACAAGCTCAGGTTTCAAAGAAGCCTCCCACCCCCCTCTAGATATTTCTGCTAAATTGTTTAGATAGGTGTGGGTGGGCTGCACCAAGGGGAGGCTCATCCACGTTTCATGGTACATATATTGTGCATTGACAATAAAGGCATGATTAGATCAAGTCTATCACATAGGGGAGACATGATAGCAGTCTTCCAATATCTCAGAGGCTGCCCCAAAGAAGAGGGAGTCAAACCTCCAAGGCACTTGAGGGTAGAACAAAGAAGCAATGGGTGGAAACTAATCAAGGAGAGAAGGAACTTAGAACTGAGGAGAAATTTCCTGACAGTTAGAACAATTAATCAGTGGAACAGAAGTTGCCTCCAGAAGTTGTGAAAGCCCCAACACTGGAAGTCTTTAAGAAGATGTCGGATAGCCATTTGTCTGAAACGGTATAGGGTTTCCTGCCTAGGCAGGGGTTTGGACTAGAAGACCTCCAAGATCCCTTCCAACTCTGTTATTCTATTCTATTCTATTCTATTCTATTCTATTCTATTCTATTCTATTCTATTCTATTCTATTCTATTCTATTCTATTCTTTACTCTATTCTATTCTACTCTTATTCTACTTTATTATAGGATAGAACTTTTGTAATTAAGACATGAGCAAAGTTACTACTTTTCAACTTCTTGTTCCCATTCTACTGAAAAGCTACTCCAGGTGTTCTGTTGAAAAGGACAGAGCCCAGGGGAGTTGGGAGCTGACCCCTGCAGACCCCAATTTAACGTCAATAACTTTTTGGACGAGGGCAGAAATCCTGCCTTTTAACGACCTTAAGGGGCGAGCTGCTCAGGTGATGTTGGTCTGGACCGAACTATTTCTTGTAGAGAATTCACTGGAAACTGTTTTCCGTCTAGGATCTCCAGTTTGATCTCGGGGACCCTGTGCGATGGGAATTCATGCTCCCCAGCAGCGACAAACCTTTCTTGTCCCTGCCAGAATTGGAGGAGGAGGAAGATCTGGGTGAAGATGAAGTAGAAGATTTGGTAAGGTCTGGGACGACCAAACGTGACTCCCGATACTAATGGTTTGGCTGCTGAGTTAGTGCAATCCACCTATCCAGAACAGAGCTGGAAGGGACCTTGGAGGTCTTCTAGTCCACCCCCTCTGCTCAAGCAGAAGACCACATTTGAGACAAGCGGCTGTCCAGTCGCTTCTTTAAAACGTCCAGTCATATCCTGGACTGTGCAGAAATGGACAGACTTAGAAGATTGAACAGAAAGAAGATACAGAATACTAACCAAACATGGAATTTATTTTATCGATGGCTGGGTGGGCGGGGGGGGGGAGGGTAAAGATTAGGAATATAATTTGTATTCTTAAGCAAACCAAACAACCCAGACAGCCTGAAGTTTATTAAGCACTAATTAAATGTAATAGTAGAAAATTAATAAACCTTTATTTTTTTAAAAAAAACCTCCAGTGATGAAACACCCACAATTTCTGTTTTTTAATCAAAAAGTTTTTCATTAAACATAAATTAAAACATTAGAACACAGTGTAAATCCTCCTGGCAGAATCTATGCCATCCATGCTAAGATATTCAGTTATACATTGCAGCCACCCTGTTTTTTATTTTATTTTTACATTTGATCCCTATCATATTTACAAAAAGGAAAAAAAGTAACCTAGTTCCAGCCATGTTGGTTTGTATTTATCTCGTACATTCTCACATTTATCATTTCCTACATAATTCTAGTCTCCATTCTATGAATCTTGGCTCATGCCTATTTTGGGTTTTTCCTTTTATATTCCAAAACCATCGATAACATTTATCCCAGATCTTATAATATTCTGATTCATCTTTATTCTTCCACGTCAATTTATCCATTTCAGCGCAGATCAAGATTTTCCTAATGATTTCCCCTTCATGGGGACTTTCCCTGCTTTTCCAATTCTGGGCAAAGACCATTCTTGCTGCCGTGATAATATGTATTGTTAAAAAGATAACCCCCTTGTTGTATTTCCTGTTTATAATTCCCAAGAGAAATAGTTCCGGTGTGAATTCTATTTCCTCTTCTGTTACCTCTACCAACCACTTTTGGATATTCTGCTAGTATATTTTGGCTCTTTGGCACGACCACCACATATGGTAGTATGAAGCACCCACAATTTCTGGAAGCAACCTTTGTTCCACTGATCCCACTATCTGAAATGGTAGAGTCTCCTGCTTAAACAGGGGGTTGGACTCAAAGTGGGTTGCTCCCAGTTTGGCCCGGATCTGGCGAACCAGTAGTAGTGGCGGTGGAAGGCTCTGCCCACGCGTGCACAGGAGCAAACTGGTTGTAAAATAGCAGCCTACCACTGGTTGGACTAGAAGACCTCAAAGGTCTCTTCCATCTCTATTCTGATTGATTGATTGATTGATTGATTGATTGATTGATTGATTGATTGAATCTTGCACCAATAGCTTCATCAATGTCAAAAGTCAAGGGCAAAAGGCATGGGTCATCTCTCTTTCTTCTGTCATGCCTTATTGCCATAAAGGTAGCCTACCAATATTAGTAGAAAGTTTCTGAAAATAAAGCAAGAATTTCTGCTCAGAAAGATAATTTAGGCTGCCAAATGCAGAGCGGGAGTTAGATAACCTGGGCTTTAGTAGATGTACGTTCTCACAGCTTTGTTTCTTTCTTCCTGGTAGATGAAGGAAGAAGAATCAAAGAGTTTTGACATGCCTGCATCGTGGGTGGAACAGATCCACATATCTCCCAAAGGTATTCTTGGGGTTTTTTTCTGCCATCTTGACCTGTCTTCAGTAGACAAGCTTGGCCAGGAACTGATAGCAATATGATCTAACCATCTTAGAAGGCATCAGTTTGTAACAAACTGCCTATAATTGCAGGGAGCGCATAACTAAGGATCTTTTCCTTCTCCTCCTCCTTCTCCTCCTCCCCCTCCCCCTCCTCCCTCTTCTTCCTCTCTTCCTCCTTCTCCTCCTCTCCTCCTCCTCCTCCTCCTCCTCCTCCTCCTCCTCTCTGAGGTAGCTTCTCTGCAACTTAAGAGACCTTAGAAAAGAAATCTGGGGTGAAGCTTAGAAGAAAGTCACCATGTTGAGCTCACCTGCTAGATTCCAGGGGAAGGCGATCTTTAGCACTCATGGTTTTATGAAGGGAAGGATCAGGACTAGGGTTAGAGTTGGGATAGGTTCAATATTTGGGATCCAAAGGAGAGGTTGGATTATGGAAGAGCTAAGCATAGTTATAGTAAGGTAGAAAAGTTCAATATGGCTTCTCAGGCCAACAAAATATGAAGTCCATGTGTCAACATTCCAAGAGCAGAACTCCGAGGCAGGTAGATTCCTCCAAGGACAATTTTATTGGATACATCATATTGGCACAACTGGTGAAAACTTCCATGGTTTTCACTTAATTAAGAGAGAAAGTTTCCCCCTTCCCCAAGTCATCAGTCACATGGTCCAATCGAGGTGCTGACCGGTTGCTTGTTTACTTTGCTCCTCCTCTCCCAGCCACCTGTTGGAATGACCTTGGTTCCCACAGGAAAACTGCAAAACTCCAGCTAACTATTTCCCTCCCCTTCCCACCTGGCGGCAATCCTGAAGCCTCAAAGACGGCCCTAGCCAGGTGCGCTTCATGGTTGTCACCATGCATGCAAACAACCTGGTAAGTAGATACTCAACCAAACAGTCTGTCACACGTTTGGAGTCAATCAGGCATCCAAAGTGCTGCTCAGTTGGCACTTAACCATCAGACCAGCACTGTCGATAGTCAGGAAAGAAAGAAATTATATTCCATCGATATTTGGAGAACCTCAGCTTCTCATTCTCACCATGTATGGATGTCAACGTCTTCTCTGTTTTTATCTCTAGAATTTGAGACTCGCTGTCCTCAAGGCAAGAAACTGATTCAATATAAGAATGCCAAGTTGGAGAAATGGGCCCCATATCTTAATGCCAACGGCCTAGTCACCCGACTGACACTGTTTGAAGATCCAGATTGTAAGTAGGTTAAAGACCCTTTGGGAGAAGAGTCACATTCGGTTTGATGTAGTGTTTGGGGATAATTCTCTGTTTGCCTTATAATACTTTTTATTAAGAGTTTTAAAAATAATAAAGGATAATACAATTTAGAAGAAAACGAGAAAAGGAAAAGAAAGGAAAAGAATAGAAAGTGCAAAGAAATGAAGTGGAAAGGAAGGAAGGGGGAGAGAGAGAAAGAGAAAGAAAGAAACAGGGAAAGAAAGAAAGAAAGAAAAAGAGAGAGAGAGAAAGAGAGGGAGGGAGAGAGGGAGGGAGAGAAAGAAAGGAAGGAAGGAAGGAAGGAAGGAAGGAAGGAAGGAAGGAAGGAAGGAAGGAAGGAAGGAAGGAAGGAAGGAAGGAAGGAAGGAAGGAAGATGGGGTTTAGTTCCTACCAGGAATGAAATTCTTGGCCCTTTGAACTTGAGATGACCTTATAAGACTTTAAGTCTTGTGGACTTCAACTCCCAGAATTCCCCAGTCAATTCTGGGACTTGAAGTCCACAGGTATTAAAGTTGCCAAGATCCCTGGCATACATAGAATCAGAATGGTATATATGTCCACTATTCCTTAAACTTTGAGAGCAGAGAAATACAAAGTCATTTACATGTTAATTCATAAGTTTTTAGTCTATAATTAATTCTTGTAATTGTTAATTGTTCCAGCAACTGATAGCTTTTCTTCTGTCAAAGACATGCAGCCACCAATATGTATGCTGGGCTTAGGAGCCCAGCATGGCTGTTGTTTAATTGCACTTCTGCTGATCTTGATGACCACCAGGCTTATATATGGTTCTGGAAGCATAAGAAGCAAAGCATCCACACCAAAATAAACAATACCAACCAACCAATAATGTCACTCAAGAGGAATTCTTTCTTTCATTTCTGGAGGGCCTCACCCCTCTTGTGCCCACCACAGATTAACAGTGTTGAAGGGACCTTGTAGGTCATCTAGCCCAATCAGGAGACCATACACCATTTCTGAGAGAGGGCACTCCAGTCTCTTCTTGAAAGCCTCCAGTGATGAAGCTCCCACAACTTCCGAAGGCAACTTCTGTTCCATTGGTTGATTGTTCTCACTATCAGAAAGTTCCTCCTTATGTCCAGGTTGAATCTCTCCCTGATCAGTTTCCATCCATTATTCCTTGTCTGGCCTTCGGGTGCTTTGGAAAATAGGTTGACCCCTCCTCTCTGTGGCAGCCCCTCAAATATTGGAAGGATGATATCATGTCTCCCCTGGTCCTTCTCTTCACCAGACTAGCCATGCCCAGTTCCTGCAACCGTTCATTGTATGTTTTAGCTTCCAGTCCCCTAATCCTCTTGGTTGCTCTTCTCTGCACTTTTTCTAGAGTCACAACCTCCTTTTTATAGTGTGGTGACCAAAACTGGATGCAGTACTCTAGGTGTGGTCTTACTAAGGTTTTAAAGAGTGGTATTAGTATCTCTTGATCTTGATTGTATCCCTCCGTTAATGCAGCTTAGGATCACATTGGCTTTTTTGGCTGCCGTTGCCCACTGCTGGCTCCTATTTAACTGGTTTTCAACTAAGACTCCAAGATCCCTCTCACACTTATTGCTATTAAGCCTGTTTTCCCCCAGTCTATTCTTCTCTTTCCACCATCAGATACCAAGGTGCTTGAAGTGAAAGAGTGGTTTAAGAACCGTGAAGACAAGTTGGACATACGAGAATTGAATAAGCAAACCAATATCATAGCAGAGCAATTCGTACCTGGACACGCCCTGGGCCTGAAAGGTACAACGAAGGGCCTTGATTCTTGGCAAGGAAGGAAATAGCTTGGGCATTCCTTTCTTCCCATTTATTTATTTGATTCTCTATATCCCATATTTATTACTTTATAAATTACTAGGGTGGCAAACTATCAGACACAAGAAATTAGGAGCCAGGATGGAGTTCAAAAAATAATATGAATGTATTTCATACTCTATTCACAAGAACCTGATCTACTAAGGCAAGTTATAACGTATTTCATACACCCTATTTACAAGTTTAAGTTTTAAGTTTTATTAGATTTATAGACCGCCCCCTCTCCCCGAAGGGACTCGGGCGGTGTACAGACATCTCAATAAAAAACCGTATACAAAATAAATACCCTTAAATTCCCATAAAATCGAATTAAACAATAGGCTGTACAATGTGATAAAAATTAAAAACAACCTAAAAACCCACCCCTAAAAATTTAAAATACAGACTTGAGGGACTAAGCTGGGATTAGGCCAGGCCGGCTAAATTGAACAGGTGGGTCTTAAGCTTCTTACGGAAGGAGCAGAGATCGGTGGTTATTCTGATATCGGGGGGGAGGTCGTTCCAGAGGGTCGGGCCCATCACAGAGAAGGCCCTGCTCCTGGGCGTCGCCCGCTGGCACTGCCTAGTGGACGGCACCAGGAGGAGTCCCTCCCTGTGAGAGCGAATCGGCCGAAGGGATGTATGGGGCAGGATGCAATCCCGCAAATACCTAGGTCCTGAGCCATGGAGCGCTTTAAAGATGATAGTCAACACCTTGAAACGCACCCGAAAAGCCACAGGTAGCCAGTGCAGCCCGCACAGGAGAGGTGTTACGTGGGAGTACCTAGTAACTCCCACAATTGCCCGCGTGGCCGCATTCTGAACCAACTGCAGCCTTCGGGTGCATCTCAAGGGGAGCCCCGTGTAGAGAGCACAAGAACCTGAACAATGTACAATGTGCCAGTCTGTAAGGATTACCAGTCCTAGCTTAAGAAAGTGAAGACGCTTGAAACGGAGTATTTCAAAAGGAACCTTTTATTAAGTAGAATGGCAGCCATTGAATTCAAAGCAACATCTGAATCCCCTTAGGCAACACAAGTGGAATTAAAGCTGTAGAGACCCCTCCCATTAGTCAGAGTGCAGATTTTAGCCAATACACAAGTGTGAAAATGTTCCCTTTACCAGCTGCCCTGAGAGCCGAATAAACATACGTTCCCATGGCTATCTTCCATTAGACATTAAAGTGAACCGTCCCACATGGCCATCATAAACTTTCCCCCAAAAGGTGATGGGATCTCAAGGTGCTTCGGCACCAGGAAACCACTTGTAAAATATCAGTTGTCACAGGCACTGCATCTTGGCATGAACCATTCTCTATCTAGATGTTCTACGGTATTATTTGGGCGTTGCTAGATTAGAGCAGAAGGAAGGAAGGAAAAAGGATGGAGATCCATCTCATCAGCTCTTTTGCACACTCTCTAACTGGAGATTCCATCAAATTTCTCTTCGCTTCCCCAGCTCATATGTACAAGACCATGGAACCCGAGACCGAGCGCACGATGGAGTTCTACAACGAGACGCGCGTGGACGGCCTTCAGAAACGGACAGAGACTTCCCAAGAGATGGCAGAATATTTTGTAGGCCGCTTAGATTTCCTCAGCTACCGTCACACTGAGTTTGGCAAAAGAATCAAGAAGCCGACCAAGAAGATGGCTATCACAGAAAGCAATGCCCGGCCAGTTTTGGTAAGAACAGCTCGTTGGCGGTATTCGGTTGATGCCCCATAGTCCTTCAGAGACAAGACTTAGAAGGTAGGAAGCAACCAGTAGGAAAAATTTGAGAAGGGGGTCTTTTGAGGAGGGGTATGGTTGTCATAGATTTAGCAGAGTGCTGTGGTGGCCTTGAGGTGGAGCTCTCGCTTCGTCAACAGGAGGTCATGAGTTTGATCCTAGGTCAGGGATGGCAGTGTGGAAATGGCACAAGGGTGTGCGCACGCTTGTCGGGGCCGCGCTCTGGAAAAGTTGAACTTCCGAATTCGAGCCCGTATGTGCGCCTGATGATCAACTGGCTGGCACACATGCGCAGGATGGTTTTTGGCACTGCCACGTGCGCAAAGGGATTGCACTCCGGAAAAGCCAAGCTTTCTGGTTCTGCGCACTTGTCAACCAGCTGGCCAGCACACATGTACACACCAGTTTTCGGCCAACTGCTGCGCACTTGAAGGACAGTTGATCATCACGCGCGCCTGCATTCCAGGAACCCGGAAGACAGGCAAGGCCGCGCATGCCGGGCATGATGGCTCCATCTGCCACCTTGGGGCACAGGTGCCATAGATTCGCCATCATGGTCCTAGGTAGAGGCAGGTAATTTCTCTCTCTGGGCACAATGCGAATTTATCTGCGGAAGAAAACTCCGCCTTGGTGACAGGAAGGGCATCCAGCCATTAAATGCTCTGCTAGCTCCATTCAATTGCCCAGACTCCACCCAGCAAGGGATTATGGGGTCATTAAATGATGATGACGATTGTTGTCATAGATTTCCAGTTCCATCTAAGTGGATTGCTGTGGCTATGCAAGTTTCTTCTAAGCAGATTTAATCTACAGTAGGGATGGTTCCTCTGAACAATGGCATCTTACCTGCTTCTGTTGAAGATCCACCCAAACCTTGACTAAGTTGTCCTCTCTCATCCAACTCACCGAGCCTACTTGCTCTCTCAGTAGATATCTGATCTCTTCCTTTCCCCCATCCTCATGTAGGTTTTTCCCTCTTGCTTCTCCTCTCCATCTTCTTGCGTAAACACACTGGCCTTGCTGCCCTTTGGCGTTTTTGATCTGCTCTCCACATCCCACTACAGGTAGACCACAACTGAGCCCAAAATTTCTGTGGATGAGCAGCAAGACAGTTTTATCACCTTTCCTGCCCCGGTTCTCAAGGGTATCCCTGCAATTGTTACAATAATTCCATGGTTGTTAATGTGGCGGTTGGACTAGATTAGAAGACCTCCAAGGTCCCTTCCAGCCCAATAGACTTTATGATTGCACAGAAATTAGTCACTGACAAAACAAAGATCACCCTGCAATTTAGCAGTTTGAATCTCACCAGGCTCAAGGTTGACTCTGCCTTCCGTCCTTCCGAGGTGGGTAAAACGAGGACCCAGATTGTTGGGGGAACAATGGGCTGACTCTGTAAACGACTTAGAGAGGGCCGTAAAAGCACCATGAAGCAGTATATAAGTCTAAGTGCTATTGCTCTCTCCTATTTTCAGGAAGACTCATACACTGACCATAAAGTTGAATTATTAGTGATGTGCCCAAATAACCAGCACAGCTATCTAACTCTCGACAAACCATCCCAACCAACTCGTTGTAACGATTGGTGGCTTGATACTACCTTATTCTCTTACGTTTGCATACTTTCTAGAAAATCACCGAGAGGTTCCACAGGAACCCAAATAAATCAGCTGACGAAGACGTGGCCGAACGCATTTTTTTGATCTCGGAGGATAAGATCCTGCTGACCTACCACTGCAAGGAGAATTACATCACCCCTTCCAAGAGGGAGTTCAACAAGCACATAGATGTGGACAGCAAGGGAAACAAGGTTATCATGAGTCGGGATATGTGCATCAGTTACCAGGTGAACGAAGCATATGGTATGCCCAGGTCATGCTGGATGCAAGCTTTGCATCATGGGTGGGATTTAAAGGAATGGTTGCAAGACGTAAATGCACACAGTCCTCGACCTACGACCACGATTGAGCCCACAATTTATGTTGTTAAGCGAGACATTTGCTCAATGGGCTTGCCCCGTTATACGGCTTTTCTTGCTACCGTTGTTAAGTGAATCCCTGCAGCTATTATGTTAATAGCATGGTTGTTAAGTGAATCGGACTTCCCCCTTGACTTTGCTTGTCAGAAAGTCCAGAAAAGGGGGGGGAATCACATGACTCCATCATAAATGTGAATCAGTTGCCAAGGGTCTGAATTTCGATCCCATGACCGTGGGCAATGCTGCAATGGTCATGAGTGTGGGAAATGGTCACAGGTCCCTTTTTTCAGTGATATTGTAACTTTGAACGGTCACTAAATGAACTGTTGTAAGTTGAGGACTATCTCTAGAAGTTCTGGTTGAATATCTGTCACTTAGAACCAGGGAGCTGAATTTTCTTTAGGAAATAATGCGGGTTGGTGGGATTCTTGTTGGCTTAGTTAAGAGCTCCCTCACTCCACTGTTGGAGACTCAAATTACAAGTAGTCCCCGACTTACAACAGTTTGTTTAGTGACCGTTCAAAGTTACAACTGAAAAAGTGACCACTTTCCCACACTTATGACCGTTATAGTATCCCTATGGACACTGAAAATTCGGATGCTTAGCAACTGTCCCATATTTATGATGGTTGCAGTGTCTCAGGGCCATCCCCTTTTGCAACCTTCTGACCAGCCAAGTCCGTGGGAAAGGCAGATTCATTTAACAACCATGTTTCTAACTTAACAACTGCAGTGATTCACTTAGCAACCGTGACAAGAAAATTCATAAAATGGGGCAAAATTCAGTGAACCAATGTCTCAGTTAGCAACAGAAATTTGGGGCTCAATTGTGGTCGTACGTCGAGGACTACCTGTGTACAAGTAATCCTCAACTTACAACCATTTGTTTAGCAACCATCCAAAGTTACAACGGCACTGAAAAAAACGACTTATAACCACGGCAGCACCCTTACCGTCAAAATTTAGGTGCTTAGCAATTGGCATATGTTTATGATTGTTGCAGCATTCCAGGCTCATGTGATCCCCATTCATGACCTCCCCGTATGGGAAAGCAAAGTCAACGGGGAAAGCCAGACTTGCATAAAAACCACATGATTCGCTTAATGGAGTGATTCACTCAACAACCTTAGCAAAAAAGTTTGCAATATTGAGCATAGCCCACTTAACGTCATCCAGGATGGGTCATGGTTGTCCCAAAGATGCTTTTTAAAGATGCAACTGGATTTTCTTTTTTGTTGTTGTTTCTTGTTGAAGATGTTTCACTTCTCATCCAAGAAGTTTCTTCAGCTCTGACTGGATGGTGGGGAATGGAAGGATTTATACTCCTTGCAGACAGCTGGTCATTTGCATCCTTTGAGAGGGTCATTGAGGCCACCTGGAGGTTTTTCTGTGTCCTCAGGGTCACCTCAGTGGTGCAAATGGGTGTGGAACATTTTTGGAATTGTTGAAAGGACTCAATTGTAGATACAGTCTTCTATTCCCCACCATCCAGTCAGAGCTGAAGAAGCTTCTTGGATGACAAGCAAAACGTCTTCAAAGAATAACCAGAAAGTCCAACTGCCTCTTCAAAAAGCACCTTTGGGACTGCCTTCTGCCCTGGGAATTATAAAACAATGAGAGGAATCCATAGGATAGTAAAACAATGAATTCAAATCAGTGGACAGAATTTAATCAGTCTTGCTTTGAGGTTCTGGGGCAGATAAGTATAGATAGACCACAATTTACAATTCATAAAACGTTTCTTCCCTTCAATACCACCAAGCTAGATGTTTCCTGTTTCAGGAAACAGAGTAAAGCAGATGTTGGCCTTTGTGTATCTAGTGCTTAACTACTCCGTTTTGCTATGGCTGAGGAAGTATAGAAAGGACAAGCAAAATCTGGGTTTCCCCCTGTACAGTGTGGTACCTTGTACTTGGAGTAGACTTTGGCTTACAACAGTTTACTTACTGACCCTTCAAAGTTACAACAGCCCTGAAAAAAGTGACTTATGACTGTTCTTCACACTTACGACCGTTACAGCATCTCCATGCTGAAGAACGGTTGCAGAAACTGGGCACATGGCCAGTCTAGGGAAGAGAAGGACCAGGGGAGACAGGAGAGCAGTCTTCCAATATTTGAGGGGCTGCCACAGAGAGGAAGGGGCTCAAGCTATTTTCCAAAGCACCTGAAGGCCAGAGAAGGAATAATGGATGGAAAGTGAACAAGGAGAGATTCAACCTGGAAATAAGGAGGAATTTTCTGACAGTGAGATCAATCAACCCATGGAACAGAAGTCGCCTTCAGAAGTTGTAGGAGCTTCACTGGAAGCTTTCAAGAAAAGACTGGACTGCCATCTGTCAGAAATGGTGTAGGGTCTCCTGCTTGGGCAGGGGGTTGGAATAGATGACCTACAAGGTCCCTTCCAACTCTGGTATTTTGTTATAGTCACATGATCAAAATCCATTTGGCAACTGACTATTCTTCCCCACATTAAGCCTTATATAAGTGCTATTGCTATTGTCCTTCCTTCCTTCCTTCCTTCCTTCCTTCCTTCCTTCCTTCCTTCCTTCCTTCCTTCCTTCCTTCCTTCCTTCCTTCCTTCCTTCCTTCCTGTGCAGTGGTTAGAATGCAGTATTGCAGGCAAACTCTGCCCACTGCCAGGAGTTCAATCCTGACTGGCTTGGGTTGACTCAGCCTTCCATCCTTCCGAGGTGGGTAAAATGAGGACCCAGATTCTTGGGGGCAAGAGGCCGACTCTGTAAACCATTCAGAAAGGGCTATAAAGCACTGTGAAGCAATATATGTGCTATTGCTATCCTTTCCCACATGAAGCGATATATAAGTCTAAGGGCTATTGCTATGCAAGGGTCACTTTGGTGTAATCTTAAGGCATCAGGCTAAAATCCTGCAGACCGTGAGTTTTAGACCTAATTGAATGGATGGGAAAAAGGTAGAAGATACATTTCATGAGCAAATGGAATATAAATGTGGGGATCATATATATATGCGGGTTTTGTTGTATTCGGGTCTTTTCCCGTGTAAGATTGAGATTGTCTTGGCAACGTTTCAGCGAGATCTCACTCGCCATCTTCAGGCTGTTGTCTTTGGCTTAAAGTGTGACCGGAGATGCCGTCTTTCTGTAAATCTTGGTGGGAGGGGATGGAGTGCTGGCTTTGTTTCAGTAGGTGGAATGATTGGTTGTGTAGTTTTATCATGATTGGTAGATTGGTGCTGATTGGTGCTGGCTGTGTGTGCATTGTTGTTTTGTATTGTAATGGCCTGGGTGGTGGGTGGGGTTCGTTTGTTGACTAGGGCTGGTTTCCAGATGTTTGGTAGGCGGGAGGTATCATCATGATCAAAATCCATTTGGCAACTGACTATTGTTCCCCACATGAAGCCTTATATAGGTGCTATTGCTATTGTCCTTCCTTATGCTTGTGGAGAATTTTGCTGATTTTATCTGTGGTGCCTTTGATGTAAGGGAGGAGGGTGATGCCATTGTCCTATTCTGTGTCTTGGTTTTTTGGGAGAGTCTCCTTTTGGATTAGGTTGGTGATTGTTGTTTTTTTTTGAATCCGTTGGAGATTAATACATTTGTGAGTTTGTGTAATTCAGTTTTCAGGTAGTGTTTGTCGGCTAGGCGTTTGGTTCTGGAGATGAGGGTCTTGGCTACAGAGTTGATCTGTGCAGGGTGGTGATGAGATTGTGCATTTAAGTAGCAGTTGGTGTGTGTTTTTTTCTGGTAGATGGTGTGTCCTAGGGAGCCATTGGGTTTTTTGTAGATTAGGACATCCAGAAAGGGAAGTTGGTTGTTTGCTTCTATTTCCATGGTGAATTGTATTTTGGGGTGTAGGCTGTTGAGATGTGTGAGGAAGTTGTCCAGTTTTTCTTTCCCATGTGGCCAAATCACGGAAGTGTCACCAACATATCTAAGCCACTAAGCCAGGCTCTCCTCCTTATCAGCTGAGCCAGGGAAAAAGGTATGTATTTGTGTTACAACCCCTGGTATGCCCAAATATGAGAGGAAGCTCACTACTCCCTCTTTCTGCCCTTCGGCTCATTACAGAAAACCATCCAGGCAGAAAATCATATTTTTATTTTTAATGTTGCCTTTTTATATTTGTGTTGTATTTGTGCTGATAAATAAATGAAGGGTGACTAGTATAGATCTATTTCAAGCTATTTAGCTCTCATCAGCTAGCCATACCCTTACTAGGATTTGAACCTGAGCTGTATTACATATTAGGCAGGAGTCTTAGCCACTAAGCCACAGGCTCTCCTCCTTATCAGCTGAGCCAGGGAAATAGGTATGTATTTGTGTTACAACCCTTAGTATGCCCAAATATGGGAGGAAGTTCACTACTCCCTCCAGCGAAAACAGTCCAGCGATCCCAGGAGCGCTGAGTAGGTTGTTCTCCCTGTCGGCAAATGGCTGACCTGCTTCTGAAGCTGCTTTGAATCTACTTTGCTCAATCTACTTTAAGGTTCCTAAATCTACTTTCGGGTCTGTTTTGTTCTCAGGCCGGGCCTGTGGAGAAAGAAAAGAAACTGTTCCATCTCTATGAAATGCTGATGCAGCTAGTCGAAGATGAGAAACGCTCCCGCCATCTAGTGTGGGAATCTGAGATAGAGGTACCCGTGGGGGAGAATATTTTATTATTGCTGGTGGGTGGTGTACAGAGTCTCTCTGGTTGAATGCAGCTGCCTCGCCCACTTTCCCTGGCTACCCTATGTTTGCACGCATAAATAGAGAAGTAGTTTCGTCTTGCTTCATGCTCCTCTCTTAATTACCCCTTGATGTTAGTTCCTGTTTTCCGAAGGAGGAATCTGCAATCCTAAACTTCTTCCGATCATGTTCTGATCGAGGCTTCCCCAAATCCCAAAGCAGACTCCTTGTCCCGACAAAAACCCTTTTTATGAAGAGTTTGCTGACCCCTGGTCTAGTTTATCAAAATCTCAAGATGCATGGGAGTTTTACAGGTGATCTTCAACTTACAGCAGTTTTTTACGAACTGAGTGGGACGGATGACGATGGGGAAGCAAAGGGGGGAAATGACAGGGAGACAGGAACCAGAGGTGTCAAACTAGAACAAACCAGCTGACCATGGACGAGACGTGAGAAAGGAATACTAAAAGGAGCCAAACCTTTAAGCCATTCTCCTAATGGCTAAAAGGAGCCAAACCTTTAAACCTTTAAGCCATTCTCAGGACACCGGAAAGGAACGGGATTGGACATTGATAGACTGTTCAGAGGGAGGAAGCTGAGGAAGAAGGGAAAACTATAGGCTTTGGGCGGGAACATTCAGATCCAGTTTTGCTTTTGCTGTAACCACTTAACCTTTCACTTCAATCATGGAGTCGAGGGTCTCTCTTTCCTAAGTCCCTAGCTGGGCCAGCCTGACAAACTGGTTTTCCTGCACCTGCAGAAGTGGAATGAGATGATCTTTGGGGTGCTTTCCATGGTCAACCTGTCTATCTCTGATATCTCCATCTCCCCCAAAGGTCCTGGAACTTCTAAGGATTCGAGGAGAGGAAGAAACTGCTAGCAAACTGAGCGTCTCCATTTATGACACAGAAAGGAATGAGAAGAGTAAAGAACATCGTGAAACCATAGTAAGCTGGAGGTTCTTTTGGATCGAACCTACACAGTATTTATTATCCTTGGAAATGATCAAAACTATAGAGGGAATTAGGGGTTGAAATATGGGAATTCTTGGCATCTCAATTGTCATCCCGAGGTTCTTGAGAAGGTCAGGAGAACCATGTCATAAGGACAGGCAACATTTGTGTGTCCAAGAACAATAAATACCTCCCAAAGTTCTGGATGTAGCACAAAGTTGTAATGATATCGCAGGAGGAATCAGAGTGAAAAACCTGAATTTCCCAATTTTTTCTGATGGTTTTTAAGAGGGAAATGGGAAGGAGAATTCTTTGGAAGACAAACCTTCTACCCTCATTAACCCATTAGAATTAATTTTTACACCTAGCCCCTTTTAGGCAGCACCTAACTCAAATTCTTGCAGCACCATTTCCAAGTATTCTCAGCATGTCCTGAATTGTGCAAGTTAAAAGCAGACACAAATTTGTAAAATAAGTTGTAAAACGTTTTTTTTAAAAAAAACAATAAAAAGAAAAAAAATTGGCTGCCAAAATTTAGCCGTCTTACCACAAATATCAGGGTGCTTCCCAGTTTTGAACGTTGAATATTTCAGAAATATTCTCTTTCCCAAGTGCCCTGCAGAGGCTCAACTCCTGGACAGTTTTGTGCATCTGGGATGCCAGAACGAGGCCAGTGAAATCTGTGGTGGTTTTTGGTTCTACTTGGTTCCTGTAGAGCAGGGGTGGGGAACAATGGTCCTTTTATGACTTGTGGACTTCAACTCCCAGAATTCCTAAGCCAGCATGGCTTTTCTTTGAAGTCTAAACAACAACAAGAAGAAGGGGCCAAGACAAAGACTTCTCTAAAATACTGAACCATTTTTGTCCAAGATGGTATAAAGCAGAGGTGTCAAACTCAATTTCATTGAGGGCTGCATCAGAGCTGTAGTTGACCTCAAGGGGCTGGGTGGATATCAGAGGTGGGTATTCAGCAGGTTCTGACCGGTTCTGGAAAACCAGTAGCGGAAATTTTGAGTAGTTCGCAGACTCAGTAAATACCACCTGTGGCTGGCCCCGCCCCCATCTATTCTCTGCCTCCCGAGTCCCAGCTGATCGGGAAGAAATGGGGATTTTACAGTATCCTTCCCCCGCCATGCCCACCAAGCCATGCCATGCCCACCAAGCCATGACCACAGGACCGGTAGTAAAAACTTTTGAATCCCACCACTGGTGGGTGTGGCCAACTGGGTGGGCGTGGCCAGCTTAACACCACACCCCAAACTGCTGGCATGTTTCCTCTTTGTACTGGTTAGACTGGGTCAAAGCAATGAGGGTAAACCAGGCCGAAGCGATGTGGGTTGGCCCTTTATACTTTCCAGGATGGCCCCACAGGCTGGATCCAATCACATCGAAGTCCAAATCTGACCACATTACAGGACTGGTCCAACCACATTGCGGGACGGATCTGCTCGCCTTGTGTTTGACGCCCCTGGAATAAAGTCTCTTGCCTTGGGCAGAAGGTTGGACTAGCACAGTGGTTCTCAATCTTTTCTTTGCCATGGAGCTCCTTTGAACACCTTTTGTGACCACCAACCATGGCCACAGACCCTCATGATTTAAATCATGACATTTCTTCAAACCTTCGCGGACCCCCTGTGATGACATCGTGGTCCCCCAGGGGTCTGTGGACCACAGGTTGAGAACCACTGGACTAGAAGTCCTCCAAGGTTCCTTCTAGCTGGATGATTCTATGATCGATGATTCTATAAGAAGGAAGAGAAGGTGTACCCTAATCAGTCTTGCAAGATTCAATGTTATTTATAGCCAGTCTCAATAAAATAAGTTTTTGCCTTTCTCTGGAATTGATTTCACGGTCTGGTCTACCCAGTGGGGCTGCCATGAAGCTCCCCATCAAGCATATCGGTCTGTCCCCTTTCTCCCCAGGAGCGCCTACAGCAAGAGGAGCGCCAGCGCCAAGTGGAGCAGGAGCTGGACTACCTGGCGCCTTTCCTGATTCAGGTGGGAGGCGTTGAGAAGATGACCAAGTGGCTCGCTTTGCGCCTGAAAGAAGACTGCCTGAACGATTTCAAGCATCGTCTCGTTGACAAAGCCAACCTCATCCAAGCACGATTTGAGAAGGTACCCAGGCAGTCATTGGACCTCTGGCTCTCTGTAGCCCAAACCAAGAGTTGGCTTGCCCTGGATAGGCCTTTCTATGGACCCAACTGCTCTCCAGAGGTTCTTGCTGTTGTCTCTGTAAAGCATCCTTGGCCCACTGGAACCATTAAGACCAAAGTGGGCAGTCTTCACTAGCTTTTCTCGGTGGAAGGAGAAGGCTGGGCTATGGACGTATGGCCACAACAAGGGGGTTCCCCAAAGCTTATTGCTGCTGCTCAAGTTCCATCACTCTGGTTCCATTTCCTTGTCTTCTCAACTGATGGCACACTGGTTCCAAACAGGGATGTCTCCAGGAGATGGTCAAAAAAAGTCAAAATGGTGGCAGTGTCATTGAGATCAACGCTCTATCTTTTATTTTAAGTTGGAACTTGGAAAAGTTGAATCTCTACTTTTCTTTTCTTTTTTTTCTTTTTGCCAAACTCTGCATATATTTTGATTCAGGCTGTTTTGAGTCCGTCAGTGTTATGTAGAGAGCTGACTGATGGTGGAGATCGTGATTCTTTGGGACACCATTAAACTTTCTTCTTAGATTGAATCCTTGTTACAGACATGAGTTAAGCCCAAGCCCATACATCTATTTCGGTGATAGGTTTTGGCCGGTACGGCCTGGTACGGCTGTGCCGGTAGTAGTCAGGAGGTGCAGCCACTGTACGGGTACTGTGCAGTGGTGGGTTGTGGATCCTGCTCCCGCTGGTACAGTGCAACGGGGCTGGGCATCTACCACATGCACGCACGCACGCAGCACGCGCATGCAAACTTATTGCCCGCGATGCTCCAGCTGCTTGGTGGAGCGTCATGCAGGCCCCGTACACTCCATGCGTGGAAGCCCCGATCGGCTCAAATACAGATAAGGAGGGTGGGCGGGTGGATGGGCCCTCCAGAGCACCATACTGGAACGGTACCTGGTGCTCCCAACAGGCAGCGGTACGCCCGTACCAGGGCGTACCGGTCGTATCCCACCACTGGTACGGTGGCTCGTTTAGCCCACCCTCCCGCCCGCATTCCTTACCTGTTTTTAAGTAACCAGGCCAATTGCACATGCATGCATAGCGTGTGGCGCCTGCACAACCTCCGACACCTCCGACAAGCAGCTGGGCATCGCAGGGGTGGTGGTGTACGCATGCATGCACCGCACGCATCAGGCGCATGTACAGCACACATCTGGTGCATGAACGCAGCACATGAATGGACCATGTATACGTACTGGTAGCCAAGGTAAGAGCAACCCACCCCTGATCTATTTCCTCCTCCTTGATGGCTATTAGATTACATGCTCACATTGTCTGCTGTTCATGGAGTAGATTTACCTGTAGTGTGAAGCCAGCCGTTTTTTTCTCTTTGTGTAGGAAACTCAAGAACTGCAGAAGAAGCAGCAGTGGTACCAACAGAACCAACTCAACATGACCTTGGAGGATGAAGATGACTACCTGAACTACTGCTCAGAAGCCATGTTTCGCATCCGCATTTTGGAGCTCCGTCTCAGCAGGTATTGTGGGAATGGGACTTAAGCCCAGACAATGTAGGGATAAAAGTAAAAATCTGGGTCATTGAAACAAATCCCACCAGGCTCAAAAGGTCGACTTAGCCTTCCCTCCTTCCGAGGTGGGTAAAATGAGGACCCAGATTGTTTGGGGGCAAGAGGCTGACTCTGTAAACTGCTTAGAAAGGGCTTTAAAAACACTGTGAAGCGGTATATAAGTCTAAGTGGTATTGCTACCTTCCTTCCTTCCCTCCCTCCCTCGTGGTTAGAATGCAGTGTTGCAGCTAACTCTGCCCAATGCCAGCAGTTCGATCCTGACCGACTGGCTCAAGGTTGACTCAGCCTTCCATCATTCCGAGGTTGGGAAAATGAGGACCCAGATTGTTGGGGGCAATAGGGCTGACTCTGTAAATCACTTAGAGAGGGCTGGAAAGTGGTATATAAGTCTAAGTGCTATTGCTATTTTCCTCCCTCCCTCCCTCCCTCCCTCCTTCCTTCCCTCCTTCCTTCCCCTTCCCTTCCTCTGCACAATGATTAGAACGCAGTATTGCAGGCTAACTCTACCCACTGCCAATAGTTTGAATCTCACCAGGCTCAAGGTTGACTCAGCTTTCCATCCTTCCGAGGTGGGTTAAATGAGGACCCAGATTGTTGGGGACAATAGGCTGACTCTATAAACCACTTAGAGAGGGCTGGAAAGTGGTATATAAGTCTAAGTGCTATTGCTATTTCCCTCCCTCCCTCCCTCCCTCCCTTCTTCCTTCCTTCCTTCCTTCCTTCCTTCCTTCCTTCCTTCCTTCCTTCCTTCCTTCCTTCTTTCCTATTAGAATGCAGTATTGTAGGCTAACTCTGCTCACAGCCAGGAGTTCAAATCCTACCAGGCTCAAAGGTTGACTCAGCCTTCCCTCCTTCCAAGGTGGGTAAAATGAGGACCCAGATTGTTGGGGGCAAGAGGCTGACTCTGTAAACTACTTAGATGAGGGCTGCAAATCACTGTAAAGCGGTATATAAGTGTAAGTGCTATTGCTATTATGGTAAAGTAAAAAATTGTGATTTGTTGTTAATACCTTATTCTATTGCAACAGAGAGACTTGGAAGTCAATGCTTCTTTTTCTTTCCCTACTCTTCCTCACTTTTCCTTTCCCTTTTCCTTTCCCCTTCACTGTCCTCTTATTTGCTTTTGTATTATTTTATAATACTTTTTCTAACCTAATAAAAATGTATTCTGGAGCATCACTAGTAACTCACAATTAGAATTAGAACTAGAACAGTAATTGCTTGTCTTTTTTCACCAGGCATAAGGAAAGAGCACCACTGAAATACATAGCATTGGAAGAGAAACTTTCCAAAGATCCTCGTCTCTGCGAACATCTCAAATTTTATGTTTAATTCTTCTGTGAGTCATTGCTGGGAAGTGCTCTTCAAAAGCCAGACGAATGCAATGAAACTCCTGAAGAGCTGTGAAGAGCATTTTATTTTTCTTCAGGCCACTTTTTCCCTCTTCATGAACTTTTGCAACTTTCTGGTAAGAAAGCACCAAAGAGAAGGAATTTGAATTCTTTCAACCTCTCAATGGAGCAACTCTGGAGCTAGATATATGGGTGAAAGATAACAAGACTCTCAGATGATTTCCTTCTCCTTCTCCTCCTTCTCCTTCTCCTCCCCTCCTCCTCCTCCTCCTCCTCCTCCCTCCTCTTCTTCTTCTTCCTCTTCTCCCCTCCTCCTCCTCCTCCTCCTCCCCTCCCCTCCTCCTCCCCCCTCCTCCTCCTCTTTCTCCTTTTCCTCCCTCCTCCATATTTTGGACCATGTTCTACTTCTTTTTCACTGTGCTAAATTGTTGTACTTCCTACTCACAGTGACAGGAAGCCATACTCTCTGTGCTAAATTGTTGTACTTCCTACTCACAGTGACAGGAAGCCATACTCTCTGTGCTAAATTGTTGTACTTCCTACTCACAGTGACAGGAAGCCATACTGTCTGTATTCAATAGGATCAGAGAGTACTTTGGCCTACGAGATGTCTTAATTCTTCTCTTCTCTAATTTCATCATTAAAGCTTTTGAAAATTTATTGAGTCGATGCCATTTTAAATGATTTTGTAAGATTTTACAACAATAAATTGAATATCAAATTTAAATTCAAAGTATTCCATTTCCCTTCCTTTAAAATTTAAAAGAAATCGCTGTCTGAATTCTGGGAACCTTCCTCCTGCTACTACTAGTTACTACCGTACTAGTTCTACGTGAATGATTAGAGCATCCTAAAACCCTCCTAGGTGTGCAGGCTAAAAAGAACACTGTAGTTTGGTAAGCTGAGCCTGGAGAAAGCAGAGGAAAGGGGAAAGGTTGCAGGAAAATGCCAAAACGACAAGAGAAGTATGATTGCTGTTAAGATTAATCTATAATTAAGTCCACAAAGAATGTAGTAAACATCTGTGATGTCATGGGATCCTCAGAAGATTCTCAGGAGACAAGGTAGTTAGAATCAGAATAGAGCTGGAAGGGACCTTGGAGGTCTTCTAGTCCAGCCCCTGTTAAAGCAGGAGATCCTACACCACTTCAGACAGGTGACCGTCCAGTCTGTTCTTAAAAACCTCCAGTGATGAAGCGCCCACAACTTCTGAAGGCAACTTCTGTTCCACTGGTTAATCGTTCTCACTTTTAGGAAGTTTCTTCTTAATTCCAGGTTGATTTTCTCCTTGATTAATTTCCAACCATTTTTTCTTGTCTTGCACTCTGGTGCTTTGGAAAATAAGTTGACCCCCTCCTCTTTGTAGTAGCCTCTCAAATACTGGAACACTGCTATCATGTCCCCCCCAGTCCTTCTTGTCTCTAGACTAGTCAAACCCAAATCCTCAACCATTTTTTAATATGTTTTAATCTCTAGACCTGTAATCATCCTAGTTGCTACTCTCTAACCTTTTTCCAAAGTCTCCGCATCTTTTTTTTATAATGTGGTGACCAAAACTGGATGCAATATTCCAGGTGTGGCCTTACTAAGGCTTTGTAAAGCAGTACTAATACTTCACCGATTCTGATTCTATGCTTCTGTTTATACAACCCAGGTGTCAGGCGTTCTAAATACCATGCAGAATTAAATCATTGTCTAAGGCAAAGTTATCCTTAAAGGTCCAATTTATTCATACAGGCAAGTTAGCACGTCTATGGAATTCCAACTCTAATGTTCTTCTTGGAATTCCACCCAGTTGAAAGTTCATGATCTATCCCCACACCCACAAATCCATCACATGTTCCAATCATCATCTTCCACGCTGGCATCTACACCCCTCTGCTTCCGGTCAGGTGTCGAGGTGCAGAGACAAAAGATGACCTTGGCTTCTATAAAAGAATGACAACAATACATTCCGCAATCCTACTCCTTTCTATTCCCCCCTCCCAACTACTACACTAATGAAACACATAGGAAATTATAAGAAAGTGTGGCAGGCCAAAGATCCTGAAAAGAATATAACTACAGGCCTGACACCAGGTATCAGGTTTCCAAAAAATGCCCTAATTGATTCATGAGCCTCGAGTCAAATTTCAAAAGAAAACCAGTCATTTATTAGGAGCATTTTGGCAATGCCTTTTTTGTGCAGTCGGATCTTAGCCTTATTTATAAGCTGAACTTTACCCCTGTTCCTTCCCTTCCCTCCCCTCCCCTCCCCTCGGTCTGTGTCATAAATCACATTCCCCAATGAGGTGCACTCCTTCCAAGTCTGTTGCAGTAATCTGAGATCCGACTAGCCAAAAGCATGCATGGAATGCACTCTCCCCTCCCCCCTTTCCTCACTATGGCAACTTTAGGAGTTGACACCAGGATTGTATTAGCTTTTTTGGCTGGTGCCATACACTGCTGGCTCATATTTAAGTGATTATCCACTACAACTCCAAGATCCCACTCCCAGTTACTGTGTCAGGCCTGTCACACTTTTTATTAATTTCTTATGGTGTTTCATTAGTGTAGTAGTTGGGAGGGGGGAATAGAAAGGAGTAGGATTGTGGAATGTATTGTTATGGTTCTTCTTAGAAGCTCAAGGTCGTCTTTTGTCTCCGTACCTCGACACCTGACCGGAAGCAGAGGGGTGTACATGCCAGCATGGAAGATGATGATTGGAACATGTGATGGATTTGTGGGTGTGGGGATAGATAATGAACTTTCAACTGGGTGAACCCACAGGATGTACATTAGAGTTGAAATTTCACAGCATAATGCCAACATGTCTGTCTTATTAAATTGTAGTTTTAAGGATAACTTTGCTTTGGACAATGATTTAATTCTGCATGATATTTGGAACGCTGACATTATTTCAACTCTATGGTGGCATCTGGGGCCCTCTCTTTACCACCGTGGCGATTGGTACACACGTTTGACATACTGTCTTACAGGCATTGACTTAGTCAATGTCTTGGAAATGTCAACAGCATTGCAGAGAGTGACTTATAGACAGTCCTTGCACTTACAACTGAAAGAACTTCATCACAGTCATCACATGATCAAAATTCAGGCATTTGGCTTGGCTGTCAAACATCTGCTTTGCTTATCCATGAAAATTCAGGCCTCAACTGTGGTCATAAAATCGAAGACTACATGTAGGTGGAGAGAGGGATCCTGAAAAGAAAACCAACGAAATTTCTGACAACGTGCCCATCATTTCTGGGAGTTAGCTGCTGAAAACAACACAAGTCAAAATGATTCACATTGGGTGTCAACCATCCCCAAGGTTAACTTCAACAAGAGTCTGCCTTCTGACCACCTTTTGTGGGCTTCCAGTTGAAATGGAGAAGTTAGGGGTGTATTTCCAATAGACGGATTTCAGTATTGCTCAGCTATGTCTCTAGCTAAATTTGCAGATTAATGACTTCTGCAACACACACATTGTTAATGTTGCTTTAATTAATTCACTTTTTTTCCTGGTGGCAGGTTCATGTTCATACAAAAAAAATATAGATATTTTGACGATGTTTCAAAGTGTGTTGTAACCTTGATCTTTCTAAGTTTCCTCCCAATCATTACCTCCATAATCATTCATTTCTTCATTCATTCATCCATCTATCCATTCATTCATTTAGTCACACAACTCCATCAATTGACTCTGAGTGGCTTACATTTCTAAAATATTTCTAAATATTTTTACAGCTGTAGAACAATTAAAAACATTAATTCAAAACACTAAGACAATAAAAAAAACATCCCGAAAATAAATACAAACAGCAGCTGAGATAATTAATCAACTAACAGTAAAGTCCAGGTCCATTAACATAGTCCCAGATTGAGTATAGAGTATAGCAAGATTTTTAGAGCCTTTCAAAGGGTAACTGTAATCTCCAAAGTGGGGGGGTATTCCACAGAATGGAGGCCAGTGCAAAAAAAAGCCCATTTTCTAGTCCCTGCCAGCTGGCACTCTTTGGCTGACAGGATCCGTAGCAAATTCAAAAAATGTTACTGCCGGTTCTGTGGGTATGGCTAGGTGGGCACGGCAGGGGAAGGATACTGTAAAATCTTCATTCCCATCCCACTCCAGGGAAAGGTTACTGCAAAATCCCCGTTTCCTCCCGATCAGCTGGGATTCAGGAGGCAGAGAATAGATGGGGGCAGGGCCAGTCAGAGGTGGCATTTACCAGTTCTCTGAACTACTCAAAATTTCCACCACCAGTTCTCTACAACTGGTCAGAACCTGCTGAATAATACCTCTGGTCCACAGCATGCCCCATCTGCTCCATCGAATTGGAGGATAGGTAGAGACTTTTGGAGAAAGGCAGTCTCCCCCCCCCCCCCCCCCCCCCGATAGTCCTGTCCCAAGTCATGTAGGGCTTTAAGGGGGACAAGCAGCCCCCTTGAATTGCACCCAGAAACATCCTGGCAGCCAGGCAGATCACGGAATAAAGAATCTTATATGTGCCGTGTGTAGCCAGAAACGTTTATGACCTGTGCAACCACAGATGAAGCTTCTGAACATTCTTCAAGGGCAGCCCCATGTAGAGCACATTGCAGTAATCTAAGCGAGAGGTTACAAGGATATGGTTATGGCAGAAGGCTGAGTTGAGGCTGAGGAAATGTTGCTTAAAAGCAGATGTAGCCACAGATAGCAAAAAAGGCAAGGCCTCTCTGCTCCAGCCAACTAGTTACTTGTGAAAAGTACTATAAATTGGCTCCCCTCATACAATTTCCCTGGTGTGAGAATCCACATTTTTGCCATGCTACCCCTAACACAGTAAGATGGACAATGTGTCCACAATCCAATTGGGCATCTACTATTGTCCCCTTCCTTTCCCCAACTCCAAAACTGTTATTACTCCTCACCCATTGGAAAATGTAACTTCCTTTTCATCATCTGCTCCACTCAGTTCTCCTGCAGAGGTGAGGAGATACAGAAGAGGGTGTTGAAAAGAAAAAGAGAAGGATGCGTGTCGGAAAAGAAGGTTGGATTCCTTGCCAGCAGGTGGTCTAAGCCTCACTTCCTGCTGCCTTCAATCATCCCGGCGTGTAGTCTGCAAACAGATCACTTCCGATGCATCCCTTGATAGAATTTCTAGCAGAAATGGATCAGGTCTGGGAAATGTTCAGTTGCCATATTGTTATAATTGAATGTTGGCCTCCAAGAGGTTGGCTGCAGAAATACAGATGACCACTAGATGGAGACAGAATTTCTTGTTTTTCTTTTTCTGGGCTTTTCTGCCACCTTGTGTTCTTCTGTATTTTTGCACATCTCAAAGTCCCATTCAAGGCTTGCGAGGGTTTTCAATTGTCAACATCAGAAGCAATAAGAATATTGCCTAAATAATAATAATAATAATAATAAAAAGAGATCCTTTCACCCCAGTGGAGAATATTGTGTCCCAGGCTGCCTTCAGGTGCTCAAGCAAAGATGCTTCTCCATGCTTCTTTCAAAAGAAGGCTCTCCTCTGGAAGACATTGTCTCTAGATAAGCCATGATGGCTTCAGTTTAGGTTTGTCTACCTCTACCGAAATGAGAAAGGGGAGGCAGACTGCAATTCTTGCATTCATGGATAAACAGGTGAAGACTTGTAAAGCAACGGGCTTTGAAAGGAACCATCAGTTTCATAGTAGGACCTATCTCAGGAACTTCTGAAGACAACTCGCCTCCGAATACCTCCTTCTGTCCTCTTCTCTCAGTGAAGGCCTGCAGGCTGGGTCCCTCTGTCTCTGTGTTCAGGCCGTTTTGTGCCCAATCTCACTTCTGCATACACAACTTCAGTCTCTGGTTTAGCTTCCCTTTTGTGAAATCTGATGTCAGCATATGTCACATCGCTCATTTGCTTGGTCAAAGGTTGCTGTTAGAAAGACAGGGACGGAAGAAGGAGGGTGATTTTAACTGTGACATGAAAAAGCAGCAAGTTCTCTAAACAGGAACGAAAATAAAAATTATGTGTTCTGAGACTCCACGAAGAAACTGGCTCTCATAGACCATTTGTCAGAAACAGACTGAATGATTCCCATCACTTGCATATACATAGAACAACAGAGTTCGAAGAGACCTTAGGTCATCTAGTCCAACCCTCCGCCCAAGCAGGAGACCCTACTACACAATTTCTGACAGAGGGCAGCCCAGTCTCTTCTTGAAAGCCTCCAGTGATGAAGCTCCCACAACCTCCGAAGGCAACTTCTGTTCCATTGATTGATTGTTCTCACTGTCAGAAAATTTATCATTTCTAGGTTGAATCTCTCCTTGATCAGTTTCCATCCACTATTCCTTGTCTGGCCTTCAGGTGCCCTGGCAAGCAGCTTGACCCCCTCCTCTCTGTGGCAGCCCCTCAAATATTGGAAGACTGCTATCATGTCAATGCTGGTCTTTCTCTTCTTTAAACTAGCCATGCCCAGTTCCTGCAACCATTCATAGTATATTTAGCCGCCAGTCCCTTAATCATCTTGGTTGCTCTTCTCTGCACTCTTTCTAGAGTCTCAACATCTTTTTATAATAAACTGACCCACCCACCCCCTTTTGGGGGTTTATGTAATGAACAACAAACCATCTAAACAGGATTGAGACAACAGCTTACTATTATCACTCTGTTATGGTTGGGGGCGATAGGCTGACTCTATAAACCGCT
This sequence comes from Natrix helvetica, assembly GCF_964273705.1. Taxonomy (NCBI): domain Eukaryota; kingdom Metazoa; phylum Chordata; class Lepidosauria; order Squamata; family Natricidae; genus Natrix; species Natrix helvetica. Next base: position 4,491,739 of record NC_138561.1, read on the forward strand.
TAGAGAGAGCTGTAAAGCACTGTGAAGCAGTATATAAGTCTACGTGCTATTGCTATTGTTAGATGGGCATGAGCTAGGTGAAAACGGGCACTCCGCCACGCAATACTTGGGTCTCAAACCTTGGACTATTGGCTTTCTAGTTGATAAACTCAGTGTCTTTAACCACAGAGCCATGGCACTACCCATCCAGGAAGAAATGTACTTGCAAGAATCTGTCAACGTAACTTTACTACAAGGGTAGAGCAAAAGCTGCTAGGTGTACTTCTTTTTCTGGACTACCTCACAGGGCTGACAAACAACCATTCGTTGCATAATATTAACCCTGCTCCTGATGACCCAGCATGTTATAAGAGGTCAGTGTTCTTTTAGAGTTGCAGACACTGTATGAAAATTGGTGCTCTCTGGAAAGGGGGAATTTCCCAGCAAAATATAGAGCTCTGAAAAAAAAATTAAAATATTAAAAGTACAAAAGGCAAACGACCAGAGATTCATTTTGATCTGGTGGATAATTGGGAGTTTGACAATGAATAGAGATATAAAAATAGTGTCTTAAAAGAAGAATAATGTTTCTGAAAGATATAACTTTTTTTTTTCAAGAATGGGTATTATTTGGATGCTTAAGACTTTGGCTCCTAATGTCCATATAGCAGAGTCCTCACCAAAGGGTTTTTCAGACCACAATTCAGTGATTTTAACTTTTAAAAGGAAAATATATATATAACCTTTTTAGATGCGAATGGAAAGAGATGTTGTTATGAAAGGAAACAATAGAAAATTGCAAAAGGAAGCTAAAGTAAGTTTTTGAGAATAATGTCAAATGGATAGGTCTAATCTAGTGAAAAGAAGGACCACGGGTGACATGACAGCAGTCTTCCAACATCTAACAGGCCTCCATTGATTAGCTGGCATATTTTATTGAATTCCTGGCTTGGGCACAAACTGTGAGGAAAGAGGGTGTCTCATCCTTACACAAACTCTGTTGCTGTTTCTAAAATTCCTCTTGCTCAGCCAGTGTTCCAATATCTGAGGGGCTACCACAAAAAAGAGGGGGTCAACCTATTTTCCAAAGCACCAGAAGGCAAGACAAGAAACAATGGATGGAAATTAATCAAGGGGAGATGCTACCTGGAATGAAGGAGAAACTTCCTAACAGTGAGAACAATTAACCAATGGAATGTCTTACTTCCAGAAGTTGTGGATGCTCCAATACTGGCAGTTTCTAAGAAGAGATTGAACTATTTGTCTGAAATGATATAGGTTTCTTGCCTGAGCAGGGGGTTGGACTAGAAGACCTCCAAGGTCCCTTCCAATGCTGTTATTCTGTTCTGTTCTTAATAAAGGCACAGAAGTAAGAACTGTTTAGAGTGCAAGCCAAGTGTTTGTAAGAGGATGTTTAATACAACATAATAATGGGTTTTTTTAAAAAAAAGGTAAGAGAAAATACAAGCAATTTTGGATAGGTTGGAGGGGGAAAGGAAGAATTATTTGAAACTGTCCAGAAAGGACAACTATTAGTCACCAAATCAAACTTCCACGGCAGCAACTAACTATATTAACACTGACAGAGATGGAAATAAAGCTGAATTATGCAAAACAAGGACATTTTGCATTTGCAAATAAATCGGGGATTTATGATGGGCACACGACTTAAAAAAAGAGAACGAAAGTCAAGGGATGCTAACTGAGAAGAAGAAAATACTGTAATGACAGGCAATGCAAATGTGCGAAAAGAGTTTCGTCGATATTGCACTTTATACACAGGCCAAGAAATATTTCTAGATGAATATTTACGTAAACAGAATTTCCCGACAATCACAGAAAACCAAGCAAATGTTGAACGGAGCTATAAAAGTAAGAAGCTATTTAAAAGTCTAAAACAGGAACAGCGTCTGTTCCAGAAAGTCTCCCAGCCTTACTATAAATGCCTTGAGGATGAATTTTTTTAAAATAACCGATGAGTAATATTTACACAATGGATAGCTAATAAGAGGCTGATACAGCGCTAATATTTAAAGAGACCGCAGATCTGACTTTAACAAGAAATCATCGGCCAATATCTTTACAAGTTTAGGGTCAACTCGACTTACAAGCGTTTGTTTAGTGACCATTTGAAGTTACAACACCACTGAAAAAAGTGACTTATGACCGTTTTCCACACTTACGACCGTTACATGGCTCTCCGTGGTCACGTGATCAAAAGTCAGCTGCTTGGCAACTGGCTCACCTTTATGACGGTCGCAGTGTCCCAGGCTCATGTGATCCCCTTCTGATAAGCAAAGTTGATGGGGAAGCCAGATTTGGTTAACAACTGTATTACTAACTTATCAACGACAATGATTCACTTACCACTGTGGCAAGAATCATTTAACTACTGTCTCACATAACAACAGAAATGTTGGGCTCAGTCCTGGTCAGCAGTGGAGGATTAATTAATTTTTTCGCACACCGAACGGGCATTTTTTGAATGTATATGTTTGAACAATATAATAAGGATTACTTAAATTTGAGAAATGTAATAGAGATATACTAATATTTTTATTGTGAATTGGGTTAATATGAATCATACCCAGAGCCAACCCTGTTCACACACAATATAAGTGTGTAATCTAAAAAAAATAAAAATATTACCAAAAAAAGAAGAGAGGAATAATAGAAAAAAGCTAAAAAGGTAACAAAGGAGAGAAGAGTAGAAAAAGAAAGCTATAAAGAATTGACTTCCTATAGTCTTCACAGTCATTACAATTATATTTTAATATCTCTCTCTATGAAGTAACAATATGACTCTTATCTTTCTATCATTTATCCTGTTGAATCCTCAAACCACAAATGCATTACTTTCATTTCAAACGTCCATCAGAGGTTTTCAGACAGCAATAAAGGTTGATATTGTCTTTTCTCTAATCAAAGGAGTTAGTTTAGCCATCTCAACAAGATCAACCTTGTGATAAGGTCACAAAAGATGAATCACATGACCCCAGGACACTACGACCGTCACAAATATGAGCCAGTTGCCAAACATCTGAATTTTGATCACGTGTGACCTCAAGTTGCTGCAACGGTCACAAAAGTGAAAATCAGAAATCACTGTTGTCCCTGCTATTGTAACTTCAAACAGTCACTCCAGGCTGAGATGAAGGGAGGGATAGAGGGTGTGCAAAGGGGAAACAAAGAACTTGACACCCAACAAATGAAAATAGAGTTTGAGAGAATGTCTTTTTATCTTAGATTCCAGAACGTGACGGAGACAGATGATGAAAACATAAGGGACATCATGACAAACATTTTGGCTGAGTATATTCAGAAGGAGAAACAACAGATGGGGTGGGAAATAGACCTGGCTTATAGAGTAAATTCAGCTTATGCTAGAACACATAATGTTCCCAGGGAGGTACACATTAAATTTCTTAGGAAGAGCACAAGAGATGAAATCCTGAATGCACAAAGGGGGCAAGCCTTGACATATAAAGATAAGGAGATAACCATTCTGAAACAGATCCCCAAGAAAGTGAGGGGAAAAAGAAAACAATATTTGCAATTGGCGAATAAATTATACCAGAAGGGGGTGTGGTTTAGATGGTTGATGCCTGAAGGGATGTTAATATTCTGGGAGGAGACAAGAGTTAGGACTAATACACCCATAGAGGCGCAGGCCTTTATGGAAAAAAATAAACTGCTCCTAGAAAAACCAGATGATCCTCCAACAGACATACAAGACACGGGAGGGGCCGGAGCTCTGCCAGCGGGGGGAGATGGGGCGACAACAAGAAAGCTCAGATCACACAAATGAGTAAGAAAAGTCATCTGATATAAATTGATCGAAATTACCAATTGAATTTACCACACTGACTATATGTTATTATGTTATTACTTAATATTGAATTCTATGCAAATGTATACTATGAGTTTGGAGGGGGTGTACATCTACCGTATCTCGCAGCTGCCAAAATGTGTAACTTTTCCCGTACCTTTTCCCCTTGTTAAAATTAAAAAAAAACAATAAAACTTTGTTCAAAAAAAAAAAAACCAGTCACTCCATGGATGGTTGTAGGTCAAGGACTACCCGTAGTGCTTTTAAAATGTTCAAGAAAAATTATTTTAAAAACCCCAAAAGTATTTAAACACCCAGTAAATGCCAAGTACAGGGATGGAGTGAGACCCTGGTGTGGCTTCATGATGAAGCAATCATTTGATTTACCTTTTTGGCTTCTTTGACTTCTGTGGGCTCCACCTCCGAAGGATTTTCTGCAGCTCCTACAAGAGTGAAATAAAGAGGAACAAAACATTATTCCTCAGGGGTTGCCACAAAGAAGAGGGAGTCAAACTATTTTCCAAGGCACCTGAGGGTAGAACAAGAAGCAATGGGTGGAAACTAATCAAGGAGAGAAGCAACTTAGAACTGAGGAGAAATTTCCTGACAGTGAGAACAATGAATCAGTGGAACAGAAGTTGCCTCCAGAAGTTGTGAATGCCCCAACACTGGAAGTCTTTCAGAAGATGTTGGATAGCCCTTTGTTTGAAACGGTATAGGTTTTCCTGCCTAGGCAGGGGGTTGGACTAGAAGACCTCCAAGGTCCCTTCCAACTCTGCTATTGTATTGTATTGTATTATAACAACATTCAAGGATTGTTGTGAAGGAGTCAGATTAACAGAGTTGAAAGGGACCTTGTGGGTCATCTAGTCCAACCTCCCACCAAGCAGGAGACCCTCCACCATTTCTGACGGAGGGCAGTCCAGTCTCTTCTTGAAAGCCTCCAGGGATGAAGCTCCCACAACTTCCGAAGGCGACTTCTGTTCCATGGGTTGATTGTTCTCACTATCAGAAAATTCCCCCTTATTCCTTAAATAGCCCCTCAAATATTGGAAGACTGCTATCCTGTCTCCCCCGATCCTGCTCTTAACCAGACTAGCCAGGCCCAGTTCCTGTAACCATTCTTCATATGTTTTAACCTCCAGTCCCCTAATCATCCTGGTTGCTCTTCTCTGCACTCTTTCAAGAGTCTCAACATCTTTTTTATAGATTTGCAACTGGCTGACAAATCACACTCAACAATGTAGTTCCTTAATGGAACTACATCTACAGCTCCCACAACTTCCGAAGGCAGCTTCTGTTCCATGGGTTGATTGTTCTCACTGTCAGAAAATTTATCCTTATTTCTAGGTTGAATCTCTCCTTAGTCAGTTTCCGTCCATTATTTGTTGTCTTGCCTTCAGGTGCTTCGTCCATGATTGAACACCTCTGGGAATGGCCACAGCTGTTTAAATCCCTCCCTGGCCATCCCTTGAAGATGATCCTCTTGCTTTTAAGACGTTTATACCTCACTGAGCTTCAGCGGGACTTCCAAGATCTTTGTTTTTTTAATTGACCAATCAATCATACCACTCTCGTAAAGTACATAGGAAGTTCTATGATTTTATACATTTACATACATGTTTTCAGCAGCACAGACCGGAGGTCTCTTGGTAAAGGAAGATATCCACATAAGAAACTAATGGAGATGGTGGTTTTTTTTTTGCAAAAGGCATGCCCCCTTTTGAGAAATGTTTGTCTAGAACAGGGATGTCAAACTCAAGGCCAGATTCCCACCGCAGGATGCTTAGATCTGACCTGCGGAGCTGCCCTAGAAACAGCAAAGGATTGGTCCGCAGTGCCCCTGCCAGCAAAAGCCGTGCTTGGGAGGCCTAGGTGTGGCCCTCCCCGAGCACCGTTGACACTGGCAGAGGGTAGGAGGAGGCTGTCGCAGCTGAAAGCAGAGATTGCGAGGCCTGCTGGGGTTTCTTCCAAGCTCCATTTTCACTAGCAGAGGGTTGCAGGAGGCGTTGTTGTCCAGCCTGCAGCCATCTTTTCATTTGGATCTTCGGCCTGCCACACTTTCTATTATTCTATCATGCATTTTTTCTATTGTGGGAAAATGGGTGGGGGGATTGTACAGAGTTTGATGATATGTAGCCATAACAAAATTCTTTCTAGAAAGCCAAGGTCATCCTTTGTCTCTCTGCACCTCTGCACCTGACCGGAACTGGATGGATGGAAGGTGCCAGCGTGGCAGTGGGAGATTGGACCATGTAGTAGACTTGTGGGTGTGGGGGCAAGATCTGGAACTTTCAACTGGGTGGGGAAAACCGGGAAGCTTTCAGATTCGGGTTTTCCCCAGATGTGCCAACATGGCTCTCTTAATAAATTGGAACTTTGCACAATACTTTGCCTTGGACTCTGATTTACTTTCGGATGCTATTTGGAACCCAGACAATTGTAGCCAAAACGCAGCTCGGGAGCCTGTTTTCACTGGCAGAGCACTCGGGCCACCACAGGCACCCCCGATACAAGTGACGTCGAGCTGGCCATGCCCACCCTGGCCACACCGACCCTACTACCTACTACCACACCCTTCCAAAGGTGTTCATCCCACATTGTAGAGCTAAAAGTCTGCAGAGATTCTCAGTTGTCCAGGTCACGGTTGACCCAAAGGTGCTTTTTTTTCAGGAGGCAACTGGATGTGCTTGCTTTTTCTTTTGAAGACGTTTTGCTTCTCACCCAAGAAGCTTCTTCAAACTTTTAGCTATACAATTTGGGATCAACACCCTTTGAACTGCCTCAAGAAGTTGGGGATGCTTCATCACTGGAAGTTTTTAAGAAGAGTCTAGACCAGTGATGGCGAACGTTTTTCTGCTTGGGTGCCAAAAGGGTGCAGGCATGTGCAATGCACTATATCAGCTCCAGCATGCATGCGTGCTGGCCAGCTGATTTCCGTCCTTCCAGAGGTCTGGGGAGCCGTTTTTGCCTTCCCCAGGCTTCAGGAAAGCCGCTGGAGCCTGGGGAGGGCAAAAAATGGGCCACCAGGCCAACCGGAAGTTCATTTCTAAACTTTTGGTAGGCCCATTTTTTGCCATCCACAGACTCCGGAGGCTTTCCTGAAGCCTGGGGACGGCTATCAAATGCACACGTGCCCTTTTAGCACCAGAGCAGAAAAAATGTTTGCCACTGGATTGGTGGACACTGGATAGTGGGTGGCCCCAGAGGGGAAAGGAGGGATTTTATCTCTGCAGCTTTTCACATGAAAACTTCAGAACTGGCTTTGCTTCTATTGTACCTCTTTGGATCGATCCGTAAAGTTCGACTCTCGGTAAAACGATGTCCGAAGAGTTTCTTTTGCTGCATTTGCCAGAGGGACGGTTGACATCAAGGTCTGTCAAGATTCTTCTACTTGACTCAAAATCATGGGAAGAGGCCTGGTGAAAATTCTGAAAGGACAGCTGTGGAACAAGGTCTCACCTTTATTTTTCCTCTTGGATCTCCACACCAGGATGCCCAGGATCAGCAAGAAGATGAGGGTGCCCGTGGCTACTCCAACCCCCACGGGGATTCCGATTCTACTCATGGTATTTTGGGGGGGTTGACCTGGTTTCTTGTCATCATCATCATCATCATCTTCATCATCATTGGTGATCTGCGATGGAGTCTCACGTCCTGCTTAAACAAGCGACACCAAGTGAGCTGGTAATAATGGAGAGCCTCGGAAGAGAAACTCTTATCTACAAGCAGTCCTCGACTTAATGACCACCATCGAGCCCACGGTTTCTGTTGCTAACCAACAGAAGCGACTTTCCCCCCTCCTCATTTTACGGCCCTTTTTGCCACAGTGGTTAAGTGAATCAGTGCAATTGTTAGGAATACGGTTGTTAAGTGAATCCGGAATCTTCATTGCCTTTGTTTGTCAAAAGTCACAAAAGGGAATCCTTTGACCCTGGAAGACTGCAAAAATGTGATTCAGTGGCCAAACATCTTACTTTTGATCATGTGACCACGGGGGTGCAGCAATGGTCACCAGTCGCTATTTCCAGTGCTGTTGTAACTTTGAGTGATCACTAAATGAAGTAAGTGAGTAAGTGGAGGACTACCTGTACTCCTTGCTCCAGAGATACTCTTAGAATTGCAAACTCAACAACTTGGGAGGGAGGGGGAAAGGGAGAAAGAATATGCATCCCATCCCACATCTTCAAAAGGGAAAGCTTCCCCTCGCACATATGTGCTAGTCGTTCCTGACTCTAGGGGGTCTGTGCTCATCTCCGTTTCAAAGCCAAAGAACCAGCGCTGTCCGAAGACGTCTCCGTGGTCATGTGGCCGGCATGACTAAACGCGTAGGCTGAACGCTATTACCTTCCCACCAAAGGTGGTCCCCATTTTTCTACTTGCATTTTTCACATGCTTTCGAACTGCTAGGTGGGACAAGTAACGGGAGCTCACTCCGTTATGTGGTGCTAGAGATTCGAACTGCCGAACTGCTGACCTTTCTGATCGACAAGCTCAGTGTCTTAGCCACTGAGCCACTGCATCCCACATCTTAAGCTAATACTATTACTAATGCTATTACTAATACTATTATTATTAATAATAATAGTGATAGTATTACTAATAATATTAATATTGATAATACATTACTAATACTATTACTAATACTATTACTAATACTATTACTAATAATAATACTAATAATAATACTAATAATAATAATAATAATACTTAGGCTAATACCATTGCCTAAGTTGTTTGCACAACATCACAACATGCTCCGGTTTCTATGCCAACATTCTCTGTGAGAGGCAAATTTGTAACATAGCAATCAATGCAATCAGGTTCATTAAGCTCCAGTCTGATTGGTTTAGGCTACCTAGACATCTCCTAGTTGAAGTTATGGCACAGTTAACAATTTCTAGGAGAACTTACAATGACTTGGGTTCACCAGCCATGCTTAAGCCACCAACTGTGGATCATTCCCATAGGAAAGGCAGAAAATGGTTCTATTTACCAAGGATCGTCACTCTAGTTCCAGTCCCCTGGCTATATCTATCAATTTCACAGGTATAGTTTCCAGCGTCCTCCTGCTTGGTGTTCCTCAAAAACAGAGAAGCTCGGTCTTTCAGAATACTGGTTCCATGTGTCATTACCCTCTTCTTTCCATCAGAGGCAATCTTATACCATGAAACACGAGAGAGGTGTTTGGTTCCCTTCCCCTGGATTCTACAATCCATGGTGAGGTTTTCCCCTTCTGTCCTCTCGATGGAAGGTGGTGACTGGATCAGCAATAGTTTTGCAGCTGTGAGGGGGAGGGGAAAGGACAAGAATTACAGCAACCTTCGGTCAAATAAAGGGTCAAATAAAGCCCAAAGGTTGGGTTGATACAGGCTGCATTCGTGAAATAGCTCCATCTGCAGATTTGAGTTGGACATGCTGAGACACAAGATGGCCTACATCAGGGGCGTCAAACTCAAGGTCCGCGGGATGCTTGGATCTGGCCCTGGAAAGAGCGAAGGGGCCCATGGCGCCTCTGCCCACAAAAATGGAACTCAGGACAGAAGTGTGTTGCTCCCGGTTCGGCCCGGATCGTAGCGGCAGCAGGAGGCTCCGCCCACCCGCCCAGACACTTCTGCACTTGCGCATAAGTGTCGTGTGCGTGCAAACTGGTAGTAAAAAAATGGAAACCTACCACATGCGGCCCTCCTGGATTCTGTTTTTGCTGGCAGAGGGTTGCAGAAGGTCCTCACAGCTAGAAAGGGAGGTCGCGAGGGAGACGCATGGCCCTGCCAAGCTCCATTTTTACTGGCAGAGAGTTGCAGGAGGCCGTTGCAGTCGAAAACGAAGCTTGGGAGTCCGCTTTCTCTGGCAGAGCGCTCGGGCCACCACAGGCGCCCCCGACAGGAGTGACGTTGAGTTGGCCATGCCCACCCTGGCCACGGCCCCTCTGCCACCTCACACTCACACCCCCGAGGTCAAACACAACCCTGATGCGGCCCTCAATGAAATCGAGTTTGACTTGAAAGATAATAAATGAACCTGTTTGAAGTTTATTAAAATAGCCTTGAATCCTATAATGGCAGTGCCTGCAAAATTGGAAGAATGGCGCAGCAGGAAAAAGAAAAATTTAACATTGCAAATGATTATGTTTGAAATTCAAAATCTATTAGTCGTGACAGAGAATTGAAAAGAGATTGGAGAATATAGAATACAAAACATAAAAATTTGATGGAAAAACTGAGGATGTTTATCAAATGAAGAATGTGGAGGACAGAGTTCATAAAATGGAAGAAAAAAATGAGCAAAGAGATAAGAAAACTGTGGATACTGACAACAAAGTGAGCGTGGTTGATAATGGCAAGAGCGGAATATGGAAAGGGGAGATAGATTGATTGAAACTCTCCCCCAGACTTCAAAGCACAGAAGAAGAAAAGAGATAAAAATTGACGGAGATAAGGAGAGAAATCTTGACAGAAGCACCAGTGATAACCAAAGATAAGCTGATGGAAAGAGCAGGTGCTGGGTTTCGAGCTTTTATGAGATACGAAAGGAACAACATGTTGCGAAGAGAAGTTCATACAAGATTTATTAAGAAAGTAACTAGAATATTAATGCTACAAATGGCAAGAGATATAAGACTGCACTATTACTAGAAAGATACAGGTTGGTGCAATGAAAATGTATAATAAAAATTAAGCTAAATTTAGTTTACTAGTAGAATGTATAAAATGAAGTGACAATAGCTATAGTTAAATAATGATTAATAATGATAACAATACATATAGATATATTAGTTTGATAATATGAAATTTTATATAAACAACACATGGGGAATATAAGAGGAGATTTAAAAGCTTTATCTAGAATATGTTATAAAGATGTATTGCTATTGGATGATTTTAGGATGATTTAATAGAATGTTATCATATAATCCTATTCTAGATTTTGAATATTATATATAAAAGGATGTAACAACAATTATAGTCAAATTAAGGTTGAGATATAATAATCATGATACACATGAATATAGGTGAATTTAAAATAAGCGATTTGATATGAAAAGCAGGTGGTCACTATGGAAGAGATGCATGGAAATACTGTAGCCAACTGACACACTTTCTACAATTTGTAAATGGAAGATGGTTTTTTTTATTTTTATTTTTATGTTTGTTTGTCCTTGTTCAAAAATAAATAAAAATTGTTTTTTAAAAAAGAAATTGAGTTTGACACCCCTGGTTTACATGAAGTGATTAATTCAATACTGTTAAGTAAGTAAGCTCCCCGTTAGGAGAGCGAGTGTGCAGAGAAGCTTAATGAGAGTGGTATGAAAGAACACGACAAACCAGCATACAGGGACACCGAATAGTATAAAATATAGTAGTTTACTATGTGGTAATATTCAGAGTCCAGTTAACAGTCCAAGTCATAGACGGTTCAGTCATTCAGTTATCAAATAGTCAGTCTAGCACACAAAACAGCTAACAGTAGCAAACCACAGTACCTCACAATACACCGATCAGCATCTAACAGGGAGCTAACAGTCATTCTGGCTCCCTCTTATGGCTGCTTGAGGTAACAAACCAATTACAACTCTCTAGCATTTAAAGTAACAGATACATTTGTTACAATCATAGCTTATATACATTGCCAAGCCAAGACTAGGGTTACATCCCTAACAAATACTACCGACTGAAATCCATGGGCAAGCTTGGTCACCTTCCAGCATTTAGCTATTACAAGGAGGTGGAACAACACCCCATTTCTGACTGTGAAGCTGTGAGTTACAATACCTACATTTCTGGATTGCTCCAGAAATCAAACTTGATTTCATTGAGGGCTACATCAGGGTTGTGTTTGACCTCGGAGGGCCAGGGGATGGGCATGACCATGGCCATGGCCATGGTGGGCATGGCCAGTGCGACATCACTTGTGTTAAAAAGATGTTGAGACTCTAGAAGGAGTGCAGAGAAGAGCAGCAAAGATGATTAAGGGATTGGAGGTTAAAACATACGATGAATGATTGCAGGAACTGGGCATAGCTAGTCTGGGGAAGAGAAGAGAAGGACCAGGGAAGACAGGATAGCAGTCTTCCATTATTTGAGGGCTGTCACAGAGAGGAGGGGGTCAACCTATTTTCCAAAGCAACGGCCAGACAAAGAATAATGGATGGAAACTGATCAAGGAGAGATTCAACCTGGAAATGACAGTGAGAACAATCAACCCATGGAACAGAAGTTGTCTTGGGAAGTTGTGGGAGCTTCATCCCTGGAGGCTTTCAAGAAGAGACTGGACTGCCATCTGGCAGAAATGGCGTAGGGTCTCCTGCTTGGCGGTGGGTTGGACTAGATGACCTACAAGGTCCCTTCCAACTCTGCTAATCTGTTAAGGTGTCAGGGGCACCTGTGTTGGCCAAGTGCTAAGGCAGAACTTCCACGAGACCCTCCCTCACTCTCATTACATTCTCATTATAATCTTCCTTCATTTTCTTCTTTTTCCTTCCCTCTTCATTCTCCTTTCTTCTCCTGCCTGTCTTTCCTTATTTTTCCTTCCTTACACTCTTCCCATCTTCCCTTCTTTGTCTTTCCTCTTTCCCTTTCCTCTCCCTTCTTGCATGCTGAAAGGCAAAAGGGGAAACATTTCTCCTTTTGTTTTGTTTTTAGTTTGTTTTGATAGTCCTCTGCCAGCAAAAAAAAAAAAAAGAGTCCGGGGGTGCACACACCCCACCCCCACCCCCATTTTCAGCATGGATGGCCTCCTGCAGCCCTCCACCAGCGAAAATACACATGAGCCCCCCCCCCCCCCCCCGCTCCGTTTTTGCTGACAGAGGCACCCTGGGCTGGTTATTTGCTATTTCCACTCCAGGCCAGATCTAAGCACTCTTGAGTTTGACATCCCTCCTCCAGATTCTTCACAATCACAGATTGTTTGATCTGATCTATTATGTCTATCATTTTCCCCCCTCCCTAAGTCTTTTAAGAGGCTAATCTCAACTTTAACGCTTTCTCCTGGAGGAGGGCCCACGGTAGGCCAAGAGAATCCTGGAAACAGAGAAGTGAAATTCGACTGCAAGTCTTTCTTGCAGAGTTCATGGTTTCCTTTTTTTTTTTTTTTTTTTTTACATTTCCTGGTCTTCATGAGAGAACATAACCATTCAGCAAAAAAACTCTTCCCCATCATGTTCAGTAAATCGCTCGCTCTCTGTGCTTCCTGCGTCTGGTTTCAATTCTGAAATTTCTACCGGTAGCTATGAGGCGACTCCCAGACTGTATGTCTGCTTTTTAAATATACAGAAATATAATTGCATTTGTTGGCAATTATTTGGAATGTCCTGTTAGACACTCAAAGTCATTCTGGCAAGAGAGGGTGGCCATATATATTGATGGCAACATTCATCTGCTCAACAATCCACTGATAACCCTCATGCCCACATTCCAGGCAGAGTAGCAAATGTATTTACATATTTATTTGTTTTGTTTTTTCATTAACATGTCTTCATGTTTCAGAGGAACGGGCTGAGAGTTTGGGACACCCTAAAAAAAAGGAGCTGTGGGATGCACCTCTCCTAAAACATATGAAGAACCGTTGCAGGAACTGGGCATGTCTAGTCTAGTGAAAAGAAAGACTAGGGATGGCATGATAGCAGTGTACCAATATTTGAGGGACTGCCATAAAGAAGAGGCTTTGGAGAATAGTCAAGCTATTCTCCAAAGCACCATGAAGGCAGGACAAGAAACAATGAATGAACTATTGCAATGCTCTCTACATGGGACTCCCCTTGAGATGCACCTGAAGGCTGCAGTTGGTTCAGAATGCGACCGCAAGGGCAGTTTTGGGAGTCTTTAGATACTCCACGTAACACCTCTCCTGCGCGAGCTACACTGGCTGCCTGTGGCTTTTCGGGTGCATTTCAAGGTGTTGATTATCATCTTCAAAGCGCTCCATGGCACAGGACCTAGCTATTTGCGGGATCGTATCCTGCCCCATACATCCCTTCGGCCGATTCGCTCACACAGAGAGGGACTCCTCCGGGTGCCGTCCACTAGGCTGTGCCAGCAGGCGACGCCCAGGGGAAGGGCCTTCTCTGTGATGGGCCTGACCTTCTGGAATGACCTTCCCCCTGACATCAGAATGACTACGGACCTCCGCTCCTTCCACCGGAAACTCAAAACCCACCTGTTTCATCTAGCCGGCCTGGCCTAATTCCAGCTTTCCCTCCTCAGTTTGTATTTTTTAAATTTTATGGTTTGGTTTTAAGGTTTAAGCTCTTAATTCTTATAAATTTGTACAGGGGATATTTAATTCAATTTTAGTTATGTATATTATCGAGTGTGTGGTTTTTAAATTTGTACCTGTACACCGCCCCGAGTCCCTTCGGGGAGAGGGGGCGGTCTAGAAGTTTAATAAATTAATTAATTGAATGGAAACCAGGGGTTTTTTTTCCAAGAGGCAACTGGACTTTCTTCTTTTTTCTTTTGAAGATGTTTTGGTTCTCATCTAAGATTCTTCTTCAACACTGACTGGATGGTGGGGAATGGAAGGATTTATCCTCCTTGCAGACAGCTGGTCATTTGCATCCTTTTAGAGAGCCGTTGAGGCCACTTGGAGTTTACCTGTGCCCTCAGGGTCACCTGAGTGGTGCAAAAGGTTCCTGTAAACGGATGCAAACTTTGAATTTATACATGTTGACAGCAGCAAGATTGCTGTACACCCAAAAATGGAAGGACGCTTCGATTCCCACCATGCACAATGGAATTGGCTGAAATGGCTAAATTGAGCATTTTGATTAAAGAAAAGAATACAAGTACTTTTGTGGCTACGTGGTGAGGGGCAAATAACACGGGTTTTGTTATTTGTTAACTAACATAGTGAGTTTGTATTTTAATCTGATTTATAGTCTTTCTTTTAAAGTGATGTTCAAGGCCTGGCTTAATTAGAACTTTATTCTCTAATCCCCCTGGCAATTTTAAATTGTAAATTTTAAATTTTAGGGTATTTTAATTGTTTTTTAATTTTATTGTTACTGTCTTTTAACTCTGTGGCTATTGTTATTTATGAACTGTAAAATGTTTTTATGTATATACCTCCTCCTGTGCCATATGCTTGTGTATTTAATTGTACGCCGCCCCGAGTCCCTTCGTAGAGAGGGAGCGACTTATAAATTGAATAAATAAAATAAATAAAAAAAGATTTATTAGCTTTTAACATTCCTAAACTGATAAACAAGTTGGAGACTAGTTTCTGATAAGAAAAGTTTGTTAGTAAAAATTGGGGTCTGGCTTATCTCTTGTGAACCCTAAACAACCTTTCTCCTTACAATGTATTCCCCTTCAGACCTCATTTTAATAAACATGTATGCTATTATCCCGTCCAATCAACTTTCCTCTTTCAGGTTTCTTTGTTATGTTAACTATAAAGGGGATGTAAGCTAAAGATCGTGGTTCCCTCTTTGAATGAGGAATCCCTTTGGTCTGAATATTCTGATAAATTGTAATAAAATGATGTTCCTGTCTCGGTTTGTCATATTGGAAATTATGCATCCCGAGGCACGAGGCTGAAAAAGCCACGTTTGGCCATCACTGGAGATTGCTTCTGGACTTTGTGCTCAAGGTGGGAAAAAATGATACTTTGATTTAGGATTTTATCGATTAGATTGGTAGATGCTTATAGAAATGGCTTGTTTATATTACTATGAAAAGGCAAAAAGTTATGGTTTAATGCTTTGTATCTTATGATTCTTGATGAATTTATTTATTTTCTTTTTTCTTTACTTCCTTTTATGTACACTGAGAGCTTATGCACCAAAGACAAATTCCTTGTGTGTACAATCACACTTGGCCAATAAAGAATTCTATTCTCTTCTATTCTGTTCTGCCCTGTTCTATTTACTTTTACATTCTGTAGCTTATCTTATAACCATATAAAATGTTTTTTAAAAAAAATTTTTTAAA
Organism: Natrix helvetica; assembly: GCF_964273705.1. Lineage (NCBI taxonomy): Eukaryota > Metazoa > Chordata > Lepidosauria > Squamata > Natricidae > Natrix > Natrix helvetica. The sequence goes on from NC_138561.1 coordinate 4,507,477, forward strand.
GAAAGAAAATTTCTGCTACTTACCAGCGATTTGAACACGCGTTCCATTTCCTAATCCTGTTCGATTTCCAATCCTGATTTTACATACGTAGCTTCCCGAATCCTCTACATCTACCTTCATTAGTCTAAGAATCGCTTTCTCCTTTCTCTTCTCAGAGTATTCTGGGCTTCTGAGCTCCTGTTTGTCTTTGTACCATGTCACTTCTAGCAAACTGAGATTGGCAGCGCTGCTAAAACTGCACGTAATTGAGAAATTAGCCCCTGCTTTTCTGTTGACCTGTTGTGGAGTCTGATTCACATCCACATAGGGTTTTTCTGCAAAAAAAAATAACCATCCTTATCATCATCATAATTTGCATCTGTATTTTAGCCTTGCTTGGTGTTGGAGCAAAGGAAATAGAATTGTATAAAATATTATGAGTCACATGCATTACAATTGTAACCTCAAAAACACAGACACGGGCCCAGCTCAATCAATCAATCAATCAATCAATCAGAATAGAGCTGGAAGGGACCTTGGAGGACTTCTAGTCCAACCCCCTGCTCAATCAAGCAATCAATCAATCAATCAATCAATCAATCAGAATAGAGCTGGAAGGGACCTTGGAGGTCTTCTAGTCCAACCCCCTGCTCAATCAATCAATCAATAGAGCTGGAAGGGACCTTGGAAGTCTTCTAGTCCAACCTCCTGCTCAATCAATCAATCAATCAGAATAGAGCTGGAAGGGACCTTGGAGGTCTTCTAGTCTAACCCCCTGCTCAATCAATCAATCAATCAATCAGAATAGAGAGGCAAGGCACCTTGGAAGTCTTCTAGTCTAACCTCCTTCTCAACCAATCAATCAATCAATCAGAATAGAGCTGGAAGAGACCTTGGAAGTCTTCTAGTCTAACCTCCTGCTCAATCAATCAATCAATCAGAATAGAGCTGGAAGGCAACTTGGAAGCCTTCTAGTCTAACCTCCTTCTCAACCAATCAATCAATCAATCAGAATAGAGCTGGAAGAGACCTTGGAAGTCCTCTAGTCTAAACCCCTGCTCAATCAATCAATCAATCAGAATAGAGCTGGAAGGGACCTTGGAAGTCTTGTAGTCTAACCTCCTGCTCAATCAATCAGAATAGAGCTGGAAGAAACCTTGGATCTGTTCAAAACACTACATACTTTTTATGTGTGTCCTACTACCATGGCCACCATCTTGAATATCTGAGGACACCCTGTTGGCAATTGGATAGAAATGGTTTCTTGGTGCCTTTTTCTGGAGTGTTAGTCTACAGCCGTGAAATGTCTTGCCCAATTTCTTACTTTTATATGGTTTCTGAATCCAGAGAAGGTGCAAATCAATCATGCCACTTTTTGCAAGACTACTTAGACCAGGAGTCCCTAAACTTGGCAACTTTAAGACTTGTGGACTTCAAGCTCTGCTGGCTGTCTGGAGAATTCTGGGAGTTGAAGTCCACAAGTCTTAAAGCTGCCAAGTTTGAAGATCTCTGACTTAGGCCCTCTCCCAAATTCGGCTGAACTGCAATACTCTCATAGAAGGGACAGTAGCAAAAAGAATTCAGGAGTTCCCTAGCGTAAGTAAATAAATTAAAAAAACAACTAAAAATAAATATACAAATAGATAAACAAGCAAATAAATAGGCATATTTACCCCAAATTGTCACAGTTGTGTTCCCCTTTTTCGACCCATCTTGGTCGCCAATTACACAATGATAGATTCCAGAATCAGCAACAACAGTTGACCTAAGAGTTAAAATGCTGGATATCTTGCTTTTATTTTTAATGAAAAAAATCCGGGTTGAATTTTCGATCTCTTTTTCTTTCTTCCACCAGCTTACAAAGAACCTTAAAGACACATTGCCTTCCCCAGTGCAATTCAACATCACGTCTGACCCTTCGGATACATTCAAAAAATGAGGCGTCTGAATGATGGAATAGGACGGAGACTTTGATGGGTCTTGATTCCCTGTGGAACCTGGATGGGAAGCAGAAACACAAGAGCATGTTGAAACCTTAAAATGAAAACATTGTAGTCAATGTTCTGACCGAGGCTTCCCGAGACCATGAAGCAAACTGCTTGTCCTGACAAAAACCCCTTTTATTAATTTAGTATGAATTCTGCTCTTGACATCCAGTAAAGTTTTTCAAGGGAGGATCTCCAGTCACAGAATTTCTCTGGTCTGGAGAGTTGCCAGGCCAATATCTGCAAAAGTTGGCCAGGAGTCTCGGAGAGCCACGAACGAATTAACTAATGGTCTCCTGCAAACTCCACTCCCCTTTCGCTCCTCTTTTATTCCTTCTGGGAGGGGCCACTCATCTCCCACCTGTGGCCTTACTCTCCTGTTCTTTAGCTCTTCCCTTCGTGTCTGGCTACTCTGTGCATGCGTACACTGGGAACAGGCTCCAGCTGTTCATCTGCCTCACTAATGTCTGACTCTGAAGGCAGCTGATAACTGTCAGACGGCCCTGGCCCTCTCTCTGCCTCCGACACAGAGCCCTCATCAGAGCCTTCCCCAGACTCTTAGACTGGCCCATGTTCCTCCCCAACCTCCTCACTGTCCGAATCTGCAGCCAGCTGCACTGGCTGCTGGCGGGCCACAACACTCAAGGACAGGGAAGCTGTGCCTGAATTTCATCTCATTTTCACTATGAGGTCATAGTATGTGAGAATGAGCTTGGGAGGCAGGAGAGAGACAGAGAGAGAGAGAGAGAGAGCTTCAAACTGGGAAACCAATATGTTTACAACTGTGGAGTCCTTAGTGCTCTCTGAGTTTGGTTTTTTCTCCCCCTCCCCCCCTCCTCCTCCTCTCCACACATGACACTCCCTTCTAGCACTGATGATGTAACCTAGGTGGGTAATGAAACATCTGTAAGAAAACCACCAAGCTCAGTGAGCACCAAGGACCCCTCGTTTCAACCCTGAACTACACGAATTCTCCTTTATTGGAAGAGAAATTTTCTAGCTCGGGGTTGCATTGTGGAGTGTGTGTGAAAGAGAGGGGGGAGGAAGGGAGGGAGGGAGAAAGGCAGAAAGATAGAGAGAGGGAGAGAGGCAGAGACAGAGAGAGTGGGGCAGAGAGGCAGAGAGAGAGAGACTCAACCAACATCATCCTCTGGTCTGTCAGGAATGTATAACTTCCTCTCTATTTTCTTATGGGAGGTTTTATTGTTATTATTATAAATTTGATGTGTATGACCAAAGCTAAGTGACTCTAGGTGGCTCACACCTGATAACAACAATAAACAAAGTTAAAAACCAAAATAGTAAAGGTAAAGATCCCCCTCGCACATATGTGCTAGTCGTTCCTGGCTCCAGGGGGCGCTGCTCATCTCCGTTTCAAAGCCGAAGAGCCAGCGCTGTCCGAAGACGTCTCCGTAATCATGTGGCTGGCATGACTCAATGCCAAAGGCGCACAGAACGCTGTTACCTTCCCACCAAAGGTGGTCCCTATTTTTTTTACTTGCACTTTTACATGCATTTGAAGTGCTAGGTTGGTAGAAGTTGGGACCAGTAACGGGAGCTCACTCCATTACCCAGCGCTAGGGATTCGAACCGCCGAACTGCCGACCCTTCTGATCGACAAGCTCAGTGTCTTAGCCACTGAGCCACCACATCCCAATATGCAAACATGTCAAAACTTCTATCATCAATATAAAAACATAAAATCACGCTCAGCAACCGAATTCATTCTACCTGAGCTCAATACAGGTGATTTCTGGTTTTTTACAACTCAGTCTCAGCTCCTGGCAACTACCTGGACAGTGTGTTGTTTCATCACACTTTCAATCTCGGTTTTAGGATCTTGGTTATTTCATTTCATTTTATTTTTTGCTTCGTTTTGCTCTCTCGCTACTTCCCTTTCCTTTGTGGGTTGATGCTACTTCCCTATACTGTATCATTCGGGACTTTTCGACTCTGCTCAGGTTTCCCATCTCAAGTCAGTGACGTGCGGTCAGTGGAGACAGGGGAGGCAGAGCCTCACCGCTCTCATCATAAAAAGAAAAAAAATGGGGGGAAAAGGTCCCCTTCATGTTGACTTGGGCTCCGGTCCAGCTACCACCAACCAACACCTAGGAAACACAGCTCCTCGGAGCTCCTCTATGCAGCCACCGCCCGCCCTCGCTGCCCCTTTCATTGCTTTCCCATTCAGGCGGCTGCGCTGTCACCCCGCTCAAGCCTGCCGCCTGCATGGGAAGCTGCCTGAATGGGAAAGCAACGAAAGGGGCAGCGAGGGCGGGCGGTGGCTGCAGGCGGCAAGGCTTGAGCGGGGTGAAAGCGCAGCCCCTTTCGTTGCTTTCCCATTCACCCCGCTCAAGCCTTGCTGCCGGGCCCCGCGGAGCCGCTTTTCCTGGGCAGAGATTGGTGAAGCCGCTTGACAACCACTCAGCTGGCCCGCCGCCTCTTGGGTCTTTAGGACGCAAACGCAAAGCAACCCACCGCCACGGGCCCGCGTTTGTGGGCGCCGGCGGCTGCACGCCTTAGATGGGCTCTCCTTCTTCTTCCTCCTCTCCCACACCCCTGGGAAGCTCCTGCCCCCATTTTGTGCGTCTCCCTCCCTCACCCTGATTTTTTTCTCGGAGTCGGCGGCTCGGGAAAGGCGCGCCCTGTAGGTGGGTCTCTCGTTTGATGTGGGGCAATTCCCGGGAGCCGGCGGGTCTTTTGCTGGCTGCCAAGGCAGGGCTTCGCTGAGGTGACGACGCTGAAGAAGCCGTGCAGGAGGAGTTAGGGGGATGCAGAAGGCCCGAAGGAGCTGGGGATCGGGCTTTGGGTTGGTGGGAGACCTTGAAGGAGTGGGGGGGAAAGGGACTGGCGCCGGTGGAGGAAGCAACGCTATGCGGATCATTGCACTCCGCGGTCCCCTTAATGTTCACTCAGGAAGGTGGGGAATGGGACCACGTGTGCTGGAGGCTGAGGCTGCCTCAGCCTCCTGCACATGTGGTCCCATTCCCCGCCTTCCTGATGACGTCACCAGCCTCACCAGCCATAACCCTCACCGCACGTCACTGTCTCAAGTAGAAGTTCCATGTGGCATCTGCAACCAGCTGTGGAACTCACATGCACTATGACCATGTTGCACAAATGATGAACAGCACACAATCGGTGAGGTTTCCAAGACGATATCAAGATCCACGTGACATCCTGGGAGATTGTACTGGATGCCCATAATTCCTTCTTCCTCCCGTCACAGGTCCCCACACACCTGTTCTGCCTTTTCCTGCTTCTTTTGTACACAATAGAATTCCTGATGCTACTAGGCTCGAAATTCTTAGTTTGGATAACTTAGAACTCCGTCGCTTGCGGTCAGGCTTAGGTAGTGCAGGCAAATTTTTGCGTAGTAATTCTTTACCTGTAAATGACTTTTTTTACTGTCTTAATCGCAATAATATGCTTTAAACTCAATGAAAATCATTCTAAACCTGACTGTAAAAAATATGATTTCGGTAACAGACTTGCCGACGTATGGATGGACAACTGATTCAGTTGTCTCAGCTGCAAGTTTTCACAGTTTCAGTCACAAATTGTCTTCTGTGGACCTCACTTCAGACTTAAGTGGTCAATAGAGGGAGGCGTGCATAAAGTTCCCTAATCTGCCTATCGTCCCTGTCATTGTATTCTCTTATTCTTGTTCTCATTTTTGTTCGACAAATTCCAATAAATAAATAAATACTCCTAGGGTGTGACTTTCAATTGCATCATCCTTCTGCAACCAACTTCAGGTTGCTTTGATGCATTTCAGATTCAGATCAACAGAGTTGGAAGGGACCTTGTAGGTCATCTAGTCCAACCCCCTGCCCAAGCAGGAGACCCTGCACTATTTCTGACAGATGGCAGCCCAGTCTCTCCCTGAAAGCTTCTGGTGATGAAGCTCCCTTGGGAAAGGAAAACGATGTCCCTGAAGGAGATAAAAGCAGTCCTTATAACCGCTCCTTCTTCTTGCCAGATCCACCAAAACTGTGATCCCTGGCAATTTACTTGACTGTGCCATCTAGGAGTGGCACAAGAGTGGCAAAGCCTGCGTGCCAGAGGTGGTATTCTCTCTGGTTCGAATGAACCGGTAGGGGCTGCTGCAGCAGACTCCATTCACCCAACTCAACTTAATGCGCGAGCATTGCGCATGCACAGAAGGCAGTGCGCATGTGCAGACACAATACGTGCACTAACATTTGCAAACTGGTAGGGAAGGTTCGTGAATCCCACCACTGCTGTGCGCCAATTAAAGCCAATAAAACTTGCTCCCCCCTGACTCTCAACCAAGTTAATGACTATGGATTGAGGATGGCTTCCTATTTTATACCCTAACCATTCCCAAGTACAGAAGAGCTTTTTCCCTAGCTCGCTTCAATGTCTTGCCCTCAGCACTTCTGGATGGTTGTTACAAGAGGCTCCCGATTAATAAGCGGCTGTGCCCTTGTGACAGAGCCGAGGTTGAGACAGCGGAGCATGTCCTTCTATTTTGCCCTATGTATAGCGCGGACAGATCTAGGTTACTGTCTCTTCCTGAAATCGTCCCTTCTGGTCCTGATGGCTGTGATTTGTTTGTGCATTGCCTTGGGGATGTCTCCTCGTACATCACCTCTCAGGTTTCCAGGTTTTCCTTGAGAGCTGTGACCATTAGAGGAGAGAGCTGTAACCTCCCTTAGTTGGGCTTTTGGTGACTGGCTGCTCTGTCTCTTTTGTACTGTTCGTGTTTTGGTCTGTGACTGTAAATAAAGTATTATTATCAATGACCTGGGCCAGGAAGAAGAATGACAGTATAAGTGGCACATTTCTAGAAAGGCCCAATGGATGCAGCAAAGGCAATACAGAGACCTGAGGATGTGTCCAATGAGGGCAGGCTGAAGAATCTGAAGATGTTCTTAATCTAGTCTAGTCTATTTAAGAGAAAGACCAGTGGTGACAAGATAGCAGCCTTCCAAATCTTGGTTGGCTGCCACAAAGAAGAGGGGGTCAACTTATCCTCCAAAGCATCTGAAGGTAGGGCAAGAAACAATGGATGGAAACCAATCAAGGAGAGATTCAAGCTAGAATAAGGGAGAAATTTCATGACAGTGAGAACAATTAACCAGTGGAACAGTTTGCCTCCAGGCGTTGTGGAAGGCTTATCACAGGAGGCTCTCAAGAAGAGACTGGACTGCCATTTGTCTGAAAAGATATAGACTCTCCTGCTTGAGCAAGGGATTGGACTAGATGGCCTCCAGGATCCCTTCTAACTCTGTTATTCTACCTTCTGTGTTATATGTTCTGTGTTCAGTCTAGTGCAGTGTTTCTCTGCAGATGTGTGAAGTGCAACTCCCAAAATTCCCTCCTTCTGGGAGTTGAGGTCCAGACATCTTCAAGCTGCCAAAGTTGAGAAATGCCAATCTGGACCAAAGAATACAGAGGGAAGGGACCATAGGAAGATGCTGAGAAACTTTGCTTCTCCAATATGAGTGCAGGAACAAAGGCCAGGAAAAGAAAGGGAGCGTAAGTTGTAGCTACCTAGATTTTGTTGAAATCGCATCGTAACATCTGTACGATCGTGTGATTCACTTAACTGCATGGAAGTGATTTCCTGAGCAACCGTGGCAAACACGGTCGTAAAATCAGGACCCAACTGACTTAATGACCACCTTGTTCAGCCATGGAAATTCTGGTCCCAATTGTGGGTCACACCTTGAGGGCTGCCTGTATCTCTTGGATATTGTATCTCCCCCTGGAATGCTCTACTCCAGTGATGGTTAACCTTTTTGGTGCCGAGTGCCCAAAGCATGCACACGCATGGGCCAATGCACGCATGTGTACCCCAATCCCCCCAAATGCAATGTGAGCAAGCACCCCCGCATGAGCTCTACCCCCACACATGTGCATGGGTTCCCTGTGCATGTGCCTCCCATCCCCCACCGTTTTGGCTTTCACTTTGGTGCAGGAGGCATTTCAGGCCCAAAACGGGCTATGGGAGGGAGGGGTGATCATGATTTCTGCAGTTTCTCCCCCCCCCCGCACATCTTAGCTTTCGCCTCCATTCCTGCCAGGAGAGGCCCCTGCAGAGGGTGGAACCTGCAGAGATTGGGGAAGGCCCGGGAGGCAGGAATGCAGGAGAAAGGTAGGGCATGCTGAGGGGGAGGGGAACTGTGAAGATCGGGGAGAGACCAGAAGACCAGCTGGCTGGTGGGAGGCATGCCCGAATGTGTGGTGGAGCCCACGCATGTGGGCACATATGTCATAGGTTGGCCATCACGGCCCTACTCTTTTGGAGAAGGGGGGGTGCCCCTGTGTCAACAAGAACAACAATTTATTATTACATTCTTAGACCAGCAACCAGAACAAATAAAAGCTATATATAAATATATTCTGCCAATAACTGCTAGGTATCCTGGTCATTCTGACACTACCTATCTCCAGTGGCTGCCTAAGGACGACCAATAGGAGGAGAGCCTGTGGCTTAGTGGCTAATACATCTGCCTAATATGTAATACAGCCCTGGTTCGATTCCCAGGAAGGGTATGGCTAGCTGATGAGAGCTAAACAGCTTGAAATAGATCTATACTAGTCTCCCTTTATTTATTTATCAGCCCAAATGCAACACACACAAACACACACACATATACACACACACTTAAAACTTCTAGTATAAAATAATAATAAATATAACAAAATCCAGTGTCAATTATACATGGTCTGACTAGAAGGTAGTTGCAATCCCTAAACTGTGTGGCCTGTTGTAGGTTCAGTGCTAAGGGGGAAGTGGCTAAGCAGTGCAAAAGGTTTGTCACAAGTGTTATATAACATTGCTATGGTGGAGAAGACACGGGTTTGCCACAAATCCCCAAGGCTGCTGTGCAGCATTTAGCTATCTGTGCTGTAGTGGTGGACTGATCGTCCTTAGGCAGCCACTGGAGATAGGTAGTGTCAGAATGGCCAGGATACCTAGCAGTTATTGGCAGAATATATTTTTTTTCCTAATCTCCGTGTAAAAGGAAAACCTAAGGAGCCACCGGTGGGACATGTGACCTACCATTCCTGAGCTGCAGGGACAGAGCCTTTCTGTGAATGGTACCCTTTTATACTTGCCATACGGGACGGCCGATGGAAGCGCATGGCACCATGCAAGTGCAAATCCTTTCCGGTGGTTTGCTGACTCCAGCTACCTTTGAGTCAGTCTTGACTCCTGGAGGCTACCCGGACTACCGTATTTTTTGGAGTATAAGACGCGCCTTCCCCCTCCCCAAAAAAGAGGGTGAAAATCTGGGTGCATCTTATACACTGAATACAGCATTTTTGGCCTCCTGAAACCCCACCCCTTCACAAAAATGGACGAGCAGAGGATTTGGGAGGCTTGCAAAGTGACGGGAGGGCAAAAATAAGCAAAAAATGTCTGGTTTTGCTTGTTTTTGCCCCTCCCCCCGGTCCCAGGAACACCCTTCAAGCCTCCCAAAGCTCTGCATGCCCCCCCCTTTTTTTGCAAAAAAATGAGGCGTGCAGAGCTTTTGGGAGGCCTTCAGAGTGCAAAAACTTTAGTTTTAATTTACCTCTTCAAAATCAGGGTGCGTCTTATCGTCCAAAAAATATGGTAGTTCCTGCAATTTTCTTGGCAAGATTTCCAAAGTGCTTTGCCATTGCCTTCTTCCAAGGGCTGAGAGAGAATGACTGGCCCAAGGTCATGCAGCTGCTTTCTCCCCAAAGCAGAACGAGAACTCAGGGTGTGCTGGTTTTTAGCCTGGTGCCCTCACCACTGCACCAGCCTAGCTCCCTGTCTTACATTTGTCAAACTCTCAGCTGCCCACCTTCGTTTTCTTTGATGCTCGCTAGCAACTGCCATAACCAGGGGGGAGGGGGCATTTGAGAGGGGAAGTGTGCTGGAGGTGTGAAATAATGCTATGGGAAATTTGGGGAGTATGGACACTAACAGGAAACAGAGGTGCCAGACCGAGCCATCTTCCTGCCTTCAAGGACACCGACCCTGGGAAAGGAATATACAATGGCACCTGAGACACCAGGTTCCCAAAACATTTTTACTTGAAACGGATTGGATCATTCCCAAAGAGGGGAGGGATTTGGACACCGGGGATTGCTTTCAATATATGATGTTCTCACGGATTTTCCTCAGAGGTTTTCCTCAGAATACAGCTCATCTGCCTGGAATCCACACTTATATCGGACATTAATACAATTGAGCAAGTCCAGAGGTATTTTGCGAGATGAGTCCTCCACTCCTCTGCTCCTTATGCCACCAGGCTCGAAATTTTGGGCCTGGACAACCTGGAACTACGCTGATTAAGGTTTGACCTAAGCCAGTGGTGGGTTCCTGCTGGATCGCACCGGATCGCGCGCGCTCCCTTTCAGCGCTCCACCTGGCTTGCGCGCTCCCTTTCAGCGCTCCACCTGGCTTGCGCGCTCCCTTTCAGCGCTCCACCTGGCTTGCGCGCTCCCTTTCAGCGCTCCACCTGGCTTGCGCGCTCCCTTCCGGCGCTGAAACCGGAAGTACAGTTTTGCCCGGCCCTGGCGAAGCAACGACGCCTGTCTGCGCTCCACCAGCTCGGCTGGGAACGGAGATGTTTCCTCTCCGCTCCGCTGAGGAAACATCTCCGTTCCCAGCCGAGCTGGTGGAGCGCAGACAGGCGTCGTTGCTTCGCCAGGGCCGGGCAAAACTGTACTTCCGGTTTCAGCGCCGGAAGGGAGCGCGCAAGCCAGGTGGAGCGCTGAAAGGGAGCGCGCAAGCCAGGTGGAGCGCTGAAAGGGAGCGCGCAAGCCAGGTGGAGCGCTGAAAGGGAGCGCGCGCGATCCGGTGCGATCCGGGAGGAACCCACCACTGCCCTAAGCGTAGTACACAAAATTGTCTGCTACAACATCCTACCTGTCAATGACTACTTCAGCTTCAAACTCAATAATACACAAGCAAACAATAGATACAAACTCAAGGTTAACTGTTCCAAACTCAATTGCAGAAAATGCGACTTCAGCCACAGAGTGGTCAACGCCTGGAATGCTCTACCCGACTCCGTTGTTACATCCTCAAACCCCCACAGCTTCAACCTCAAACTGTCTACTGTGGACCTCACCCCATTCCTAAGAGGTCTGTAGGGGGGCGTGCATAAGCCCACCAGCGTACCTTCCATCTCTGTCCTACTGTCCCCTTTATTCGTACCTATTTCCTGTGTTCATCTCCATGTTTATACTTATGCCTGTTATCTCGTACATGTTTCACAAAATAAATAAATAAACCTTCCCTGTAATAGTTACTAGAGCCATGTTGGATCATGAGCAGCGTCTTCCTGAAGTAGAGGAAAACTTACCTATGAGGAGGAAAGGCAAGAAGAAAACAATTCTGACTAGCTGAGGACTCATGTTGTCTCATGCGGTGTAGTTTTTCTGCCAGCTGTGGACTTCGGCTCCACCATCGGGTCCAGTTGTGGGGAAAACTTGGCCAACAAGGGTTTATTCTCAATACTCTCCTAAGATCAGAAGAGGTTGCTTCGAGAAGCCCAACCAGCTGTGAATGAGCAAGCCCTCCCTTCCACGATTCGTCTTGCCACTCCCCATCTCTGCTTCTAGTTCCTTTTTTTTTCTTCTTTTCACTTTATCTTTTCCTGTTTGCTGTTCCCTTTTCTGACTATTCTCTATTTCCTTTTTGACAGCAATGTGCTGCGCCTTTCATTTGGGCACCCAATTTAGAAGGCTGGAAAAAACGGTTATAGGTAGAAACAAAAAACAGAGGGGAGGAATACAGTTGGGGACTGTTCTGCATAAGATGAGTTAGAGTAACTGCATCCGAACAAGATCAGATTATCCAAGGTGGTAAGAAACTCCTTCTTCTTCAGAAAAGGAATTATACAGATAGCTAAAGCCATCTTCTGGGCAAGCTGTCTATCCAGGACACTTCCATGTGAGATAGACAGCATCCCTACCAGATGGATTAATAGATTAACAGAGTTGGAAAGGACCTTGTAGGTCATCTAGTCCAACCCCTCCCCACCCCAACCAAACAGGAGACCCTACACCATTTATGACAGATGGCAGTTCGGTCTCTTCTTGAAAACCTCCAGGGATGAAGCTCCCACAACTTCTGTTCCATGGGTTGATTGTTCTCACTGTCAGATAATTTCTCCTTACTTCTAAATTGAATCTCTTCTTGATCAGTTTCCATCCATTATTTCTTGTCTGGCCTTCGGGTGCTTTAGAAAATAGCTTGATCTCCCTCCTCTCTGTGGCAGCCCCTCAAATATTGGAAGACTGCTATCCTGTCTCCCCTGGTCCTTCTCTTCACTAGACTAGCCATGCCCAGTTTCTACAACAATTCATTGTATGTTTTAACCTCCAGTCCACTAATCATCCTGGTTGCTCTTCTCTGCACTTTTTCTGGAGTCTCAACATCTTTTTTATAGATTTGCAACTGGCTGATAAATCACACTCAACAATGTAGTTCCCACAACTTCTGAAGGCAACTTCTGTTTCATTGGTTGATTGTTCTCACTGTCAGAAAATTCCTCCTTATTTCTAAGTTGAATCTCTCCTTAATCAGTTTCCATCCATTATTCCTTGTCTGGCCTTTGGGTGCTTTGGAAAACAGCTTGACCCCCTCCTGTCTGTGACAGAGAGCATCTCAAATATTAAACTCTCCAAAATCAAAATTTCACTGCTGGGCAACATGTTCTTGTGGGGGGGGGATTTCAGAGGCCAGGCGCAGATTCCCCACTCCCACCTTGATTGAAATAGGACAGCTAGGTTTGTTGCTGTTATGTGTGGTTAGAACCACAGACTTCTGTGTTAGACCAGCCTAAGAGAAATTTGGAAGAAATTTTCAAGCACCCTGAGATTAAAGTAGAAAAGCAGAAGTTTCTTGCAGAAGGAAGTCAAACTGTTAAGACATTATAAAGCACAGAACAGGGATTTCTGAAGAATAACATCAGTTTTAGTGGGTGGGGGGAGGTAATGTTGGGCAGATGTGGGATAGTTTAGCAAACAGCACTAGGCATCCTCCAAGTTACCAGTTAGAATAGAATAGAATAGAATAGAATAGAATAGAATAGAATAGAATAGAATAGAATAGAATAGAATAGAATAGAATAGAATAGAATAGAATAGAATAGAATAGAATAGAATAGAATAGAATAGAATAGAATAGAATAGAATTCTTTATTGGCCAGGTGTGATTGGACACACAAGGAATTTGTCTTGGATGCATCTGCTCTCAGTGTACATAAGGACAATAAAAATACATTCATCAAGAATAAAAAGATACAACACTTATTGATAGTCAAGGTTACTAATGAGCTATCAAATCACATTAGGAAACAAGTAAAAACAATATAAATTGAAAAATACAAGCAACATGGTTATAGTAATAAGTTGGAAGAGAGAGATACTAGTAAGGAACAGAAGAGTAATAGTAATACAGTCTGAGTAAATTATTTGACAGTGTTGTGGGAATTAGTTGTTAAGCAGAGTGATCATTGAACAGTTCTTCAATGTCTTGGAGGTGATTGTCAAGGAAGCTCTCCTCTCCCCCTATTTTACCCTCTTCCTCCCAGGGGCTGGGGGGAAGGAAGGGGGGGAGAAGGTAAACTGGTGCAGCTAGTCCTCGACCTACGACCACAATTGAGACCAAAATTTCTATTGCTAAACATGGCAGTTGTTAAATGAGGTTTGCTCCATTTTATGACCTTTTTTGCCACAGTTTTTAAGCAAGTAACTGTGGTTGTTAAGTGAATCATAGAGCAATAGCAGACTTATATGCCACTTTACAGTGCCTTTACAGCCCTCTCTAAGTGGTTTACAGAGTCAGCCTATTTGCCCCCAAGAATCTGGGTCCTCGTTTTATCCACCTCGGAAGGATGGAAGGCTGAGTCAATCCTGAGCTAGTGAGAACTGAACTCATGGCAGTGGGCAGAGTTATCCTGCAATACTGCATTCTAATAGGAAGGAGGGAAGGAAGGAAGGAAGGAAGGAAGGAAGGAAGGAAGGAAGGAAGGAAGGAAGGAAGGAAGGAAGGAAGGAAGGACAATAGCAGTTAGACTTATATACCACTTTCCACCCCTCTCAAAGTGGTTTACAGAGTCAGCCTATTTGCCCCCAACACTCTGAGTCCTCATTTTACCCACCTCCGAAGGATGGAAGGCTGAGTCAACCTTGAGCCTGGTGAGAGTCATTCTGCCAAATTGCAGGCAGCCAGCAGTCAGCAGAAGTAGCCTGCAGTACTGCAGTCTAACCACTGCGCCACCAAGCCTCTTATGGTTGTTAAGTGATTCTGGATTCTCCCGTTGACCCAACTTGTCAGAAACAAACTGAGAAAGTTACAAACGGTGACCTTGTAAGCCAGGGATAGCGCAACTGTCAGAAACACATGTCGGTTGTCAAAAGTCTGAATTTTGATCAGGTGACCATGGAGATGCTGCAAGGGTCGTAAATGTCAAAAACGGTCATAAATCCCTTTTTTCACTGCTGTTGTAACTTCAAATGGTCATTAAAGGAATGTAAAGGACTACCTGTGTTTTAATGCCCCCTCTGCAAGCATCCCCCTTTCGTCCCATCCGGGAAAGGAAGTAGTGACGAAGGGAGACCCCAGCTGGCTTTCTTGTGGTAAAATTGGGCTTTTAACAAAAGTCTGTGGCCGCCATTTTTATTCTTCTTGACTCCTGGAAATTCATGCATGCTGGCTTGGGAATCCTGGGAATTGAAGCCCACACCTCTTAAAAGAGCCAAGTTTGAGAAATACTTGTTAAAACGCTTTGAGGAGCATTTTTCTTTCAACCAGAAAGGTAAATTCTTCCAATCAAACAGCAGGGGGCAATAAGAGCCCTTGAAGGAAAAAAAAGGATTCATGTTCAATTTCTTATTTTACCCACCGAGTCCAATTTCTTTTAGAAGCTGCCGTTTAGCCAGATAGAATAATGTAGTTCCCCAACCTGTCTGCCACAAAGAAGAGGGCAGTCAATTTATTTTCTAAAGCACCAGAAGGCAGGACAAGGAACCGCGGATGGAAACTAAAAGAGAAAAGCAACTTAGAACCAGGAGAAATTTCCTGACAGTGAGGACAATTATCCAGTAAAACAACTTGCCTTCAGAAATTGTCATTGCTTCATCAATGGAGGTTTTGCAGTAGATTTGGCTTCTGGTGTGGTTGCCAGTTGCTTGCTTGTCTCCTTTTTAGATTATTTCATATTTCATGGTTGTGCTGAATTTTGATAACTTTTGGCTGGTGTAATTAAAAAATAAAACAAGTTGTATTTGCTACCCTGTGCAGGTCTGTGATTGAACAGATGATGTATCCACCCCACCCAAACAGTTCAGGTGTTTGTATACCACCCTGTCCCTCTGTGTGAGAGATGAGCAGTTTAAAAGTTGATAAATAAACAAATAAAAGGATGTTCATTCTCATTACCAGCCAGCTAAAATCTGCATTTTCCACCTGTCCATGAGTCATTTGAACTCAACTCAACTAGCAGTAATCCAATACTTGAGGAGCCGCCACGAAGAAGAGGGTCAATCTATTCCCCACAGCACCAGAAGGCAAGAAACAATGGTTGGAAACTAACCAGAGAAGCAACTTGGAATTAAGGAAAACTTCCTGAGGACAATTAACCAGTGGAACAGCTTGCCACCAGAAATCCGTCACTGGGTGCTCCGTCACTGGAGGGTTTTAAGAAGAGATTAGATAGTCACTTATCTGAAATAGTATAAATTCTTCTGCTTGAGCAGGGGGCTGGACTAGAAGACCTCCAAGGTCCCTTCCAGCTTCTATTCTATTCCATTCCATTCCAAATTCATATTCTATTCTATTCCATTCCATTCCATTCCATTCCAAATTCATATTCTATTCCATTCCAAATTTGTATTCTATTATATTCCATTCCATTCCAAATTCATATTCTATTCCATTCCACTCCATTCCAATCAAGGAGAGAGGCAACCTGGAATTGAGGAAAAACTTCCTACCGTGAGGACAATTAATTTGTGAAACAGCTGCCCTTCAGATATTGTGCTTTGTCACTGGAGGTTTTTAAGAAGAGATTGGACAGCCACTTGTCTGAAATGGTGTAAGGTCTCCTGCTTGTGGGGGGGTTGGACTAGATGACCTCCAAGGTCTCTTCCAGCTCTATTCTGGTCCTGATTCTGGTCCTGCCAGATCTGGAAAAAGTCGGTTTCCATCATGTCATTTTGCAAGCCCTTTTTTCTCTTTGACCTGGTAGAATTGACTCTCAGTTGCCTACCATTTATAGCACCCACAAAAACTTTTGAAGTTTAAATTGGGTTGTTGAAAATAATGCTTGGAGGGAATACAGGCTATAGATCCGGGGTGAAATCCAGCAGGTTCTGACAGGTTCTGGAGAACCAGTAGCGAAAATTTTGAGTAGTTCAGAGAACAAATACCATCTCTGGCTGGCCCCAGAGTGGGGTGGGAATGGAGATTTTGCAGTATCCTTCCCCTGTCATACCCACCAAGCCATGCCCACAGAACTGGTAGTAAAAAATTGAGTTTCACCACTGCTATAGGTATATTATTATAATAGAGAAGAGAAGGATGACAGAGGAAAGAAAGAAGGTAGGGAGGAAGAGGAGAGAGGGAGAAGAAAGTAATGGATAGGGTATAAATAAGTTGTATGGAGAGCAGAAGAGCCAATAATTGTTTTTGTGGGTTGATGGTAAAACGAATTGATGTAAATTTTTAATAATATAAAATAATGTTGGTTATGTAATAGTATACATGTGGTTATTTGTTATGAAAATGAAAAAATAAAAAACTTTCTATAAAAAAAGATATATTATTATGTGTGACCAAAACTTGTGATTTTTACACACAAGCTTGAGCTAAACATGTAAGATTTTGACTCCATATTTTATTTTATTTTTAATTGACCTGTGAATTCTGCAAGTGATTTCCCCATTGAGAGAGCAGGAGAAAAAAAAAACCTCCCAGCATTTGAAGAAATACCATAACCGCAGAGAAATTAAAGAGCTGACAAACTTTTATTTTCAAATAGCTTATATCTCATGGTTCTTCCTTAAAATAAAGAACAAAACATAAATTACATTGTTCTGAACATTGCACAAACAATACAATATGAGGAAGTTTAAAACAAAAATGGGACAGGACAATTGAAGGCCAGATGAGGAATAATGGATGGAAACTGATCAAGGAGAGATTCAACCTAGAAATAAGGAGAAATTTCCTAACAATGAGAACAATCAACCAAGACAAGTTGCTTTCAGAAGTTGTGGGAGCTTCATCCCTGGAGGCTTTCAAGAAGAGACTGGGCTGCCATCTGTCAGAAATGATGTAGGGTCTCCTGCTTGGGTGGGGGGTTGGACTAGATGACCTACAAGATCCCTTCCAACTCTGTTAATGTGTTATTATTCTTTAATTCTGTTGCCTGGAGCTCAGCTTTTCTGGACTGCAGCTGGAGGACTGGGGGGGCGGGGTGTTCCCTTAAAAAAAACTGAAAGGGTCCTCTTGTGTCATCCCCCAAGAGACTTCCCCCTACAGCCAGTACCAGGCACTGCCTTTGAAAACCTGAGTCACTGGGGAGGAAACTAAAGGTAGTCCTCATTTAACAACCGCCATGGGCATTGGCAACTCGGTTGTTAAGCGAAGCAGTTGCACAATTCGTAAAATCGCAACTGTGCTTATAATCCAAACTTCGACTTTAACTTACAGACCTGTAAAAGATCACAATTGTGAGGATTTTCATCACTGTCCTAACTATGAACAGTCACTAAATGTGGCGGTTGCTAAACGAGGACTACTTGTAGAGGAAGAGATCCTGCAGTGAAGCCAGGGAGAGTGATATGGAGAGATTCTAATAGGAGTTGCCTCCTTTAATACTTGTAGTTACAGTTGGAGCATTTTGTCTTTGAATTTCTTTTATTCATTCATTCATTCATTCATTCATTTTCACTCCTTCACTCCTTTTTGGGGATCCTACTTTTGCAAAATCCCAGCCTGTAGATCAGAAGTCTTCAAACTTTAAAACTTGTGGGCTTTAACTCCCAGACTTGTGGACTTCAACTCCCAGAATTCCCAGCTCCCAGGTTTGCTGGCTGGAGAATTCTTGGAGTTGAAGTCCACAAGTCTTAAAGTTGTCAAGTTTGGGGACCCCTGCTCTAGATGAAGTTAGCTAATCCTGCACAACTCCTCTATAGCCTGCCTGGCCATTTTGCAGGGTTAGGACAAGCAAGGGTGAAACTGTTTCTTAGTAGTCCAGCAAACCAGAATTCCCACCCAGAGACCTTTGGATGGAAGCCGAAAAGCAAACCTCTTTTGGGCTGAATTTTGTCCAAAGACACCAGTCTCTCAGATGAAAAGCAGCGAAGTGGAGAAGAGGTGGCCTTTTCCTTCATAGCAGGGAGGTTTTCCTTTCCACAGAACATGGAATCATTGGGCTGGAAGGGACCATGGAGAACTTCTAGACCAAGGCAGGAGGCCTCATGCCATCCCAGTCAATCAATTCTCCCGGAGCTTAGTCATTGCCTTCTTCACCCAGGGCTCGTCAGCATTAACACAAATTCTTCTTTCGTTCTTCATCCAAAGCCTAGAGTGGAAAGAGAGAGGAGGAAGTGATTTCAACCCTGAACATCCCAGTGATAGGTGTCAAGCTAGCCTCCCTCAGCAACCAAGAAAGAAACCACTTAACTCCATTTTGCAGGATTAAGAGTACTTTTACTGGGTATGAAAAGGTAGCAGCTAAGCAAAGCAAGATCTGAGGCAAAAGCGCGCGAAATCATACATATCAATATGTGACCAAACCCCCTCCCCCCGGTAACCCTCATCCCAGTGTCCAATCTGCAAATCCCTTAGGTGTCATGTGAGTCCCATCTTCAAGGAGCATTATCAGGTTGGTATGCAGGCCGGTTGGCCTTGACCGACACCAAACACTAATCTCCAGTATGTGCAATAGACGGTGAGACCAAAACTCCCTTTTTACAATCTCTCCTGTACTAAAACCTCCCCTCCCAAATACCACCCCCCTCCCTGTTTCAATGGCAGCCGAAAGCAAATAGCAAAACAGAAGCTGACAATGGGTTTCCTCCCCTCATGATTCTCCTTTCCTCTCCTCCTCCTTCTCACCTTCCTCTCTTTCTCCTTCTCTCCTTTCCTCTTCTTTTCCTTCTCCCCTTCCTCTCCTTCTCCTTTCCTCTCCTCCTCCTTCTCACCTTCCTCTCTTTCTCCTTCTCTCCTTTCCTCTTCTTTTCCTTCTCCCCTTCCTCTCCTTCTCTCCTTTCCTCTCCTTCTCCCCTTCCTCTCCTTCACCTCTTTCTCTCGTTCTCTTCTTCCTCTCCTTCTCCTTCTCTCCTTTCCTCTCCTTCTCCCCTTCCTCTCCTTCACCTCTTTCATTCTCTTCTTCCTCTCCTTCTCCTTCTCTCCTTTCCTCTTCTTCTCCTTCACTCCTTCTTCTCCCCTTCCTCTCCTTTTCCTTCTCGCCTTCCTCTCCTTCTCTCCTTTCCTCTCCTTTTCCTTCTCCTCTTCCTCCTCTTCTCCTTCTCCCCTTCCTCTCCTTCACCCCTTCCTCTCCTTCTCCTCTTCTCCTTCTCTTCCTTTTCACTAATCAATACATCAGGGGTTGAAAATTCTTTGAAAGTTATGGACTGAAATCTCTCTCCCTGACCCAGAATAGGTTGCTGAATGGATGTTTTCTCATTTCCAGTCCGGGGCTAAGAGGAAATCACCCAGCCAGTTTCTGTGCCTGAAGGAGACCTGGAATTCATGTTCTCCCAAATTGTAATCCAGCGCTATTTAATTCCTAACCCACCTGACCATCAAATTCACGTTACGCTATTCATGCCTTGTTCAATTGATGTTTTGCTCTGTGCAGCCTTCACAGCGGAATATTTGCAGCATTTGATTCAGTTTAAGTGAGAGTCAGAATTCTGACCCTCACTTTGAATGCTACACCGCTGAACTTTAATTAAAAAAAGAGGAGAAGTTTGGGATACTCACACCACGGCTTTATTTCTGCAATCGCTACTAGTTCTTCTGTAAAATAATATTTTGCTTAACTGTATCGGTTTTCCTTTCCTAAGAGTATAGCAACAAGTGTTTGGACAGCTGAGACATCTCCCTAAAGATCAAAGGAAGAGGTTGAAAATTACTGCCATAGAACTGTTAGAATTTATCAAGACATCAGGAAGACAATTCACATCTTAAGGAGTAGCCTAATTCATATTGTTGTTGGGCGTGCTACTGGAAAAATATAATGAAAAGACTATATATCTGGTTTTACATATACTAACCAGCCAGAATTGTATTTGCAGAACAATGGTAAAACAATGAGATTCCATCAAATGAGAATGTACCGTATTTTTCGGAGTATAAGACACACCTTTTTCCCCTCAAAAAAGAGGCTGAAAATCTTGGTGCGTCTTATACACTGAACATAGCATTTTTCGCCTCCTGAAACCCAGCCCCCTTCACCAAAATGGCCATGCAGAGCCTTTAGGAGCCTTGCAGAGTGCTCATGGGGGCTGGGGAGGGCTGAAATGAGTAAGAAAAGGGCCATTTATTGCTCAATTTTGACCCCCCCCCCCAATCCCCCAGGAGCACTCTATAAGCTTCCTAAAAGCTATCCATGCCCTTTTTTTGAGAAAAAAATGGGCCCGTTTTCATGAAAAACGGGCCATTTTTTGCTCGTTTTTGGACTCACCCACCTCCCAGGAATACTCTACAAGCTGTCTAAAAGCTAGTCATACCCTTTTGAAAAACGGGCCAGTTTTTGCGAAAAACGGGACATTTTTGGGAGGTCTGCAGAGTGCCAAAACTTTTTTTAAAAAATTTGTCTCTTCAAAATCTTGGTGTGTCTTATACTCTGAAAAATACGGTAGTTAAGAAAATGCTAGAATGCACAGAAATGGACCGACTAAAGCTTATTGTTAAGGATAAAGAAGAAACTGAATATTTTTTGACCTGGGATGTATTTTATCAATGGTTAGACAATAGAAGTTAGAAAGGAGGAGATATAAAAAAGAGGACATGTTACAGGGGAGCGAATTTGATATTGAAGATGTTATGCATTATTGCAATTATATTGATATATAGTTGTATTATTAATATTATCGTGATGAATATAATAACAAATATGTGGGCTATGGCTGTTTAAATAACTGTACCCAGATCACACACTGTTAGATGGAAATGGAAGGTAATATAAATAAAACAAATAAAACATGAAAAATAAAGAACGGTTAGAATTTATCGTTACATGAGGAATCAAAGACAATTCACACCTAAGGAGTAGCCTAATTCATTACAGGTGGTTCAGTTCTTCAGAACTGAAGAAGCTCCTTGGATAAGAAGTGGAATATCTTCAAAAAATGCTTTAATGTGCCATTCAACAATTGAAAAGTATCATTTGCCACATTACTGACAAAAATGAACAAAAAGAAACACTAGGGCGTATTCTGCTATTAATTGGCTTTCTGCAACAATGTAAAGGTATCAGTTCCCCTCGCACATATGTGTTAGTCGTTTCTGACTCTAGGGGGCGGTGCTCATCTCCGTTTCAAAGCTGAAGAGCCAGCGCTGTCCAAAGACGTCTCCGTGGTCATGTGGCCAGCATGACTCAACAACGAAGGTGCACGGAACGCTGTTACCTTCCCACCAAAGGTGGCCCCTATTTTTCTACTTGCAATTTTACGTGCTTCCGAACTGCTAGGTTGGCAGAAGCTGGGACAAGTAACGGGAGCTCACTCCATTAGACGGCACTAGGGATTCGAACCGCCAAACTGCCGACCTTTCTGATCGACAAGTTCAGCGTCTTAGCCACTGAGCCACTGTGTCCCCAATACACCAATGTAAAACACCTTCAAATCAACCCATTATTGCAGTCAAAGGCCAGCCTACATGTAACTATCCTGCTTTCACAACAGGGATCCTTTAGGACTTTATAAATCTCAGCTTCGATTCCTTGTGGTTCCCTGCAATTCAATAGGTAAGTAGCAAAATCCTACCAAAAATAGATATTTTGGAATAAACATATAAACAGGGACATGAGGGTTACTCACCTGCTATGGGTTGATAATAGAAAGCCAAGATCAGGATGACCAGAAGAGAAAACTTCAGATTAGCCATGATGGGTGAAGAGCAAATGTATCTGGAGAAGGTCTTCCGTAGCTTGTTTTTCTCCCTCTTAGGGTAGGATGGTTAGAGATATGGAGCTGCACAGTTAATTTATATACCTCCCAAAACAGCCTCACTTCTCCCCAGATTCCCAAGAACATGCCAATATTCCTCCTCTCATTTCACAGAAAGCTCACAAAAAAGGCAGACTTCCTCTTTCCAAAGAACATTCATCTTACCTATGGATGATATTTTTGCACTTTGAAGAAGTGAAACCAAACTGGGACCTTTCGGATAATTTTGCTGAGCAATGGATGGAAACTGGTTAAAGATAGATCCAATCTAGAACGAAGGAGAAATTTCCTGAGAGTGAGAACAATGAATGGAATAGATTGCCTCCTGAAATTGTGGGTGCTCCATAGCTGGAGGACTTCAAGAATAGAGTGGACAACCATTTCACCAGGATAACAGAATAACAGAGTTTGAAGGGACCTTTGAAGTCCTCTGGTCCAACCTTCTGCTCAGGTAGGAAACCCTATACCAGTGGTGGGCAACCTTTTTTTTCAACTGAGCCAAATCTCACCAAAACCACGATTGAAAATTTATTTTGAGAGCCACATTTTTAAAACTGAAAATACATAGGATGGTACACTGTTTTTAGTTTCAATAAACTCTGGCATTTGAAGCACGCAAGTCTTAAAGCTGTCAAGTTGCAAGACCCTCGCACCCCCAACCCTTTAGAAAAAAAAACCCAGGGTCTTCAAACCTGACAGCTTTAAGACTTGTGGACTTCAACTCCCAGAATTCTGAGAATTGAAGTCCACCAAGGGCATCAATCATATTAGCCCAGGCAGGGATCTGCAAAATTGGCTCTTAAGACTGGTGGACTTCAACTCCCAGAATTCTGAGAATTGAAGTCCACCAGTCTTAAAACAGCCAACTTTGCAGACCTCTGTGTTAGCCCAAAGCCTGGCGCTGGGCGGGCCTTGCTCCCCCATTGGTGGAGCCCCAAGAAGCGAGGAGGGAGAAAAAGAGACGGAGGCCAAGGAGCTTTCCCCCCCTGCCCCCTCCCAGCAAAAATCTAACCGGGGAGCCGGGCGGGCAGTAGCAAATTAGCCGATCACGCGGCGTGATCGGCTAATTTGCTACTGCCCGCCCGGCTCCCCGGTTAGATTTTTGCTGGGAGGGGGCGGGGGGGGAAGCTCCTTAGCCTCCGTTTCTTTTTCTGCCTCCTCGCTTCTCGTCCCCGCCCGACTTCAGGATCCTCCCTAATCATTGTGGGTCGAAAAGAAAAAAGGGAAAGGGGCGCTTGTTTTGAAGTGCCCGAGAGGAGGGAGGGGAGCGGGCGCCCAGCACACAGAAGAGCCGCATTAAAATGTGTAAAGAGCCACATGTGACTCGCGAGCCGCGGCTTGCCGACCACTGCCCTATACCATTCCAGGCTGTCCAGTCTCTGAAAGCCTCCAGTGGTGAAGCTCCCACAACTTCTAGAGGCAAGTTGTTCCACTGGTTAATTGTTCTCACTGTAAGGAAATTGCTCCTTGGTTCTAGATTGGTTCTCTCCTTGATTAATTTCCACCCATTGCTTCCTGTTTTGCTTTCAGATGCTTTGGAGAACAAGTTGACCCCCTCTTCTTTGTAATAACCCCTCAAATATTGTAACACTGCTATCCTGTCTCATTATTCCTTGTCTGCTCTTCAGATGCCTTGGAAAATAGCATGACCCCCTCCTCTCTGGCAGCCCCTCAAGTATTGGAAGGTGCTACCCTGTCTCCCCTGGTCCTTCTCTTCACTAGGCTAGCCATGCCCAGTTCCTGCAACCGTTCATCGTATGTTTTAGCTTCCAGTCCCCTCATCATCCTGGTTGCCCTTCTCTGCATTCTTTCTAGAGTCTCAACATCTTATTTATAGTGTGGTGACCAAAACTGAATGCAGTATCCACTCTCTGAACCTAGAACCCATAAGGTGCTGTAGCAGAGGTCCTGGATGAAGGAGCAAGGAAACTCGGGTTCCAGGTCCCCTACCCTCCACCTAGGAGGCCAGTCCTCCCTTCTCAGCCCAAGAGACAAGTAGGAGTAGTGGTGGTAAAAAGCAAAAAGTCTAAAACCGCAGAAATTCCCTGGAGACTATCCAGTTTGAAGAGTTTCCTGTCAACCATGGAAACTCCCTATGGGATTTTTTTTTCTTAACCCAGTTGGCTTCGTAGAATTATTGTTGAGGAGAACAATGAAAGGATGGGCAGCACAGAGGTTCCTCTCAGCCTTATTAGACCGACACTGACTTTTCTAATTCTTAGGAGAGCCCTGAAGATTTTACGCCGCCATCTTGCCTGGAGATCTGCTAGTGGTGGAATAGAGCCGGCTAAATGGCTATCAGCTTAGACAGCACTCTCACATGTCGTTTTGATGGTTTTTGTAACTTTTGCGGTTTTTAATTTTTTTTTTTTTATGATTTTGGTCATTTTTAAATTGTTTTTTTTTTGTGTGTGTTTTAAATTTGTGAGTCTAATAATAGGGGCAGCTAATCAACAAGCAAATGCAATCCAATTCTGGTCACCACGATAGAAAACAGAGCAACAAAGATGATTAGAGGTCAGGAGGCTAAAACACACGAAGAACGATTGCAAGAATTGGGTACGTCTAGTCTAGTTAAAAGAGGGATTTGGGATGACATAATAGCAGTTCTCCAATATCTCAGGGGCTGCCACAAAGAAGAGGGAGTCAAGCTATTCTTCAAAGCACGTGAAGGCAAGACAAGAAGCAATGGGTAGAAATTAACCAAGGAGAGAAGCAACCTAGAACTAAGGAGGAATTTCCTGATATTGAGAACAATTAATCAGTTGAAGGACTTTCCTCTAGAAGGTGTGGATGCTCCACCATTGGAGACTTCACAAAGAGACTAGGCAGGCATTTGCCCAGAATGGTAACAAGGACTCCTGGTCAAGCAGGGGGTTGGACTAGAAGACCTCCAAAGATACCCTCCAAGTTTATTACTTTGTGTTCTATGTTCTCTTTGGGGAAAGCTAAGATGAAACGCTAATAAACGAATGAACAGCCATGGGATTATGGGACCATTAAAAAAAAGGGGAGGTAGAAACATTATGCTCCCTGCTTTTTGTTCCAGAAGCACCAGCACCAGTCTAACACAAGAAGTCTTCAAACTTGGCAACTTTAAGACTTGTGGACTTCAAGTCCCAGAATTCTCCTGACTGGAGAATTCTGGGAGTTGACGTCCACAAGCCTTAAGGTTACCAAGTTTGAAGACCTGTGGCCTAACAAATAAATCTCTTTATTTGCAAGAAAGACTAAGCCGGAGCACTCGGATTTTACGGCTAGCAGGAAGCTTCTGGCTTGGCTCTATTAAATAATTCTGCTGCAATTTGTCTTCTGCCAAGTTAAAACCAAAAAAGGGATATTTCTCTGAGATAAACTCAAAAGCTGTATCCACTCTGTCTGGTTGCCAAGACCGTGGAAAGCATCTCTCTGAAGAATGTAAAATCTTGTAAGCCAAAGTGGGAATTTTGTTATTAGTTGTGAAGTCTTGTCTGACCCATCATGACCCCATGGACAATGTTCCTCCACGCCTTCCTGTCCTCTACTATCCCCCAGAGTCCATTTAAGCTCATGCCGGCTGCTTCGGTGACTCCATCCAACCACCTCCTTCTCTGCCGTCCCCTTCTTCTTTTGCCCTCAATCGTTCCCAGCATTAGGCTCTTCTCCAGTGAGTCCTTCTTTCTTCTTAGGCGGGCAAAGTATTTGAGTTTCCCCTTCAGGATCTGGCCTTCTAAAGAGCAGTCAGGGTTGATCTCCTTAAGGGCTGACCAGTTGGATTGCCTTGCAGTCCAAGGGACTCGCAGGAGTCTTCTCCAGCACCAGAGTTCAAAGGCCTCCATTCTTTGGCGCTCAGCCTTCCTTATGGTCCAAACTTCACAGCCATCCATTGCAACTGGGAAAACCATCGCCTTAACTAGACCCACTTGTGTTGGCAGGGTGATGTCTCTGCTTTTTAGTATGCTGTCTAGATTTGCCATAGCTTTCCTCCCCAGGAGCAAGCGTCTTTTAATTTCTTGGCTGCAGTCCCCATCTGCCGTGATCTTGGAGCCCAAGAAAATAAAATCTGTCACTACCTCCATTTCTTCCCCATTACTGGAGGAAAAAAAGTCAGAGAGGCGAAGGCTGCTTTATGAAACCAAATCAGCATTTCCTACACAAAAGGGACAATCTCTTCCACAAAGTTGATTTGAGGGATAGAAGGATAGAATCCTAGGGCTGGAAGGAATATTGGAGGTCTTCTAGTCCAACCCCCGGCCCAAGGCAGGGGATCTCATATCATTCCGGAAAAATGGATGTCCAATCAAATGTCAAAAACTGTAGAGCCTGGTTGCCTGGTTGGATGAATGTCAGTAGGAAATCACAAGGTTATAGGTTAGTGTTGTTTGAAGATGTGGTCAACTTCAACTCCCAGAATTCCCGAGCCAGTATGGTGGCTTGCTGGGGAATTGTGGGAATTAAAGTCCAGACATCTTCAAATTGCCAAAGTTAAGAAACACTGTCCTACAATAGACTATGAAGCCTGCTCTCCCCAAAACTAAAAAAGTCCAAGAGGAAGACCAAATGTCAATTTTGCCAGGGTTCCACATAGCATCCGAAATTAAATCAGAGTCCAAGGCAAAGTATTGCTCAAAGTTCCAATTTATGAAGAGAGCCATGTTGGCACATCTGGGAAATCCCGAATCTGAAAGCTTCCCAGTTTCCCCCACCCCGTTGAAAGTTCAAGCTCTTGTCCCCATGCCCACAAGTCCATCACATGGTCCAATCTCCCACTGCCATGCTGGCAGTTTCACCCATCCAATTCCGGTCAGGTGCAGAGGTTCAAAGACAAAGGATGACCTTGGCTTTCTAGAAAGAATCTTGTTATGGCTACATATCGTCTAACTCTGTACAATCCCCCCTGCCATTTTCCCACCATAGAAAATGCATAGCAGAATAATAGAAAGTGTGGCAGGCCCAAGATCCAAAAGAAAAGATGGCTGCAGGCCTGACAGGCTTCCATATTGTTGACAATAAAACTGCAGGAATGTTTTAGGGAATCTACAGCCAAGGGACGGAAGCCAGTTTTGTGATTCCTTTGAATGGCTTAATGATGAACGTGTCCCCAAAGCAAGTCTATTTTCCCCTCTTTGGAGTTGGGAGCTGAATTGAAACCTATCAAGAGAAGAAAACAATCTTTGTGAATAGATGTTGTGGTTCAGCAGTGGGATTCACTCACCTTCCCTACCAGTTTGCAAATATGAGCACACTATCTTTGCGCATGCAGCTGCCGCTAGCAGTTCTCTGGAGAGAATTGACTAAATACCACCTCTGTTGTGGTTACGGAGGCAACATTTCTTTCTTTCTTTCTTTCTTTTTAACATTCTTCATTACATCTTCCAGAAAGCATGTCGATTGGTTACAAATAAATTTTGTGCGTTACTACAATCATTCTTTATACTTCATTCATATTGAATTGTACATTTTAAATCAAAAATCTTTGTTATTCAAATTTTTTATTGGTTTTTTAAAAAATTTCAAGGAAAAAGGGTTATAGGGTTATAAAACATTTTGACAGCTACATCGTGCGGGGGGGAGAAGCCCCCCCAGGTCTTGCAACTTAAATCAAAAATCTTTATACCATCAATATACCATCATTCTCATTTAACTATATTTGTTTAAACGTGCTTTTGTCTAGAATCATTTATATTTATATTATAATAAATCGAGACAAAAATGTATTACTAGAATTTATAAGTACCCAGGAGAGATTACATCTTTATAACAAAATCTAGACAAAAAATATTAATAAAATTAATAAATCTTTTCCCCAGGTCCCATATTATAGTTTATATCCATTGTTTTTACCAGTTAAAGTTATTATTTCATTATTATTGTCATGATGGGTTATCTGTTAATGAATAAACATTTCAAAAACAAAAACATTCTATAAGCATCTACAAAGTTCTACTTATTAATCACCAAAAATTAACTAAGTTTTTATTTTTATTTTTTTCCCATTCAATTGTATTTTATTTGGGTTTCACCATTCTTAACTTTCTTATTTTACTCATAACTATTATTTTTGAGTTTTGTTACATTCAGGAAAGATTACTTCAGCTTTCAAATAGGAGGCTTACCAATGACAAAGACTTGGCTTTTCAACCATTTTTAAAAATAAAAGCCAAAAAGAAAATGTAGGATAGGGTGAACCCACCTCAAGGACATAAGGAATTGGATAAAGTCCTTAAGGTAAAGGTGAAGGTTCCCCCCACACATATGTGCTAGTCGTTCCCAACTCTAGGGGGCAGTGCTCATCTCCGTTTCAAAGCTGAAGAGCCAGTGCTGTACGAGGACGTCTCCATGGTCATATGGTCAGCATGACTCAATGCCAAAGGTGCACGGAATGCCGTTACCTTCCCACCAAAGGTGGTTCCTATTTTTCTACTTGAATTTTTTACATGCTTTCGAACTGCTAGGTTGGCAGGAGCTGGGACAAGTAACAGGAGCTCACTCCGTTATACAGCACTGGAGATTCGAACTGCTGAACTGCTGAGGTTTCTGATCAACAAGCTCAGCTTCAGAAGTTGTGGAAGCTTCATCACCAGAAGCTTTCAAGAAGAGACTTGACTGTCATCTGTCAGAGATGGTGTAGGGTCTCCTGCTGGGGCGGGGGGGGGGGGTTTGGGATGGACTAGATGACCTACAAGGTCTTCTCCAACTCTGTTATTTGAGCACCAATTCTCAAGAGGTTTCTAAGTCGAAATAAAATTAGATGCATTATTTCCTTTCATTCAAGCAGTTAATTTGGGCATCTCTGCCAGCTCTGTCAGTATTTCCATTCGTTCTTCTTTTGTGGGAGTTAGAATATCTTTCCATTTTTACGCACAAAGCATTCTTGCTGTCATCAGCATATGTAACTCCCTCCCTCCAGATTTGTTTTTCAAGTCTCTTGTCTAGTGAAAGAAGTGTCATGAATTGAAGAAAGGAAGTGAAAATACAGAGAAACCCATGTTACAGAAAGGGGGCTGAAAGCGCATTAAAATTGCAATGGAATATAGCGAGAAGTTTCATTCACCAGAAGGAGAGGGACATTCCAGAGAAGTAAGAGGTCACTTAGTCCGTATCTGAGGAAAACAAGATGAGGGAAACCCCTCGTGTGTTCGCAGAATACATTTTCTCTGCAGGTGTGAAAATAATGAAGCTGGGAAGAATCACTCCGTGACATTCTCAGTTTGCAGCATGCCTGACCAAACTTATAGAATCGTGGAATTGGTGGGCACCCCAGGGATCATCACACCCAACCTTTTGAAATGGGAGTAAAATCATACGTGGGAGGTTTCTGTCCAGCCTCTTCAGAAAACTTTCAAAGATGGACCATGCACAGCTTCCCCCCATGGATAGTTGCCCAGAGCTATTGTGAGTTAAATTTGTAATCTTTATGGCTAATGAGACGCAGAAGCTTAGAAACCTCCCGAACCAAAATTCCAGTGTTTGTTTTTTAGTGAATTTGTTATAATGGGTTGTATTTCCCCCACCCTAGAATCTAGGGCCTAGATTGTAAAACCAAAAGGCAATGTTCTTTTCCCAGGTAAGACTGATACTAAAATATGAAGGGGGGTGGGGGAAGGGGTGATGGGAAGAAGGGGAGGGGGAAGGGGAGGAAAGGAAGGGAAGATAGAAGAAGGGAAGAGATGGCATGACAAGAAGGGGAAGGGGAGGAAAGGAAAAGAAAGGAAGATAGAAGAAGGGAAGAGATGGGATGGGAAGAAGGGGAAGAGGAGAAAAGGAAAGGAAGGTAGAAGACGGGAAGGGAGAGGAGGGGAATGGGAAGAGGAGGGAAAGGAAAGGAAGAAAGAAGAAGGGAAGAGATGGGATGGGAAGAAAGGGAAGGGGAGAAAAGGAAAGGAAAGAAGGAAAGGAAAGGAAGAAAGAAGATGGGAAGAGATGGGATGGGAAGAAAGGAAAGGGGAGAAAAGGAAAGGAAAGAGGGAAAGGAAAGGAAAAGAAGATAGAAGAAGGGAAAAGTTGGGATGGGAAGAAAGGGAAGGGGAGAAAAGGAAAGGAAAGAAGGAAAGGAAGGAAAGGAAAGGAAGATAGAAGAAGGGAAGGGATGGGAAGAAGGGGAGGGGAAGAAAAGGAAGAAAGAAAGAAGAAGGGAATAGATGGGATGGGAACAAAAGGAAGGGGAGAAAAGGAAAGAAGGAAAGGAAAGGAAGGAAAGGAAAGGAAGATAGAAGAAGGGAAGGGATGAGAGGGGAGGGGGGAAAAGGGAAGGGGAGGGAAAGGAAAGGAAGAAAGACAAAGGAAAGAGATGGGATGGGAAGAAAGGGAAGGGAAGGGGAGAAAAGGAAAGGAAAGAAAGGGAAGATAGAAGAACAGAAGGGGAGGGAAGGGAAGGTGTAACTGATTCTGCCTGCTCATCCAGGAGAAACCAGTGGAGGGAAAGAGGAAAAGAATATCCATTTATTTCTTATGAAACAACACCCAGGTAGCATTTTGCTGCATGGTTCCCCCTCTCTCAGTCTTTCTAGCACCACTGATGAACAGAAAACCAAATGAAGAAGAGAAGAAAATAATTCGGGAGCTGGCAAAGCTCAAAACAGAAGCTGGGGGAGAAATAACCAGATCGAATGACAGGAGTATGTATTAGAGGCATGGGAGTTTTCTAACCTCTTTTCACAAAATATTGTTAGCAAGTTAATTGAAGACCCCGTGGCTCCATTCACCGTGCTAAGGATGGTTCCTTATAAGTATAATCTTTATTGTCATTGTACTTAAATGCAACAGAATTGGTTCCATCCTTCCTTCTTTTGATGGCTTGTGTGTGACATAAATGCTGCACTTTTGGGCTAGTTTGTGGTTCTGTATCTTGTGGTGGCATCTAGTTGACCTTGGCTGAACTCATCTAGGTAGGATTGGACCTGTTCGCACTCAGAGGGGAGACTATCCGACACTCCAGAGCTGTATGTGGTCAGGCTTGGAAGCCATCATGGTACAGGACCTCAAGCCTTCCACCTATTCAAACATAGTTCCCAACAGTTAGAACAATTAATCAGTGGAACAGAAGTTGCCTCCAGAAGTTGTGAATGCCCCAACATTGGAAGTCTTTAAGAAGATGTTGGATAGCCATTTGTCTGGAACGGTATAGGGTTTCCTGCCTAGGCAGGGGGTTGGACTAGAAGACCTCCAAGGTCCCTTCCAACTCTACTATTGTATTGTATTGTATTGTATTGTATTGTATTGTATTATAGTCTAGTGGAGGTGCAGAAGGAAAACTAGACATTTCAGAGATGGGGAAGCCTCTCGGTGGTTCTAGTTGCTTCTATTAATATTTCAGTTTATTCTTACATGATCATTAAGTCTCGTGCCATGGACACACAATGGATAGTTTTACATTTTTTTAAAAAAATCGAAAGATTAGGAAATGAGACTTGATAGACTCTCCCAAGAAGAAAAAGACTCTATTCCAGAGGTCTTCAAACCTGGCAACTTTAAGACTTGTAGACTTCAACTCCCAGAAGTGACCTTGGAGGTCTTCTAGTCCAACCGCCTGCTGAATTAATCAATAAGAATAGAGCTGGAAGGGACCCCGGAGGTCTTCTAGTCCAACCCCCTGCTGAATTAATCAATAAGAATACAGCTGGAAGGGACCTTGGAGGTCTTTTGGTCCAACCCTTGTTCAATCAATCAGAATAGAGCTGGAAGGGACCTTGGAGATCTTCTTGTCCAACCCCCTGCTCAATTAATCAATGAGAATAGAGCTAGAAGGGACTTTGGAGGTCTTCTAGTCCAACCCCCTGCTCAATCAATTAATCAATAAGAATACAGCTGGAAGAGACCTTGGAAATCTTCTAGTCCAACCCCCTACTCAATCAATCAATAAGAATAGAGCTTGAAGGGATCTTGGAGATCTTCTAGTCCAACCCCCTGCACAATCAATGAATCAATCAATCAATCAGAATAGAGCTGGAAGTCCAAAAGTCTTAAAGTTGCCAAGTTTGAACACCTCTGCTCTATTCCATGAAGATAAGCTGGAGGGAGAGTGACTTAAATATGATTTAATTAATTAGGATGGATTTTTTTTAAAAGATACCGTATATGTATTGTTAGAAAGCATTAAGTTAAGTTTTGTATGTATAAAATGAGAATTGTATGTATACGCAGGTATACTGGGGGGGGGGCTTAAGTAATGCTGAATAATATCTTAAAGTTGGTAAAATATTATGGACTAGATTTGAAAATATGAGAATGAATGATGTATTATTCCTCACAGCAAAAAGAAGCTGAGATGGTTAAAATATTTCTTTGGTTCAAATAAGAGATTATATTTAATTTTGTCTCTAGCTTGAAATTGTTTCCGGATTTTGTAATTGCAATGTGGAAAAATATATATATGAAACTTTGACTCTGTTTTTGTAAACCAGACAAGCTTATTGCTATAGAAGTTGTACAGACTGTTGTGTAAAAGCAAAAAGTTGTATCCTGTTTCCCCCAAAATAAGACCCACCCCTGGATAATAAGCCCAATTGGGCTTTTGAGTGTATGCGCTAAAATAAGTCCTTTCCCCCCAAAAGAAGTCCTCCCTGAAAATATTGCAACACATCAGCAGCCATGAAGTGACCACGCTCGCTGCCTCCTGTATGTCAAAAATAATAAGACCTCCCCGAAAATAAGGACAAGTGCTTATTTCGGGGGTCAAAAGAAAATAAGACCCTGTCTTATTTTTGGGGAAACACGGTAATCGTAATGTTTGACTGTGCAAAAAAGAGTCGGAAGTTGGTGCCTTTTTTTCTTTTTTTATCTGCCATTAAACTATATCAAGGGTGAAATTTAGCAGGTTCTGACAGGTTCTGGAGAACCAGTAGCAGAAATTTTGAGTAGTTCAGAGACCCGGCAAATACCACCTCTGGCTGGCCCCAGAGGGGGGAGGGAATGGGGATTTTACAGTATCCTTCCCCTGGAGTGGGGAGGGAATGGAGAGTTTAGAGTATCCTTCCCCTGGAGTGGGAGGGAATGGAGATTTTGCAATATCCTTCCCCTGGAGTGGGGAAGGAATGGAGAGTTTAGAGTATCCTTCCCCTGGAGTGGGCAGGGAATGGGGATTTTGCAGTATCCTTCCCCTGGAGTGGGGAGGGAATGGAGAGTTTAGAGTATCCTTCACCTGGAGTGGGGAGGGAATGGGGATTTTGCAGTATCCTTCCCCTGGAGTGGGAAGGGAATTGAGGTTTTGCAGTATCCTTCGCCCAGAGTGGGAAGGGAATGGGGATTTTGCAGTCTTCTTTCCCTGGAGTGGGGAGGGAATGGGGATTTTACAGTATATTTCCCCTGGAGTGGAGAGGGAATGGGGATTTTGCAGTATCCTTCCCCTGCTATGCCCACCAAGCCACGCCCACCAAGCCACACCCACAGAACGGGTAGCACAAATTTTTGAATCTCACCATTGTACTCCTTGACTGATGACCATTCACTTAGTGACTGGTTCAATGTTATGATGGTGTTGAAAAATGTGGCTTACAACTGGTTCTTTCCATTTATGGCCGTTCAGTTCTCTCATTTCCTGATTCACCAAATCTCGGTCATTTTTTAACTTGCACCGATGAAGGACGTTTTTTGCATCACGTCCAATTGTCTCTTTTATTATTTTCAAAGATCATCGACAAACGGTTAGGATTTATTTTATTAGTTTAAAAGAGAATGTAAAACAGCCCTCATTTGTTTTATTGTTTTTATTTTATTTTATTGTTTTTGAAAGATAATATAAAACAGATCTGATTTAAAGCAGATTTTCCAAACCCGCAGAGTTTAAAGTATCAAAAGTGCATTTTGAGAAAAGTGAAATAGCCTTTTTCTCTCCTTCCTTTTTCCTAATGGCAATTTTGATGTAATAACTTTCACTTCCTTCCCAGCCCTGATTGTTTCCTAAGCAGAAGAAGTCAAGGGTGCCTTCCCCCGAGCACCCACAGGATCTGCTCTCAGCTAATGAGGTCATGATCTAAAACAACTTTGGCAACTTTAAGCCTGGTGGACATCAAATCTGGCTGGGGGATTCTGGGAGTTGAAGTCCTCCAGGCTTAAAGTTGCCAAAGTTGGAGACCCCTGATCTAACAGACTCTTGCTGGACAACCAAAGACCAACCTAAGTACCTACCAAGAGGACTAAGAAAGACAGATGTTGGGGTCTGGGAGATGCTGCAGGGCACAACCTCTGGATTTATGCTCTTTTATCTCCAGCAGTGAAAGAAAATTCAACCACCCACTGGGTCAGTCTCCAAGGTAAACCTAGACGAGTAGTAGAGTCGGGTAGTGGGCACCAGAAGTAGTATTCAGCCAGTTCTGACAGATTCTGGAGAACCAGTAGCAGAAATTTTGAGTAGTTCAGAGAACCGGCAAATAGGCTGGCCCCGCCCCTGCTGCCTCCCAGCCTCCTAGCTGATCTACTTTTGTTGCCCTGAACAGGAGAACGGAGCTGGAAAGCAGGTTAGTGGGGTGGGGAGGGAATCGGGATTTTGTAATATCCTTCCCCCAGAAGTGGGGAATGGGGAGTTTGCAGTATCCTTCCCTCAGGAGTGGGGAGGGAATGGGTATTTTGCAGTATCCTTCCCCCAGGAGTGGGGAGGGAATGGGTATTTTGCAGTATCCTTCCCCCAGGAGTGGGGAGGGAATGGGGATTGTACAGTATCCTTCCACTGGAATGGGGAGGGAATGGGGATTTTGCAGTATCCTTCCACTGGAATGGGGAGGGAATGGGGATTTTGCAGTATCCTTCCCCCAGAAGTGGGGAGGGAATGGGGATTTTGCAGTATGGGGATGGGGAATGGGGATTTTGCAGTATCCTTCCCCTGGAGTGGGGTGGGAATGGGGATTGTACAGTATCCTTCTACTGGAATGGGGAGGGAATGGGGATTTTGCAGTATCCTTTCCCCAGGATGGGGAGGGTATGGGGATTTTGCAGTATCCTTTCCTTGCCATGCTCACCAAGCCACGCCCACCAAGCCACGCCCATAGAACTGTTAGTAAAAAAAAATGAATCCCACCACTGATGGGTACCTCTTTCATCTCAAACAGATAGATGTTCTCGGTCAGCCCTGCCCATCCTTATGGCTTATTTCAACATTGCAAACATCAATTACAATCAAACCGTACCGACAACCTATTGGGCATATTCAGCCCAAGAAGGGATAGTTCTCTTTTCTTCCAGTGAAACTTCTTGCTTTGGTATGGAGGCCTGCCTCCCACGCTGAAGACTGTCCTTGCTCCATAGTAGCCCAATGGGCTAAACATCTCAATAAGGCCAATGAGGAGTTGCTATGCTTTAGTGCAGCCTCTGACCAACAGCGGCAAACTGTCCGGACGTTGGCAGAGAAGAAGAGGGGGACCAGACAAGGACGCCCATCAGTTGTGCGACCAACGAGCTCATCCCTCTTGTAAAATAAGAGGGATTTTTTGCCAATCCA
Organism: Natrix helvetica; assembly: GCF_964273705.1. Lineage (NCBI taxonomy): Eukaryota > Metazoa > Chordata > Lepidosauria > Squamata > Natricidae > Natrix > Natrix helvetica. The sequence goes on from NC_138561.1 coordinate 4,542,991, forward strand.
AAAAAATGGAGAGGTCACACAAGTTCCATGGGATATGACTCCTCCTGAGACTCACATGTGTAGTACATCACGCCTTGAACGTGCCTCTTAGGTGACCGTTTGGTACTCAGGTTACACTTAATGTAGACTAAGCCACCAACTACCAAAAGGACACAGAGGACACCCCCGATAGAAAGCACAGGGATAATGTAATTTTGTACCATGGATTGGGAACGGGGATTGCAAACTACAGTTCCTGGTGGGGTGTTTGGGTTGGGTATTGAAGTACTCTCAATAAAAGTTTCTTGCCGATAACCTGGAACTTGGAGAGTGTCTGAAGGTTTGGGGAAAGTTCTACCAGTTCCAGTAGATACAGGTGATTCTGTGGTGCCTCTTTCATGTTCTGCATCAATCACACCTCGAAACGGGACAGAACTGAGGCTGGTTCTACCAGAGGTGGACTGTGTGCTTGAAGGACTACTAGAGTGGGCAGGAAGTTGAGTTGTGGAACTCCCAGCTGGCTGCAGTTCATGGTCTGCACTAGAGGTGCTGAAAAACAAACGGTGTTGATTGGAAGTGTTGGAGACCTTGGTGGGTATCGTAATCGACGTCTTATCTTTTGTGACAAATTCCTGGAGAAGCTTGCTGACGGGAGAGTTCATGGAAGGACGGGTTGAAGGATTCGCAAGAGTTTCTGAAACGAACGCAGGACTTTTGGTACTTGTTTTGTCAGGTCCTGGAGGTGACCCCAATCGTTGGGTTGTTCCAGGGAAATCCTCCAGGCCTTTCTTCATTGGCGGGACGTGCTCCCCCAATCCTTTGCGCCCCTCAAGGGTTTCTGTCCCTATCTCGTAATTTGAAATCGAGTCAGGCTGAAGGGTGGATTTATCAGCAATAGTTTCTGGTTGAGGAGTCAACGATGCAGAAGAGGTGGTGGCCTCCATCCCAGACAACCCTCTTTCCACAAAAGGTTGTGTTTCTCCCGTGGTTCTCACAGGGAATGTGGTTGTCTTGTAGAGGGTTGTGCTAATTTTTTTCGTGGGCTGACCGTGGCCCTCAACCTCCAACTTAGCTTCTCCTGAATGTCTGTTAGCTACAGGGAGACTTTTTGTGGTGGGGCTGAATCTAGTCCTTGCATCTATGGCCTGCATAGCTTTCTTTACCCAGTCATCGTCTCCGTTGGCACAAAACAATCTGTTTTTCTTCGTTTTCAGTCTAGAAAAAAGGTAGGGGGGAAAAAACACTCAAGTAAGAATAGATGGGATCAATATTTTAGACATTCCAGGGCATGTTTAAATCCCACTGAATTCCAATTGAAGGTCTTTAATATTGAAGTATTGAGGAAAGACATTCCTATCCCATTGCCTGACTGTTGTATATAAGTCTGTGCTATTGCCCTCCCTCCCTTCCTTCCTTCCTTCCTTCCTTCCTTCCTTCCTTCCTATTACAATGCAGCATTGCAGGCTAACTCTGCCAACTGCCAGCAGTTAGATCCTGATGGCTCAAGGTTGACTCAGCCTTCCATCCTTCTGAGGTAGGTAAAATGAGGACCCAGATTGTTGGGGGCAAGAGGCTGACTCTATAAACTGCTTAGAGAGGGCTGTGAAGCACTGTGAAGTGGTACATAAGCCTAAGTGGTATTACTGTTGCCCATCCATCCATCCATCCATCCATCCATCCATTCATCCATCCATCCATAGTTTGCAGTGGTTAGAATGCAAGTATTGCAGGCTAACTCTGCTGACTGTCAGCAGTTCGATCCTGACCAGCGCAAGGTTGACTCAGGCTTCCATCCTTCTGAGGTGGGTAAAATGAGGAGCCAGATTGCTGGGGGCAAATAGGCTGACTCTGTAAACAGCTTAGAGAGGGCTGTAAAGCACCATGAAGCGGTATATAAGTCTAAGGGCTATTGCTATTCTATTCCTTCTTGAGCTCTGTGCAAAGGCTCTAAAAAACCAACACAGATTTTATGTCTGAGTCTTTGAATTGGAAAGAGAAAAATCTTGTGACAAAGGGGCACTTACATGATCGATGTCTTGCCTCTGCAGGTGCTGACTGTGTAGCTCTCTAGTATACTCAAAGGATATTCTCTCTGTAAATGGCCGAGGCATTCCATTTTGCAAGCTTTAGTAGTATCCGGTTCGCCTGGAGCAAAGAAGCAATCCAAAAAGGAATGAAAATCACCACCGATTCCATTTTTGCAAGAATAAAATCTCACAATTTGTTAAATTCATATAACACCACAAACTTTAAACCTGGATTAACACGAACAACTGCACTGGTTGCATAATATGAGCTAACCCAGTCTTTCTCAACCTTGGCAAATTTAAGATGTTCGGGAATCCTGGGAGTTGAGGTCCATCCCTTTTGAAGTTGCCTTCTGGGAGTTGAAGTCCACCCAATTTAATTTTGCATTCTGGGAATAGAACACTGCCATTATTAGTGTTGCCTTCTGGAAGTTGAAGTCTACCCATCTTAATTTTTCATTCTGGGAATTGAAGTCCACCTATTTTAATTTTGCATTCTGGGAATGGAACACTGCCATTTATTAGTGTTGCCATTCTGGGAGTTGAAATCTATCCATTTCTTTGGTTGGAAGAAATTACGGAGCAAAAAATAGAACTGAAACCAGAAGCATTCTGATTAGGACTATTTGACCCAAAAATGGAGAAACAATTTCAATACATACTACAATACTACACATACTCACCTCAGCTCAGATTGCTTTCGCACAAAACTGGAAAAAAATTAATACACCCGCAGAGGAAACAATAATTAGAAAAGTACTCAAATGTGCAGAGATGGACAAAATGACCATGGAGTTAAAAGAAAGAGAAGAATCGGATTTCTATAAAATATGGAATAGAATTTATAAGTGGCTAGAAAACAGAAGCCAAAACAGGAAATAGAGAATGTAAATATAATGGTGATATGAACAATTAATATTATTATAAGCGTTAGTACTACTGTGATTATATTATTGGACAAGGTAAAATCAATAGGAAGGCAATGCAGCATGGAGAACTATAAAGGCTAAACTTGAAAGCCGATACAGAAGGCTGTATAATTACTTTATAATGTTATGTGTTCTGACCCCCCCCCCCCTCTCTTCTCCATGCTTGTGAACAAGCCAAAACACAGGCTTGGCTGTTTGCCACTGTTTAATTGCAAGATAGCAAACCTTTTGGCTGAGGGCCAATATAATTCAAACTACAACAAAACAAACCAGATAGTCAAACACGGCTCTAAGACATCGACTTTCTTCACTGCTAATTTCGAACGGTTGTTTCCTGCAAATGTCCCCTCCGAACGCCTCACCTATAATCTCTTTTTGGGAGGGGCCAATCCACAACCCCCTGTGCTTAATCATCTTCTGTGAGTCTGCCTACGGAGTTGCTGCTTCTGTTTCTCAGCCCTTCTCAATCTAGCATCAGGGACTGACTGTCTTTGATCCTCCCCACTGCTCCATGCCTCAGGCACCTCCTGGTGGCCAACCACCCTCTCTGCTCCCTGCTCTGAGTCTGAACCCTGCACAGGGTCCTCCCCATCGTCCAGGGCAGACTCATATGGTCCCTCGCTATCCGAGTCCATCAGCAACTCAACCAGATACTGCGGGGCCACAACAGTTATGTATGTTTTGCTTTTTGCTTTTTTCTTGTTGTTTTTTTCTTTGTTTTTAAAGATTAAAATGTTCAATAAAAACTATTTTTTTTAAAAGAGAACTCTATCCATTTTAACATTGCATTCTGGGAGTTGAAGTCCGCCCATATTAAATTTGCTGAAGTTGACAAGCACTGCTCTAAAACCAAATTGCCTCTTAGAATTTTCACTGCGGTTTCATCCAACAGACTGAGACCTCTGGGTTTCCCCCCAACCCCAAAACTTCCCCCTTTCGAAAGTCCCATCCATTCAGGCTTGGTGGGGCGCATGTAGTATAAATTTATATATGGTACGACTTTATATATTTATGGAACCATATGTACATATCTTTATGTATATGTCTCTGTCTGTGTGTTTGCCTGTCTGTCCATCTATCAGCTCTTGGTCTCTCTTCTGTCTCTGCCTGCCTGCCTAATCTCTGTGTGTGTGTGTGTGTGTGTGTGTGTGTGTGTGTGTGTGTGTGTCAGGAGTGGATTCCTGCCAGTTCTAACCTCTTCTATAGAAGAGGTTTCACAAATCTACAGTGCCATTTAGAACCGTTCCAGCTTCCTCCCCCCCGCCCATCCGCACCACACTTCCCCCCCCCACACACACACATGTATCTATCAGGGGTGTGTTGCTGCCGGTGTTACTGCCAGTTCGGTGTGCTTGTGCAGTTGCCTGTGAATAGGTTTGTGCATGCGCAGAAGATTTAAAATGCCAAAAAAGCATGCCACGGCAACCAGGGAACCGTTTTGTGGATGTGGCAAGCCTGCCGTTTCTACTGGTTCAGTGAACCAGTTGCAATTTTCACTACCGGTTCGCCCAAACCGGTGTGAACCGGTTCCAATATGTATGTAAGGCATGCAGTGGCTCAGGGGTTAAGACGTTGAGCATGTCGATCAGAAAGGTTGGCAGTTTGGCGGTTCGAATCCCTAGCACCACGTAACGGAGTGAGCTCCCGTTCCTTCTCCCAGCTTCTGCCAACCTAGCAGTTTGAAAGCACCTAAATATGCAAGTAGAAAAATAGGGACCAACTTTGGGTGGGAAGGTCACAGCCTTCCGTGCACCTTCGGCGTTGAGTCATGCCGGCCACATGACCACAGAGACGTCTTTGGACAGCACTGGCTCTTCGGCTTTGAAACGGAGATGAGCACCGCCCCCTAGAGTCGGGAACGACTGGTACATATGTGCGAGGGGAACATTTACATTTACATACACACATACACAGAGTTTATTATTCTCAATATATTTATAGGTTAGTACTGTATACATATTTATGTTCTCTTATTATTTTAATATCTTTAAAGGTTTGTTATTTTTTAAAATGTCTTTATAAACTGCTTACAGGCCATTTTTTGTTTTCCATGTATTTATAGAACATTTTATTATCTCTAATATATTTAGCCATTATCTTTATATACCATTTGTTACTTTTAATGTACTGATATATTGATATACCATTTTTTAAAAGTTATTTAACACCTCCAGAGTCTTCTTAATATATTCATGCCCTGTTTGTTGTTTTTAATCTATGGATAGACTATCCTTTTTTTAAAGAAATATCTTTGGTAGACGGTTGCATCAAGAAGCCTCTGGTGTTACTATCTCCCTTTTCTAATCTGTCACAAGAACTCATAAAACTCAATATTCTTGCAAGCCCTTCATTCTTGGATCAAAGAAAGTCGATGACCTCTTGAGGCAATGAAATAACTCCTTTATCTCTCCGATACACCTTTCATCAGAGCTCATTGTCTCAGTCTGCCAGGCATACAATATCTTTATTCAATTTCAAAAAAAAAAAACCCAATAAAATACAAGTTAAAAAATGACTCCAGAAAAGCAAATACATTAAAAAGTGACCTCTGACTTTTTCCAATACAGAGACGCTAATAAAACATAACTTTTTTTCTAATTGAATCCGTACTTAAAAACCTTTAAAATGCTAATAAAAGTCGACGTTGAAAATAAGCGATGTTCATGTTTTTACATTTCATCTACTATATATTAATCTATCTGTATATAAATCACAACCTTATATTTAATTATTTCTCTAGTCAACTCAGATCTCATCCTCAAATTCCAAAGATCATTTTTCTCCTCTCTTTTTTTTTTGCAGGAAATCTAACCGCGGTCTCCAAGCTAAGGAAGGAGACCACTGCTTTACATTATTCTCAGGAACTGGCTGCAATTCAACATTTTATGGACACAGGCTCCCCACCCATCTGATGAACCCTGCAACTCAGAGTAGACGTCATGATAACTGAGTTGAGTTTATTGGCCTGACCACGGTTCGTAGTAACAATAAATTAGTAAGCCTATGAAAGAACGTAATAAATAGAGTACAACATTAGAAGAAAAATGATTACAGCAAGGTGAAGTCAAAGCTGCAACCAAGAACTTACATTTTTCTTTCTACGTTTAAAACGACAACAGAGTAGCAGGTTGGTTCTGATAGTTGGACACATGTCCTCAAGAAGACAGGTCAATATTTCAAGAACTCTTGAGTTTGCTTACTATCATTGGGTCCTGATCTCATTGTAAATGGGGAAGTGGAGATGAAATCCAGAAATTGTAAGGTGGAGAAACATGACACTAAATTCTTTGTAACACTGAAACAAAAGTCTTCTAGAAGACCTCACAACCAACAATGACACACAGGTGGACCTTTGTCATAGTTTTGGCATGTGACTAGCTTTATGTGGTACAATAACACAGCACAGAGAGCCTTAAAGACAATTAACAGTGGTTTATTTACATCTATATACAGGCAAACACATGCAGAAGATAAAATCCCTTACCATTCACTACGGACACAAGGAGAGAACTGAATACACGCTGAGAAGAAGAAAAAACACCCTCTAATAGCCACTTATATAGAGACTTGTGTGCCCCCCTCCATCAGAGTCTTAAAAGGGTTATACCATAGCTGCAATGAATCAACCTTATTTCATCAGCCTAGTCTTCAGCTTACAAACTACAGCTTACAGTCTTACATCAGCTGGCAGCTATTAAATCCTCAGGACCTCGACTTATGACCAAAATGGAGCCCAAAATGTATGACATTTGTGACGTGAGTTTTGCCCCATTTTACGACTTTGCCTGCCACAGTTGCTAAATGAATCATTGTGGTCCTTAACTAACTCGGTCGTTAAGCGAATCCAGTTTCCCCAATGACTTAGTTTGTCAGAAGGTCGCACGAGTGGATCACAGGACCCCTCTGGACACTGCGACTGTCATAAATATGAAACCAGTCAGCAAGCCCCTGAATTTTGATCACGGGGATGTCAGTGTGAAAAACGGTCATAAGTCCCTTTCTTCAGGGTGGTTGTAACTTTGAATGGTCACTAAATGAACTGTTGTAACTTGAGGACTTCCTGTAGTAGGAGGTTCCACAGATCCTGTGAGCTCGGGATTAGGTGTCTGTTTTCTGTTACAAACCTAACTTTGCCAAGGGCAACGTGACTTTAGCAACTAGGTGTCATAGGCCATCATCCAGGGATCTCTCTGGGATCCCTCTAGATCAGGGGTGTCCAAACTTGGCAACTTTAAGACTTGTGGACTTCAACTCCCAGAATTCTGGGAGTTGAAGTCCACAAGTCTTAAAGTTGCCAAGTTTGGACACCCCTGCTCTAGATTCAACACCAGAATTCTCCAGCCAGGAAAGGAACATCTTTTTCTATTTTTTGTTCTCTATATACTGTACAATTATAGGTATACATTCACATAATTATTATTCTTTTTTACATTCGCCATTCTTATACATTTATTATTCCATTTACAGGGTTATAACATACAATTTGGGTTGCTTTGTTTACGATCCCTCGCCTGTTTTGATACCACCTTCTTTTCCCTTTCTTTTCTCCCTCCTTCCTTTCACTACTTCCTTCCTTCCTCTCTCCTTTCCCTTCCTTCTTCCCTTACCTTTCGCCTACTCCTCTTTTCCTCTTCCCCTTCATGCCCTCTCTCCTTCTCTCCTTCTCCCTTCCATCCTCTTCCTCTCCTCTCCTCTCTTCCTTTATTTTTCTATTGTTGTAGGTGTCTCTTCTAGCTCTTAATTTTTATTTCCTTGGGGTGGTATTTCCGCAGACCCAAAAATAATTGAATATCATTTCTTACAATACAATACAATAGCAGAGTTGGAAGGGACCTTGGAGGTCTTCTAGTCCAACCCCCTGCCTAGGCAGGAAACCCTATACCGTTTCAGACAAATGGCTATCACATCTTCTTAAAGAGTTCCAGTGTTGGGGCATTCACAACTTCTGGAGGCAAGATGTTCCACTGATTCATTGTTCTACTGTAACTGTCAGGAAATTTCTCCTCAGTTCTAAGTTGCTTCTCTCCTTGATTAGTTTCCACCCATTGCTTCTTGTTCTACCCTCAGGTGTCTTGGAAAACAGTTTGACTCCCTCTTCTTTGTGGCAACCCCTGAGATATTGGAAGACTGCTACCATGTCTCCCCTAGTCCTTCTTTCTCTTAAGCTAAACATACCCAGTTCCTGCAACCGTTCTTCACATGTTTTAGTCTCCAGTCCCCTAATCATCTTTGTTGCTCTTCTCTGCACTCTTTCTAGAGTCTCCACATCTTTTCTACATCGTGGTGACCAAAACTGAATGCAGGATTCCAAGTGTGGCATTTCTTGTTCCTTTTCCTTCTCAAATCTATCCTGATTGTGGTTCTACCCCCCACCCTTTGTATCTTACTTTTGAATATATACTTTTATATTATTATTTTCTTCCCTATTTCCCCCCCTCTTCCCCCCCTCTCCATCATTCAGGTCGTGGTTATGCCAAAGGTGCTTTTTTTTTTTTAAGAGGATACTGGATTTTCTGCTTTTTCTTTGAAGACGTTTCGCTCCTCATCCAAGAAGCTTCCTTCAGCTCTGACTAAACCAATTGCTGTAAACCAAGGACTACCTGTAGGTATTTCATTCTGAACAGATGTCAATTCCCAACGTCTGGAACTGATCAGCTGAGGAGCAAGGAGAGGCTTCCCTTCCTCAAAATCTCTAAATTGCAAACATTCCAAGAATTGCGCGCATCTTATCTGCATCTGGTTTCCTCTCCACAGTAGTCACCAGAAGCTTATCGCCTGTTTTGTAATATTTAAGTTTTCTCATAACTCTGCAGCTTCAGCATTCCAAACAGACGAAGTCCACAGTCAGGTCGCAAAAAAAAACCCAGGGGAGACACCTTTGCAGCTTTTCAAGAAATCCCAGCATTCACTTCCTTTGGGTTATTATTTTGCATCGGTGTGAGAACTGCTTCATTGTGAAAGCGGAGGATAGTTGGAGTCAGTTTTTTCCCCCAGGAACCTTGCAACCTTCATATTAAACTCTACCCATGTTTCTCAGCCTTGGCCACTTGAAATGTGTGGATTTTAATTCCCAGAATTCCCTAGCCAGCAGGTTGGTTGGAGAATTCTGGGAGTTGATGTCCTCGTGTGATATTAATTTAGGATTAAATTACTTTCCCAGATTCTCCCCCATCTCTACTGTTTCAAAGACATCTTCATATGTGTCATTTCTGGATCTAAAGTTTGATCCAAAAATCAGTGGAGCTTTGCCAGCTGGGGGATTTGGGGAGTTGAAGTCCTGGAGCTTCCCTAGCTGGGGAATTCTGGGAGTTGAAGTCCTGGAGCTTCCCTAGCTAGGGCATTCTGGGAGTTGAAGTCCTGGAGCTTTCCTAGCTAGGGCATTCTGGGAGTTGAAGTCCTGGAGCTTTCCTAGCTGGGGCATTCTGGGAGTTGAAGTCCTGGAGCTTCCCTAGCTGGGGAATTCTGGGAGTTGAAGTCCTGGAGCTTCCCTAGCTAGGGCATTCTGGGAGTTGAAGTCCTGGAGCTTTCCTAGCTGGGGTATTCTGGGAGTTGAAGTCCTGGAGCTTCCCTAGCTGGGGAATTCTGGGAGTTGAAGTCCTGGAGCTTTCCTAGCTAGGGCATTCTGGGAGTTGAAGTCCTGGAGCTTTCCTAGCTAGGGCATTCTGGGAGTTGAAGTCCTGAAGCTTTGGCCAGCTGGGGGATTCTGGGAGTTGAAGTCCTCATGTCTTCAAATTGCTGAGGTTAAAAATCACCGATAGAGAATCAAACTCATTTTCCACAATTTTTTCCACATCTCTAATGTTTCCAAGACATTTACAGAGGTGTGATCTGTAGATCTCAAAATGTGATCTAAACATCTGGTAAACTTTGCCTGTTGGGGAATTCTGGGGGTTGAAATTCAAACATTTTCATGTTACCAAGATTGAGAAACACTGATAAATGGTGTTTTTCGGAATCCGATACAATCTGATGGTTTTATGGGATCCTGTCAAGGGAAAGGATAGGCAACCAGAAACAGCTTCGACCCCCCCATGGTTGCAGCCACCTCCGTAACTTTTTTGACACCCCTCCTCCGGATGCTACTTACATAAACAGGGGGATAAGAGCAATGGGACTTTTGTTGAGGAATTTGGAAAAGCTCCAAGGAATTAGGAGTCTGAGTAGATCAATTTCTCTGATATAAATCAGATGGTACAATTGATTACATAAATGACTTTCAAAAACAGAATGGGCCTGAGAGAAATGTCTCTCTCTTCCCCCCTCTCTGCCACTTTCTTTCTCTCTCGTTCTCATTCTCTCTCTCTCTTTCTCTCTCTTTCACTTTTTCTCTCTCTTTCTTTCTCTCCCACTTCCCCTCTCTCTCCCCCCTCTCTCTGTCACTTTCTCTCTCACACTTTCTCTCTTTCTCTCTCTCTCTGTCGCTCTCTTTTTCTCTCTCTTCCTCTTTCACTTTCTCTCTCTCTCTTTTTCTCTCTCTTCCTCTTTCTCTTTCACTTTCTCTCTCTCTCTTTTTCTCTCTTTCTCTCTTTCTCTCTCATACTCTCCTTCTCTCTCTCTCTCACACACACACACACACACAGAGACGCACACACACATTGTTTTCCTCAAGAGACTGGAGATCGTTCCTCTTTTTTTAAAAAAAGGACTTGCCTTGTTTGCCAGGGGAATAAATTATGGACACAGGCATTTCAGTTCAATTCAGGAGAAAAACATTGGCTTAGCTTCAAAGTGCCAGATGTAAACTGCCAGTTGCATTTCTCCCCCCCCCCCTCTATAAAACCAGAAGGACCCTTGGGATGGATCGTGTGGATGGAATTCTTGAATTCTTTCCTTTCAAACTGTCCTTGGTTGCAAATACACCCTCTCCCCCTGCTGCTAAATGCCCCTCCAGATAAACAGCCCTGAAAGGGTTTCCCACCCAGAGCCAAAAGGAATGACAGATGGGATCACTTGTGCCAGAAGATGCTGGGATTGCACAATCCTGCCTTTATTTGAACGCTCAGAGCGCCTTTGTGAATTGCTGCTGTATCTTGGAGGAGCAGCCGTGTGATGGGTGAAGCAAGAGTCTGTTGGTCTTAACACATCCACACAATTAGGGCAGTGACTTCTGAAGCTGTTCATACCAGCTCCTCCGTGGATCTCGCCTGCCGAACCATAATAAACAGCCGTATTGAAAAGCACACGCCTGGGGCTGTTGGGATGACACTCATCTCTAGGTAAAAAAATCAGCTAGATGTCATTGGTGCATCCCTGAGCAGGCAATTTTAGCAGGTTTTGGCAATCTCCAGATGAAAGATACTCTACTTCAGGACAAACTGGAAAAACTCCCGCTTTTTGTGTGTCTCCGGGAGTGAATCACACCTTTCCCCTTTTTGGCCTTTTGCACACACATGCCTAGGGGGTGTCACCTACACAATCTCTGTTTCACAGTCTTTAAAATCAGTGTGACTTGCAGATTTGCTCACGATCCGGATGGATCTATTCTTGGAATGGATTACAAATTTTGGCAGTTACAATGTGTGAAGGGTGACCCCGCCCCCCGTACTCATAGTATTCATTTACACAAATAATTCAATATTACATAATAGTAATTTGTCAGCATATAAATTCAGATAATAATTTCAATCAAGTTATATCAAACCGATTTCCTTGTTCATTTTTGTGATCTGAGTTTTCTTGGTATTGCCCCTTCTCCCCCCGGCAGCAGGGCTCCGGCCCCTCCCGTGTCTTGTATGTCTGGTGTAGGATCATCAGGTTTATCTAGAAGTGCTTTATTTTTTTCCATAAAGGCCTGAGCCTCTATGGTTGTATTGATTCTAACTCTTGTATCCTCCCAGAATATTAACATACCTTCAGGCATCAACCATCTAAACCACACCCCCTTCTGGTAAAGCTTCTTCGCTAATTGCGAATAATTTTTTCTTTTCTCTCTCACTTTCTTGGGGATCTGTTTCAGAATGGTTATTTCTCTATCTTGATATTTCAACACTTGCCCTCTTTGCGCACTCCAGATGGATCTATTCTTGACAGACTGAAACACTGAGCCCTCTCTAACAAAATGAAATAAACTGAACAAGGAGAGATTCAACCTTGAAATAAGGAGGAATTTTCTGACAGTGAGAATAATCGACTCATGGAACAGAAGTTGCCTTCAGAAGTTGTGGGAGCTTCATCACTGGAGGCTTTCAAGAAGAGAGTGGACTGCCATCTGTCAGAAATGGTGTGGGGTCTCCTGCTTGGGTGGGGGGTTGGACTAGATGACCTACAAGGTTCCTTCCAACTCTTGTTTAATCTATTTATCAATGTAAAGGAAAGTAAAATCTTACACTTAAGACAAAAAAAACCAAAAGGACACATATAGACTGGGTGAAACCAGGCTTAATAGCAGTGACTGTGAGAGGGATTTTGGAGTCTTAGTGGACAACCAGCTAAATAGGAGCCAGCCGTGTGCAGCGGCAGCCAAAAAAGCCAATGCAATCCTAAATTGCATTAACAGAGGGATACAATCAAGATCAAGGGAGGTACTAATACCACTCTATAAAGCCTTAGTAAGACCACACCTAGAGTACTGCATCCAGTTTTGGTCACCACACTGTAAAAAAGATGTTGAGACTCTAGAAAGAGAGAAGAGAAGAGCAACCAGGATGATTAGGGGACTGGAGGCAAAAACATATGAAGAACAGTTACAGGAACTGAACATGGCTAGTCTAGTGAAGAGAAGGACCAGGTGAGACATGATAGCAGTCTTCCAATATTTGAGGGGCTGCCACAGAGAGGAGGGGGTCAAGCTATTTCCAAGACACCAGAAAGCCAGACAAAAAATAATGGATAGAAATTGAACAAGGAGAGATTCAACCTGGAAATAAGGAGGAATTTTCTGACAGTGAGAACAATCGACCCATAGAACAGAAATTGCTTTCAGAGGTTGTGGGAGCTTCATCACTGGAGGCTTTCAAGAAGAGATTGGACTGCCATCTCTGTCAGAAATGGTATAAGGTCTCCAGTTGGGCAGGCAGTTGGACTAGATGACCTACAAGGTCCCTTCCAACTCTGTTAATCTGTTAAATTTATCCCTGCGGAAGGCAAAACTGCAGAAGTGATCTTTAATCAGGGAAGGTGCCAAGAATCAAAAGATGTAGCTGTTAATCAGTAGAAGCAATATCGTTCAAAGCCCAGAATATGATAATATCAGACAGAACATAATTTTTAACACCAGTCTTTTCAAAGCGCAGGATAATATAAAGCAAATTACAGCCTTTTACTCAGAGAAGGTGGCCAGGGATCAAAAGATTTAGCTGTTAATCAGTAAAAAACGATATCATTTTAGTATCTCAAGGCCTAGAGTGGGATACCAGCTGAGACAGAATGGATTATTGTCAGTCTTTTCAAAGTACTGAGTAATATAAACGAAGAAGCAGAAGAATTTAGTCCCTTTGTTTGGAGACTATCCCTTTACTGAGAGAAAGCCATTTTCTAAGCTATTTGGCCTCGTATCTGGAAACGTATCAAGATAGCAAAGACTTGAAAAAGTTTTCAGGCATTGGAGAATAAGCTGAAAAATCCTTACCTAACTCTCGAATTACAGAGTTAGGCTTGCTTTGCAGAAATGCAATGCAACATTTCTTTCTTGCATGCCTCTGAGTGCTGTTGGCTTCCTAGGGGTTGCATATCCCTTGAGGGGAAGAATTTAAAAAGTCAAGATGTTGCCATGAACACATGATCGCTTCCCTTTTCATTGTGGATCACAGAAGTGATGATATAAAAGGAGGGCAGAGACAGCCTAATATCTTGACTTTTCTTTTATATAATCCACCTCCTTGAAGGACAATTCAAATTACGAAGTCCAAGCAGCAGGCAGTCAAACAATTCAATCACAAAAGAACTACGTATCCTGGGTTTTTGACAGCTGTTTTCAGCCATTACAGAAAAAAAAACCTTAAGAATCCAGAAGAACAGCCAAGCTTCATAACCACATCTCTACAAAATGTTGGATAACAGTGTACCTTGATCTATTCTATACCTTGATCATCTATTGCAGCAGAACCTGTTGGATCTGATCAAAGAACTTCTGGTCAGGTGCTCTCAAGAAGCAGATGGAGACCTCTCTCTCTCTCTCCCCCGAGTCCCCCCCCCCACCATTGTCCCTCTGGAAGGAGGATTTTGGAGACACGCTGCCCCCAACTCAGAGATAACATTCAGTTTTCAAGACTGATAGCTCTCCAAAGGTCTGCCCTTCATCACCAATGGACCTCTTCAATCCTCTTTGAACGTTATCAAAGCTATCGGCTGCTATCACCAGGTCCTCTGATAATGAATCCCACAGGTGAAGTCTACAGACGTTACTACTGAGTTAAAAAACAGATATAACAGCCCATGTTTGCGCTGTGCGTCTATTATATTTTTGTAAATACCCCACAAGAACATCTCAAGTATGAGAGAAGAACTGCCGAGGCATGTTTAGCATAAATATTTTATGGCAGTCCTTAAAATAAGGAAGCCAATCTTTTAGAAATATTTATGCAGATAAACTAACGACCCCAATTGAGCCCAAAATGTCTGTTGTTAAGTGAGACATTTGTTAAGTGAGTTGTGCCCCATTTTACAACCTTTCTTGCCACATTAGTTAGCGGGTAAGTTGGTCATTAAAGTGAATGTAGCTTCCCCATTAACTTTGCTTGTCAGAAGGTCGCAAAAGGCGATCACAGGACCTAGCTGGACGCCAATGTTTCATGATGAAACTATGTGATTGGGCTATTCAGGAGAAATTCAATTCACAATCCGTTGGCTCAGTGGTGGTCAGTGATTGAAACACGTAAGGGAATATCGCTCCCGCCCCCTTGAGTCTGAAAGCAGGTCCATAAGTGGAAGCCATAGACATTTTGGTGAAGTACTGACATTTAGTACTGTAAGGAGCCCCCGACAGCTCCTGAGTGAAGGAGTGGAACGTCTGCCAGTTTGAACTGAGGTAACGGAATGTGAGGCAACTGGCAGGTGGAACAGAGTTCTTTTCAGGTGGGGAGGGGGAGTAGAACTCCTCAGCATCAGAGCATGTTGATTACTGTATAAGAAACACTAATGATTGGATGGTCATTTCGAAAAATCCTTTCTTAGTGAGCACCTAGAAGCCAAGAGGAATATACGTGCCAAATTTCAAGTTTGTAGACTTTACGGTTGTGGAGATTTCATGATGAGTGAGTGGTATTTGCCTTTTATATTTATATAAATATATTAGATAGATGATAGATAGATAGATAGATAGATAGATAGATAGATAGATAGATAGATAGATAGATAGATAGATGATAGATAGATAGATAGATAGATAGATAGATAGATAGATAGATAGATAGATAGATAGATAGATAGATAGATAGATAGATAGATAGATGTGTGTGTGTGTGTGTGTGTGTGTGTGTGTGTGTAAGCCCAGGTTCAAATCCCAGTAAGGGTATGGCTAGCTGATGAGAGCTAAATAGCTTGAAATAGATCTATACTAGTCTCCCTTTATTTATTTATCAGCACAAATACAACACAAACATAGCAAAGGCAACATTAAAAATAAAAATATGATTTTCTGCCTGGATGATTTTCTGTAATGTCAAGATGGCAAAACCAACAAAGCCAACTTGCAATCACACAGTTGTGGTTGTCATCTTGACTTTAAATTTATTCTGCAGATGCTCCTGGTTTAAAACATGTGATTACTAGCACAGCAATCAACAGGTTTTCCTAATCTGATGGAATCCACCTCATAAAAGCTGTTACTCAGAAGGCAAGTATGATTAGGCTTTCCCCCCCCCCCCCAAGTTCCCACTTTGTTGTTATCTTTCTGACAAACGTTGGAATATTCGGGATCCATTTCAACAACCATAATCAGTGCGATAATCTAATGCAGTGTTTCTCAAACAAGCAGAGCTGGCTGGGGGATTCTGGGAGTTGAAGTCCACAGGACTTAAAGTCACCAAGTTTGAGAAACACTGATCTAATGGAAGAACGCTTCAAGCCCGTTTTCTCTATTATGCCATCTGCATGATATTAACATTAGACTGCCAGTGAAATTCCCATTGTTGCACAATCACGCCATGTGCCCACTTGATCCACCAGTCTTTCATTTGCTCGGTATGGGATTCAGATGTTAGCAATTAAACATTACAGGGCTTAACTCATTGTAGCAAATAACTAGAATGCTGCAACTACTGAGGCTAGAATACTGCACTACTTCTATGCAGGAGAGACAGCAGGAACGGAGGAAGCCAATAAAGGGGAATAGATGTCACTCAGTGTTGAAATGAGGAATCCTTGGTGCTCTCTGAGGTTTGTGGTTTTCTTGGAGACATCTCTTTGTCCACTTAAGCAGCGGCATCAGTGCTAGAAGGAAGGGAGGAGGAGAAGGAGCAGGAGGACAATGACTGCGGGGTCCTTTGTGATCTCTGAGCTTGGTGGTTTTCTTGCAGACATCTCATTGTTCAACTAGGTAGCATCATCAGCGCTAGAAGGGAGTGGGGTTTGTGAGGAGGAGGAGGAGGAGGAGGAGGAGGAGGAGGAGGAGGAGGAGGAGGAGGAGGAGGAGGAGGAGGAGGGAGAGGACTGCGGGCTCTTGAAGTTCAACCCTCAGCTACTGATAATCCCTTCCATTAGAAAATCATTCCGTTAGCTAAACATCCTTGCTTCTAAGAAACATTCCTGGGCTTTGCATTCCCCCCCCCACTTCCCTGTTCTGGATTTCCTGCTCAAGGAAGCCAACAAGCTAAAAGCTCTAAGTTTACATTTTGTTAGGGAGGAAAAGAAAAGCCAATGCAATCCTAAACTGCATTAACAGAGGGATACAATCAAGATCAAGGAAGGTACTGATACCACTCTATAAAGCCTTAATAAAACCACACCTAGAGTACTGCATCCAGTTTTGATCACCACACTATAAAAAAGATGTTGAAACTCTAGAAAGAGTGCAGAGAAGAGCAACCAGGATGATTAGGGATGGCTAAAACATGACGAACGGTTGCAGGAACTGAGCATGGCTAGTCTAGGTAAGAGAAGGACCAGGGGAGACAGAATAGCAGTCTTCCAATATTTGAGGGGCTGCCATAGAGAGGAAGGGGTCAAGCTATTTTCCAAGGCACCTGAAGGCCAGACAAGGAATAATGGATGGAAACTGACCAAGGAGAGATTCAACCTGGAAATAAGGAGGAATTTTCTGACAGTGAGAGCAATCAACCATTGGAACATAAGTTGCCTTTAGATGTTGTGGGAGCTTCATCACTGGAGGCTTTCAAGAAGAGACTGGACAGACACTTTCTGGAATGGTATAGGGTCTCCTGCTTGGGAGGGGGTGGGACTAGACTTAAAAAGCTAAACAGTGAAAGGGGAAGACAAGGGACGGACACTTTCCCTCCTCCTTCTAAAATCAGTCCTTCCTGGAATGAATGGAGAAGGGAGGGGAGGCTAAGCCAACTCTGCCACTCAAATCCATCCACTTACTTAAAAAAAAGATGTCAATAGCTACAGAAGAGACCAAAACATAAATAAATAAAATAAAATAACAAAATAAACCCAGCACTGCCTTTTTAGTGTCCCCTCTCAGTTGGCTGCCCCAGAAGCCCTCAAAGTCCATTCTTATTAAGGTTTGCCTGAGCATTTTCAAAAGCAACTTTTTCCAAGTTGGTATCCTTTAAAGGTATAAAAGGTGTGCTCCACATCAACCCTGAGGAGCATGGGAATGGTAGTCCAATCTACCTAAGTAGTGGGGGGAGTTGGACTAGACCTCCAAGGTCCCTTTGAACTCTGTTATTCTGTAGTCCTGTACAGGTAGTCTTCACCTTACAACCACAATTCAATCCAAAATTCCCAGCACAAGAGTTCTGCTGTTAAGTGAGTTTTGCCCCATTTCCTTGGGTTGTTGTTTTTTTTTGCCACAGTTGTTTAGCAAATCACTGCAGCTGTTAAGCGAATCATGCAGTCATTAAACAAATCCAGCTTCCCCCATGGACTTTGCTTGTAGGAAGATAACTGTGAAGGTTAAAGCTCTACCTTAGAAACTTAGAATAGCAGAATTGGAAGGGACCTTGGAAGTCTTCTAGTCCAACCCCATTTAGGCAGGAAACCCTATACCGTTTCAGACAAATGATTATCCAAGTCTCTTCTTAAAACTTCCAGTGTTGGAGCATTTACAACTTCTGGAGACAAATTTTTCCACTGATTTAATTGCTCTCACTGTCAGGAAATTTCTCCTTAATTCTAGATTGCTTCTTTCCTTGGTTAGTTTCCTTCCATTGTTTTTCATTCTGTCCTCAGGTGCTTTGGAGAATAGGTTGACCTCCTCTTCTTTGTGGCAACCCCTGAGATATTGGATGACTGCTATCATGTCTCCCCTAGTCCTTCTTTTCATTCAACTAGACATACCCAGTTCCTGCAAATGTTCTTCATATGTTTTAGCCTCCAGTCCCCTAATCCGCTTTGTGACCAAAACTGAATGCAGTTCTCTAAGTGGGGCCTTACCAAGGCTTTATAAAGTGGTATTAACCCTTCATGTAATCTTAATTCTATCCCTCTTTTGATACAGCCTTGGCTTTTTTGGCAGCTGCAGCACACGGCTGGCTCCTATTTAAATAATCACCAAGGTTATCAACGATGATCAAATGATCTCAGGATGGTTCAACAGACTTAAATACATGCCAGTTGCCAGCATCCGAATTTTGGTCATAAGTGCAATAGTCATAAGTGTGAAAAACGGTCGTAGGTCCAGTGCCTTTGTTACTTGGAATGGTCACTAAACAAATGGCCGTACGTCGAGCACTATCTGTAATTCTGTGTGAAAGATCAGAACGGCTGCCTGTGGTCAAATGCTCCCCTGTCCGAGCCATTGGTTAGGCAAAGGTGTGGCTGTAGACAGGTATGTCTACAGCCCCTTTGCAGCTACCGGTGTCTTTTCCAGGGTCTCCCACCTGGCTAACAGAAGGAAAGATTTCTCTGTTTTTCCTTCGGTCTGGTCTGCAAAGCCTGTTGCACCCCCAGAGCCAAAGGCAGTTTTGCATCGAAGGCGTCCCACATCTCTATTCCATTGCAACATCAAGGGGCGATGTTTGAAAAGAATCTCAACCATGCTCTACATGTTTAAAACCAGCGCAAAAGCAAAATAAAATAAAATAAAATAAAATACAGGACAAAAATACATACATGGTTGGAAAAAATGTTAAAGCAACATATTGATTTGAAACCAGAAATATTTTGGTTGGGCATTTTAACGGATAAGCACAATAAGGGGAATGCATATCTGATTTTACATGTACTGACTGTAGCCAGAATTGTATTTGCACAACAATGGAAAAGCGAAGAGATCCCAACAGATGAAAATGTGATTTAAAAAAATACTAGAATGTGCTGAGATGGACAGGCTAACACTTATAATTAAGGAAAAGAAAGAGACTGAACACTTTTTGACCTGGGATTTATTTTATCAATGGTTAGCTGACAAAGACAGTTAGAAACAGTGGAAATATAAGGGAAGAACCAATGATCACAATGGAAGTATGTTAAAATGGATAAGCAAATATTATTATACTATTATTGTCATTGTCATTATAGAACCAGTACTAATGTAATGAACGTTGTGGTAAATAGTTTTGAAGGAGTATATGAATCAATGTGAATCAATATTGGCTATTTGCTTTTATTATGAATTGAATATGTTACTATATAATTGTTACTGATTAAACCAATATTTGCTGTTTGCTTCCGATATGATATACTGCTAGAAATCATTTATTAAGAATTAAGCTTTCTCATTGGCTTCTGCGTATACTATTGTATACTGTCATAAATTAGTTGTTTTCTAGCCTAGCAAATTGTAACCTTAATACTGAATGGCATTACTGCAGATGTTATCTCACCACTGTATCTCGCTTTTATTCTTGGCTTCAAAGCTAGGCACATTCTTGAAAACGTAGAAGAAATTGTTACACGGGAATATTAGGTTGCATAGATAAAAGAACCAAACTAGGGAGTTTTCTTGGCTCATAAATCCTTAAAGCATTGTGCCGAAAAACAACTTGGCAAAGGGGGTCTGCCACCCCCTACTCAAGGCTATAGGAATTCTCCATAGATAAGGTAGACAGAGACAGGAGTTTGAACAAAAGAACGCCTTAAAGATCAGGTTGGTAACGACTCTTTGTCTCTGATTGGATAAACTTTGTTTCTATCTGCCTAAAATGTATATAATACTCTGAGCTTCTCTTGCAGGGGGTGGCTATTCCTTACGTGCATTTATTTGTATGTTTTGGATATAGTTTTGTCACTCAGCTTTTGCTATGGCCATCAATGAAAGCTGATATTTTTTGCATATTCGTCCCGAGTCTCACTCTCTTGGGCATGTCAGGGGCTCAGGGAAACTGCTGGAATCTTACAGTTTGATTACTATTTCCTAAAACTATTTGCACCCAGGCAACACACTGTTTTACTGAAAATGGTATTTTTATATGTTATAAAATAAAATAAAAACTTTATGGGGAAAAAAAACACGTTTAAAACCAGCCCAGCTGCAAATCCCTGGACAGAACAAGGCAATGGCTGCAATTTCTCAAGCCGGCCCATTGGAAGCCAGGAAACAGATCAATGCCAAGATTTGGGGGAGAACAGAGGCTTCTGGTTGGTCTTTCAGCCAAACCACCGAAGGGATCCAGTTGTTTTGTTTACATCGGGCCACAGCAACAGCTGGAGGAAGAACTGTTTACTTCTAAAGGCGCCTAATATTTCAAGAAAAATCTGACAATTACAGCCCACCGATGCAGGGTACCACTGCTTACACACCTGGGGTTCCCAGTAAAAGTTTAGCGGGTGGAAGGGAGACCACGAGGAAATCACAGGATTGCAGGCCAGCAGCCCATAGAATGGGAGGAAATCCAATCAGCCTGCTCAGAAAAAATAAAATAAAAACCAAAATGGGAAAACCACTCCCAGGGGTTCCAGAGGAAAGTTCATCGGAAAGAGGAGAGAAGGTGCTGCCAGGTGCTATCTGATGCGAATCTACAAGGCCAGGTGGCTGAAGGTGTGGCAAAGTTTTGTGCCAAGAGCAACAAGATTCTGCTTTGGGGGAATTTCCAAGCAGCGCCAGCCACTGGGCAGGCTGCCACTTAGTTTCTTCCAAGTATTCTGGGATGACAAATATCTCCAGAAAGGGAATGAAAGGACAGGGGGGAACCAGCTGCCCAGACCTATCTCGTTTTTTTCAGCTCTCCCCACCCAGAGCCAGGCAGCACAAGGGATTCTGTCAAGCTGTGAGGCTGCCTGGGGCTGTGTTGTTTTGGGCGCAGGTATTGGTGTGACAGCCACTCCCTAGACTGTTACAGGGGGTCCTCGACATACGGCCACAAATTGAGCCCAAAATTTCCATGGCTAAGCGAGACATTTGTCAAGGGAGTGTTGTCCCATTTTGCCCCACTTTCTTGCCACCGTTGTTAAGCGAATCTCGGCAGGTGTTAAGCTAGTCACACGGTTGTTAAGTGAATCTTGCCTCCCCATTGACTTGGCTGGTCGGAAGGTCGCAAAAGGGGATCGCGTGACCGCCCCCCCTCCCCCCCGGGACACTACAACCGTCATAAATATGAATCAGTTGCCAAATGTCTCAAGTTTCATGACCCTGGGGATGCTGCAATGGTCGTTAAAGTGTAAAAAACAATCACCAGTCCCTCTTTTCTGTACTGTCGTCACTTCAAACGGTCACTAAGCGAACCATCGTAAGTCATGGACTATCTGTATTTCTTAAGCTTGGCAAGATGAAGTTGGGTGGACCTCAGTTCTCAGGATCCCCCAACCAGCATGCTTTAAGATGGATAGAACTACACCTCCCAGAATTCCCAGCCAGTCTGCTTTAAGATGGATAGAACTATGCCGTCCAGAATTCCCAGCCAGCCTGCTTTAAGATGTATAGAACTACACCTCCCAGAATTCCCAGCCAGTCTGCTTTAAGATGGATAGAACTATGCCTCCCAGAATCCCCAGCCAGCCTGCTTTACAATATATGTGGACTTCAACTCCCAGAATTCCTTCAGGCAGCTTGCTTTAAGATCCAGTCTACACATCTTCAATTGGCAAAGTTGAGAAACGGTGTCCTAATATCTGGAATCAAGAAGCAATCGGAGAACCAAACCAGGCCCGAAGAGAATAGTTAGTAGTAAGATTGTTATTGTGACGTAACTAATTAAATAATAACGAAATGAGAGTACATTGTTAATTGTAGAAAAAAAAGTGGAAAGAAATGCTCTCTATGCTTAAAATAAATTCGATAATGTATGCTGTTTATCGCAAAATATACCAATGGAGGAAAATAAGAAATGAAAATTTGGTGTAACTTTGAAGGGGCAATGGAAGATATTGTTGATGTATTAAGAAATAATAACCATCAAGATGAAAAATAATGGAAGAGAATAATTTGGAGGAAAGTGACAACGAAACTATGATGTAAAATGGACTATGTCAGGGGTGTCCAAACTTGGGAACTTTAAGACTTGTGGACTTCAACTCCCAGAATTCCCCAGTCAGCTGGCTGGGGAATTCTGGGAGTTGAAGTCCACAAGTCTTAAAGTTGCCAAGTTTGGACACCCCTGGACTATGTAAATGAGAGGATGTAAAAAAAAAAGCCCTGAAAACTATTTATTCCTATAATATGTATATTTTGTATTAAAAAAATTAAAAAGTGACCGGAGAACCAAGCAACGCCCGATTCAGGGCGTTGCCTACTTCACACCCCAATTCTAGTATCTGAACATGTGCAAAGTGTAAGCAAGAGAAACGTCCCCTTGCCTTAGTTCAGGGCTCCCATACTATACTCCCATACAGCTATCGAGCAGCAATTTCTTTCTTTCCTTCTCTCTGTTTGTCTATTTTCATTAGAAAATTCAACAATCCTCCCAGCTCATTTGGCTTATCAGAGGAAAAGGGAAAAGGGGGCTGCTTGCCATTTTTATTTTATGTAACAAAACTGCTGCTTCTGGCTGGATCATGCTTCTCCAAAGCTTAACAGAGTTGGAAGGGACCTTGTGGGTCATCTAGTCCAACCCCCCAGCCCAAGCAGGAGACCCTACACCATTCCTGAGAGTTGGCAGTCCAGTCTCTTCTTGAAAGCTTCCAGGGATGAAGCTCCCACAACCTCTGAAGGCAACTTCTGTTCCATGGGTTGATTGTTCTCACTGTCAGAAGGTTCCTCCTTATTCCCAGGTTGAATCTCTCCTTGATCAATTTCCATCCATTATTCCTTGTCTGGCCTTCAGGTGGAAAATAGTTTGACCCCCTCCTCTCTGTGGCAGCCCCTCAAATATTGGAAGACTGCCATCATGTCTCCCCCAGTCCTTCTCTTCACTAGACCAGCGATGCCTTAGTAGACATAATTATTGAATGTGAAGTCCATCCCAGGGACCGTATTATTCATCTCATATTCGCTGTAACCTCTTGATTCTTCCCATCCCTGCTGTCCATATTTTTTATATACACATGGAAGGAGCTGATATTTGCCCACAAGGCTCATTGAGGCGTTTTGTGGGGGGCTTTTGAGTCCATCGTGACAACTGGCAAATGCTCAGAGAAGTCCCTGCAGCTTTCCTGGCAAAGTTCCTCAGACGTGGTTTGCCATTGCCTCCTTCCTAGGGCTGAGACAGAGTTACTGGCTCAAAGTCAGGGTGAAACCAGGCTTAATAGCAGTGACTGTGAGAGGGATCTCGGAGTCTTAGTGGACAACCAGCTAAATAGGAGCCAGCAGTGTGCAGTGGCAGCCAAAAAAGCCAATGCAATCCTAAATTGCATTAAGAGAGGGATACAATCAAGATTAAGGGAGATACTTATATCACTCTATAAAGCTCTAGTAAGACCACACTTAGAGTACTGCATCCTGTTTTGGTTACCACACTATAAAGAAGATGTTGAGACTCTAGAAAGAGTGCAGGGAAGAGCAACCAAGATGATGAGGGAACCGGAGGCTAAAACATACGATGAACGGTTGCAGGAATTGGGCATGGCTAGTCTAGTGAAGAGAAGGACCGGGGAGACATGATAGCAGTCTTCCGATATTTGAGGGGCTGCCACAGAGAGGAGGGGGGTTAAGCTATTTTCCAAGGCACTCAAAGGCCAGACAAGGAATAATGGATGGAAATTGATCAAGGAGAAATAAGGAGAAATAAGGAGAAATTTTCTGACAGTGAGAGCAATCCACACCAATGGAACAGAAGTTGCCTTCAGAAGTTGTGGGAGCTTCATCACTGGAGGCTTTCAAGAAGAGACTGGACTGACATCTGTCAGAAATGGCGTAGGGTCTCCTGCTTGAGTGGGGGGTTGAACTAGATGACCTATAAGGTCCCTTCCAACTCTTAAGAGACCTTATAGGTCATCTAGTTCAACCCCAACCTTAAGAGAAAGCGGAGCCTTCTCCTTTTGCCCACCGCCTGTGGGTGCAATTACATGAATAATAACAGAGAAATCCAGGAAGACTTGGGAAAGGAAGGTTGCAATAGGCGGTGAAAGAAAGTGAAACGTAATAGGGACTTTTTTGCTCTTTAGGTGAGCAATTTCAATTGAACCTGAATTTATTCTGCTGGGGGACAAGGACAAGCTTTACAGAAGAGAAAAACAGGAGATTTCTACTTTCACACGTTGTATTTTTTTAAAAAAACTCGAGAACTATAAAAGCCAAATATGTAAGCAGATAAAGAAGGCTGCAAAGCTATTTTATACTGTTAGGTGTGTCTTTTTTTCTGTATTTGTTGTTGTTTTTTCTGTTTTTAAAGGTTAAAATGTTTAATAAAAACTATTTTTTTTAAACTAACCCAAGCCACCAAATCGGGTCAGCCGAAGCCTAAAGGCTGCATTTTCACGACCCCGGGGTTAGTTCGGATGGCTATCGTAGCAGGCTGCGGGAACCTAGCCTGTCGGAACCCTTTCTGGTTCGACGCCACGTGTGAACCCCGTTCCTATCCAGGTCCAGCGGGCTGTGCGGACGCAAACCCGGGTTTGGGTCCGAGGAGCGCGGCGCTTCCCACAGTCTCTCCCCGACGGCTGCTAGGTTGGGGACAACACCCCCCCACCCCCAATGCAACGCCCCCCTACCCCCCAAATCCAGCCTCACCTGCTACCGCCGGGATGGGCCACTCGCAAGCGACCGTCAGCGCCAGCAGCGCCAGCAGGCTCCGCGCGGCATCAGGCATGGTACAGCCGTCCTCGGGGCACCCTGAGGGCACCCAGACGAGCCACGGTCGCCTTCAGCCGGCGCGGCGTCCGGGCTTCTCCCGGAGATCTGCCTCCGTTGCTGTTCGCTGCTACAGGTTGGAAACTCCGCGCGGCTCCGGGTTGGGTTTTCCGCATGACGTCACGGGGGGGCGTGTGGGACAGGCCCCCTCCCTCCCCCTCTTTCCAGGGATCCAAAACGGGGATCCCGGAAAGGAGGGTTGGTTGGTTGGAAAGAGTCCAGGGAGAGCCGGGTGGTGGCCGGAGCTCCGATGCGGAGCTGCTGGACGCGGGCGACGGGAAGGAAGGCGGAGAAAACTTGGCAGGCGGTGTCCCAAAAGTGTTTTTTTTTCCCCCAGAGCTGAAGAAGCTGCTTGGATAAGAAGCGAAACGTCTTCAAAGGAAAGCAAAGAAAGTCCAGTTGCATCTTGAAAAAAATGCACCATGATCTGAATATCTACAGACTTTTAGCCATACAATTTGGGATGGACACCTTTGAAATGGTGCAGTGTTTTGGGATCCCCCATTTGCCACCTTCCCAGCTGGCGTCTGACAAGCAGAATCAACAGGGGTAACTGGATTGTCTTAACAAATACATGGTTGTCAATGGTCCAGTTGGTGAATCCAGAAAAAGAAACTCCCAGGACAGGAGTTTTGATATTTGGTATTATTTTACCAAGAGTATAAACTTTACGGAATAAACCAGATTGGTACAGAAGAAGCAAAACCAGCTCTGGATTTCCCTGTGCCAAAGCAAGCATAGTCAATTCCCTACAGGTAGCCCAGTCTCCATTACATCCACCAATCACTTCTGCTCATTTTGTTATGGGAATCTGCCGACCATGCTGGGACATCTGGTGTGTCCTTGAAATGGAAATAATGTCTCATGGATGTTTCTCCTTAATTCCAGGTCGCTTCTCTCCCTGATACGGTTTCCATCCATTGCTTCTTGTCCTACCCTCAGGTGTCTTGGAGAACAGTTTGATTCCCTCTTCTTTGTGGCAGCCCCTGATATATTGGAACACTGCTATTATGTTTCCCCTAGTCTAGTGGTGGGCAACCCGCGGCTCGCGAGCCACATGCGGCTCTTTACACCCTTTAATGCGGCTCTTCTGTGTGCCGGGTGCCCGCTCCCCTCCCTCCTCTCGGGCTTCGGAGGGAAGCTTCTGCAAAAGCCCGGGCGAGTGACAACCAATTTTGGTCCTATGACTGCAGAATGCTGCAAAATACCATAAATGCAGGCCAGTTGTTGAGTGTTTCAAATGTGATTGGAACACTCAACAAGGTGACCACAGTGTGTGTGTGTGTGTGTGTGTGTGTGTGTGTGTGTGTGAGTGAGACAGACAGACAGACAGAGAGAGGAACAGAGAGAGGGAGTGAGGGAGGGAATCAGAGAGAGACTGACAGACAGACACACACACACACACAGACAGAGAGAGACAGAGAGGGGGAGGGAGGGAGAGAAAGATAGACAGACAGAGAGAGAGACACACACAGAGTGAGTGATTAAGTGAATGAGTGAGAGACAGACACACCCACATACACAGAGTGACAGAGAGAGAGGAAGGGAGGGGAGAGAGACAGAGACAGAGACAGACACACACACACACAGATTGAGTGAGAGACAGACAGACAGACACACACACTCACAGAGTGACAGAGATGGGGGAGGGAGGGAGAGAGAGACAAAGAGCCAGAGAGAGAGAGAGAGAAAGAAAAAGAAAAAAAGAAAGAAAGTGGGAGAGAGAGATGAAATTAAAAACAACAACATACAAACCTGACTTACTCAAACTATCCAAGGAAATGCAAAGCCAATGTTCACATTAGTGGTTGTGACTTTGTCAGTCATTGTCAGGATGTAATTTTCTCTACATTGTAAGGCAAATTTTACGGAATTTAACGTTATCGATAAATAATATCGTTCTAAAGTTTTTGTTTTATTAGTTGTGTTATTTGTATCCTCCCGACCTATGTGGATACTTGCATGCAGAATATTCTCAATAAAAACGTATTGAAACTAAAAACAGTGTACCATCCTATGTATTTTCGGTTTTAAAAATGTGGCTCTCAAAGTAAATTTCAATCGTGGTTTTGGCGAGATTTGGCTCAGTTGAAAAAAAAGGTTGCCCACCACTGCCCTAGTCCTTCTTTTTGTTATGCTAGACATAGTTCCCTCAATCGTTCATTGTGTGTTTTGGCCTCCAGCCCCCTAATCATTTTTCTTGCTCTTCTTTGCACTCTTTCTAGAGTCTCAACATCTTTGTTTTTCCTGGTTAGTCTGTTGGGTTTTTTTTTGCTTCAATACAATAGCAGAGTTGGAAGGGACCTTGGAGGTCTTCTAGTCCAACCCCCTGCCTAGGCAGGAAACCCTATACTGTTTCAGACAGATGTCTATCCAACATCTTCTTAAAGACTTCCAGTGTTGGGGCATTCACAACTTCTGGAGGCAACTTCTGTTCCACTGATTAATTGTTCTAACTGTCAGGAAATTTCTCCTCAATTCTAAGTTGCTTCTCTCCTTGATTAGTTTCCACCCATTGCTTCTTGTTCTACCCGCAGGTGCCTTGGAGAATAGTTTGGCTTCAGAGTACTTCAAGATTAAAACAGGTTATAAGCAGGCAAAAAGCAAGACTTTATGAAGCATCCTGATGTCAGTTCCAGGAATTATGTTCTTATGTCTGTTAAACATAATTTAAAGAACTCTTAATCTGGACACAGGGTTTCTGAGTTCGGTGGTTTTTCAAACCCAGCCTGATTATTCTATCTCCTTGCTCCATTCTGAAATGTGATTAGAGATATTGGGCAGCTGTTACGTATAAGCTGGGTTGATGAAATCAGACCTGAGGAGTTGATTAGCCCCCTGGGAAAGCCAAGGGAGATCAACAAAACCATTAAAAAGCAAAAGAATATTTTGGACATGGGATGCAAAACCGGGAAAAATACTTAATCCTCCGAGGAAAAATTAGAGGCAAATGAGGTCCAGGTAGAAGAAGAACATCATGGCTTCATGACTTGTTTGGACAAAACCCAACAACACTTTTTCGTGTGACTGTTGATTAAAAATAGGATTGCCAACATGATCGCCAATGTCTAATGGTGGATATAGCACAAGAAGATTGTTGTTGTTAGTTGCGAAGTCATGTCCTACCCATCATGACCCTGTGGACAACATTCCTCCAGGCCTTCCTGTCCTCTACCATCCTTTGGAGCCCATTTAAGCTCACGCTGCTTCGGTGACTCCATCCAGCCACCTCCTTCTCTGTTGTCCCCTTCTTCTTTTGCCCTCAATCTTTCCCAGCATGAGGCTCTTCTCCAGGGAGTCCTTCCTTCTCCTTAGGTGGCCAAAGTATTTGAGTTTCCTCTTCAGGATCTGGCCTTCTAAAGAGCAGTCAGGGTCGATCTCCTCTAGGACTGACCGGTTGGGTCGCCTTGCAGTCCAAGGGACTCGCAGGAGTCTTCTCCAGCACCAGTTCAAAGGTTCATATTCATAGTTCATAGTTCAATTGGATGTATCTTTATCTTTCTCCCTTGCCTTTGGCTTCCCTTCTTTCCTCAGCTATTTGCAAAGTTTACTCAGACGGCCATTTTGCTTTTTTGCATTTCTTTTTCTTTGGGATGGTTTTAGTTGCTGCCTCTTGTACAATGTTGCGAACCTCCGTCCATATTTCTTCTGGCACTCTATCAGATCAAATTCCTTAAATCAGGAGTGTCCAAACTTGGGAACTTTAAGACTTGTGGACTTCAACTCCCAGAATTCCCCAGCCGGCTGGCTGGGGAATTCTGGGAGTTGAAGTCCACAAGTCTTAAAGTTCCCAAGTTTGGACACCCCTGCCTTAAATCTATTTGTCACTTCTACTGTATTTTCACCATGAAGTATGGTTTAGTTCACACCTGAGTGGCCTAGTGTTTTTCCCTACTTTCTTCCATTTAAGCCTAAATTTTGCAATGAGAAGAAGATTAGAGACATCCAAAAGATGTTGATTTGCATTTATAACCCTCTCATCTTTTTTTCCCTACTTTTTTTCCCCCTCCTAAGAATAAAATGGTGTTTACTCTAGTGTTGCCCTCAACCATCAGTTGACAATACCAGGAACTGTCTGCCTGGAAGCTCTTACTGTAACCAACGTCAGATATGCTAAATGTTTTGCAATAACTTGTTAACAGTGGGGATCCACCTTCCTAACAAGTCTCCTTCTGTTCAGGAGTCAAATTTGCTCTGGAATCTCATAAATATAAATCAAGAACAAAGAAAGACCTTTTTCGTGACATCTCTTGAAAAAATTTAGATATCCACCACTAAGCCATTGTCTTCAACGAGGCGAAATACCTGTTTGGTGGTAATTCTGTAGAATTGTGCATGGTAGGATTTCTCCAAACATGTTTTTAAAAATTGTTTTTCCCAAGCCAGTTGGGTAGAGAAGACTATTAAAGAAGCATTTGTGATTAAAAATGAAAATGAAAGCAATCTACCAACTTCTGGGAGAGATGGGCATAATTTCATGGGGAAAATACGTAGAAACATGGCACAGGGCAGCCAAGAATGAAAGGATGGCTTTATGGTTTAATCAAGTCCAGATCACTTTTTTTCCCCAAACACACAGATCCATCCTAATTCAGAGAAGTTACAAACGGAAAAAATCAAACATAATCACTTGATGCAGAGTGTTTAGGAGAAATTCCTTAAAACCGAAAGGAGCCAAAGTGCCATCAAATTGAGGTCAATGCCAGCCAATCAACTAAGTGACGGGCAAAAAAACCCAGACCCTGCCTTAAATCAAGCTGTCAGTCATTCTGCCATGTCTCTCAGTCCTGGAGGAAGAGATTTTTTTTGCAGGGTGTTACTCAGAGGTGGGTTCCTACTGGTTCGGCCCGGTTTGTGATCGTACCGGTTCTATCCTGGGTGCCGCCATCTTTATTTTCTGTTCTGCGTATATGCACAGAACAATCTTCATTGAAAAAATGCAATTTATTTTCCTTTTTAAATGGTGTGCACATGCCAATCCCAGAGAGGTCCCAGAGATGAGCCATTTTTCACAAAAAAGGGGGCATTTTTGCCTTCCCCCAGCCCTGCTGAAGCCTGCAGAGTGTTCCTGGGGGCCGGGGAGGACAAATTTTTTTTCTTCTTTTTTTCTTTTTCAAGCCTTAACTAGGCTTGTCTAGTTAAACAATAGCTTCCTCTTCTCCCCACCCCTGGGTGATCACATTGACCAATTATGAGATGTCTTTTTGTTATGGGAACAGTCTATCGCTTTCTCCAGCACCTGCAATAATGACCTTGATGGGTTCCAGGTTCTCACGCTCTCCACATATGTTTTTGGCATTCTATTTCACCCTTAGCTCCCACCCAAAAAAAACTTTTCGCCACCTTTTCAGTGAGTATGGCTTGTTGAGGGAGTCATGTGACTGAGTGTGCGTGAGTTACATCAAGTTGGCCATGCCTACTCAGTCACATGCCCCCCTCCCCCCCATCTAGCACGCCCACCGAACCGGCTCTGGGTTAAGCAGAAGAATTGCGCATTATCTCCATCTACAAGCTTCAAAGGCTTACATTCCCACAGCTGCAGGTAGAAATATCGACTAAAGCAAAATTTCCAGCTCGGATTTCCAGCGAATACGATGGGGGTCTCTTGGGATAATCTCATCTTAATGAAAATTGGATCGAGACATCTAAAGAGCTTGGGAAGCCTTGACAGGGATTCAAACCCATTGGAGCAGTTTATTGTCAAAAGACTCGCCTTACATTTCCAGCAAAAATACGTTCACCTAATCCAGCTATTCATACTGCTAACCCAGAACAAAGTAAACTGTTACTGGCTAGGAAACAAGATTTTTTTTTATTCTTTTATTATGGTGCAATCATAATAGGGGAGTTTAGATTAAGGCTGGAAAAAATGCATCGGCTGGGGAATTCTGGGAGTTGAAGTCCACAAGTCTTAAAGTTCCCAAGTTTGGACACCCCTGATCTAAGCCAAGACCTTCCACAGAATCTATGAAAGGGCAGGAGTTTCTGACGGCACATCATGAAAGATTTGACCGCAGATTTGATTTTCTTTCTTTCTTTCTTTCTTTCTTTCTTTCTTTCTTTCTTTCTTTCTTTCTTTCTTTCTTTCTTTCTTTCTTTCTTTTTAATCCTGTTGGATCAGAGCCAGGATCTTTCACAGGATCTTGGTAAAAGTTGAGAAATCCTTGATGCTCTCTGAGTTTGGTTGTTTACTTGCAAACATTTCAGAACCCAAACTAAGTAATACCATCATGTTTGGGACACGAAACATCTGTAAGAAAACTACCAAGCTCAGAGAGCACCAAGGATTCCACAGTCCTCCTCCTCCATTCTAAATTCCTTCTAGCATTGATGATGTTAGCTAGTTGGGTAATGAAATGTCTGCAAGAAAACCACCAAGCTCAGAGAGCACCAAGGGCCCCTCAGTCCTCCTCCTCTTCCATCCTACAATTCCTTCTAGCATTGATGATGTTACCCAGTTGGGTAATGAAATGCCTGTAAGAAAACATGTCCCACACTGCCAGTGTTAAATGAAGAGACCCTAAGCAAAGACCCTAAGACCAGCTGGCCAGCAGGAGGAGGGGCATCCCCACACTGGCAGTGTGGCAAGAAGTAAGATATTTTTCTTCCGTGAGCTTCTGTTCCGTCGTTTGCAGGGAACCGGAAGCTCACGAAAGAAACGCCATGGAGATCTGACCGGGGGCGACGGCACGCATGCCAGCAGAGAGGGCTCTGCATGTCACCTCTGGCACACGTGTCATAGGTTCGCTATCATGGGTTTATGTTCAATGATTGATGGAAAGTAGATTAGTGGTTGCACCAAGTAGTGAAGGGTCTCTCCACCAATTGGCCTCTGTGGTCAGAGTGGGGAAGGAAGGATTTCAGGACTCAACCTGGGCCTTTCTAGGTTGTTTTGCCTGTTTCTCTTCCTTATCCAATTTGGGCATTTATTTATTTTTTGGGTGCAAGCAGGTGGAGGAGTGTGATTAAAGTGACAAACATAAGGGGTAAGTATAAATACAGTCAGAAACACACCCTTCTACTCCTTTGGGAAATTTTACACCAAACAAGTGGGGGAAAATGAGATTGTGATATATGGGTGTGGAGATTGGAACAAATAGTAGATGACAGAAAAAAAGGAAAGATATGTCGCAACGGTAGAGGAACAGTTGAAGTTGATGTCTTGTAAAAGGAAGACCGAAGCTTTTCCCCCGGGCACTTTTGTCTTTCTGTCTGTCTGTCTTCTTTCTTTCTTTTTCTTTCTTTCTCCCTCCCTCCCCCCTCTTTCTCCCTCCCACTTTCTTTCTTTTTCTTCTCTCCTTCCTTCCTTCCTTCCCTGCTCTCTTTCTTCTTCTTTGTTTCTTTTTCTTTCTTTTTCTTCCTTCCTTCCTTCCTTTTTCTTTTTTTCTTTCTCCTTCCTTCCTCTGTCCTCTCCTCCTTTCCTTTCCTTTCTCCTGGCTTCCTTCCCTTCCACCTTTCTTCCTCCTCACCTTCTCCCCCTCCTTCTCTTCTTCCTTCCCTTCACCTTCAATATTTACTTTTCTTACATAAAAAGCTAATCAAGCTCCCACAAACAAACATCACACCCGTCTGTTCCTGGCATAAAAATTGACCTCGGTCTTCTCCTTCTTGAGAAACCAGGTGGTTTCAGGAATGGGGTGGGGGTGAGCAGTTGTGACATGTCTAGAAAGAATTCAGGAAATAATCTAAAACTGAAATCCAAGGGCAAGGGCAAAGGACAAAATCTCCTGGAACACGAATGGCTGAGGAACTGCCGTGTGGATGCGTGTGTGTGTGGAGGGATGCATTAACAGAATGTGGCAAGTCTAAAAACAGAGTTTCCCCCACAGTCTTCTGGACAAACCGAGAATTTAAGGAGAGTCCCTTCTGCGTCTCTTGCTCTGCCCACTAGGCAGCTCTGGGCTATGCTGCCTCTTATCTGACCCCTGGCAGGAACTCTGAGCTCACTCTCCCAAGGACTTTTCCACACACCACTGCAGGTAGTCCTTGACTTAAAACCACAACCGATCCCAAAATTTCTGTTGCTGATTGAAACAGTTGCTAAGTGAATTTTGTCCCATTTTATGACCTTTCTTGCCAGTTATTAAGTGAATAACTGCAGTTGTTAAGATAGTAGTCAACTGTCCGATCAATGAACCCAAAATAAGGAAACGCTCTCGGGAGCTTTGAATTCCCAAAAGTAAAACTTTATTGGATACCCCGTTTCGGTACTGAAGAAACAAAACCAGCTCTGGTTTTCCCACGCAAAGGCTTGCCTAGTTAAACAATAGCTTCCTCTTCTCCCCACCCCTGAGTGATCACATTGACCAATTATGAGATGTCTTTTTGTTATGGGAACAGTCTATCGCTTTCTCCAGCACCTGCAATGATGACCTTGATGGTTTCCAGGTTCTCACGCTCTCCACATATGTTTTTGGCATTCTATTTCACCCTTCCACTCCCCCCAGTTCATTGCCAAGTTGAAAAGCATTAAGGTTTGAAAGAAGCAAAGCGGTTCAATCTTGACATTAGTAACACGGTTGTTAAGTGAACCTCGTTTCCCCTTTGATTTTATTTGTCAGAAGGTCACAAAAGTTGATCGCATGACCCTAGGACACTGTAACATCATAAATATAAGTCAGTTGCCAAACATCCAAATTTTGATTACATGGCCATGGAGATGCTGCAACAGTCATAAGTGTGAAAAATGGTCGTAAGTCACTTTTTTCAGTGCCGTTGTAACTTCAAACAGCATTAAATGAATAGTTGTAAGTCCAGGAAGAAAGTGAGGAGGAACTAAAGAGCCTCTTGATGGGGGTGAAGGAGGAGAGTGCAAAAGTTGGCTTGAAACTCAACATTAAGAAAACTAAGATCATGGCATCTGACCCTCTCAAGTCCTGGCAAATAGATGGGGAAGAAATGGCTTCTGAAGAAATGGAGTACTGACAGATTTCATTTTCCTGGGCTTCAAGATCACCGCAGATGGGGACTGCAGCCAAGAAATTAAAAGAGGCTTGCTCCTGGGGAGGAAAGCTATGGAAAATCTAGACAGCATACTAAAAAGCAAAGACATCACTCTGCCATCACAAGTGGGTCTAGTTAAGGCGATGGTTTTCCCAGTTGCAATGGATGGCTGTGAAGTTTGGACCATAAGGAAGGCTGAGCGCCAAAGAATGGAGGCCTTTGAACTCTGGTGCTGGAGAAGACTCCTGCGAATCCCTTGGACTGCAAGGCCATCCAACCGGCCAGTCCTAGAGGAGATCAATCCTGACTGCTCTTTAGAAGGCCAGATTCTGAAGAGGAAACTCAAAGACTTTGGTCACCTAATGAGAAGGAAGGACTCAATGGAGGAGAGCCTCATGGTGGAAACAATGGAGGGCAAAAGAAGAAGAAGGGGACGACAGAGAATGAGATGGATGGATGGAGTCACCGAAGCAGTCAGCGTGAGCTTAAATGGGCTCCAAAGGATGGTAGAGGACAGGAAGTCCTGGAGGAATGTTGTCCATGGGGTCGGACATGACTTCGCAACTAACAACAACAACAAAAGTCCGGGTCTACCTGTATACCTGCACACTAGATTATAACCTATGTTTTGTAAACCAGAATGGCTACATTTGCACAAGCCGGGATCAATGTAGCACATTGCGAGGTCACAGAACAGGGGACTAGACTACTGTCTCTTGATCTCTGAGAGACGCCAGAAACTTTGTGCTTGTCCAGGCAAGTCAACTCAATTATTCCAGGCCTTGCAATGACCCAAATCTTTGCGCTTATTCGTTTTAGTGGCATTGCTATGAACAATGCAGGGAAACTGCCAAATTGGGTTGTCAGTTCTGAGTTTTTCGCCTGGCATCTTTTTTTCCCAGCAGGCAGGAGTTTCCCAGTCCGTCATCTTGTCCAGGAAAATGAATCTTTTCTGCCCATTTGTAAAAGTGCCAAGGAAGAACAGTTTGAAAGAACTGGTTTGTGCAATTTTTGGTTCTAAAACATCCAAAAGGTGCATTTTTCTTTTTTTTAAAAAAAAGTTTTTATTTTTAAACAGACATAGACAAACAAAACATAAAACATAGAACCATCTTCAATGACATACAGCGTGTCGATTGGTTGCAAGGTTTTTGTGCATCCTTAGTCCTCACTTACAATTTATATGAAATCACATATTATCAAATCAAATATATATGTACACATTATTATCATTGTACATCACTTATTTGACTATAGCTATTATTCCTTCATTTTAAATGAGATATTCTAGATATTGGATTCATTTATATTATAACAATTCATTACATCATCTTAAATCTATCCAATAATAATGCATCTTTATGTTGTATTCTGTTTCATTCTATTATTCTTGTATTATAAAATTCTCGAATGTCTTTCATTTCCATGTTTTTTTTAATCTAACCACTGGTAAAATGAATCCCATATCTTGTAAAATTGTTTATCTTCTTGTTCTCTAATTTCAGATGTCGATTTACTCATTTCTCCACGTTCCATTATTTCAAAGGTGGATTTTTCAAGAGGCCACTGGACTTTCGGGTTTTTCTTTGAAAATGTTTTGCTTTTCATCCAAGAAGCTGCTTCTGCTCTGACTCGATGGTGGGGAATGGAAGAATTTAA
Source organism: Natrix helvetica (assembly GCF_964273705.1). Taxonomy (NCBI): domain Eukaryota; kingdom Metazoa; phylum Chordata; class Lepidosauria; order Squamata; family Natricidae; genus Natrix; species Natrix helvetica. Next base: position 4,578,753 of record NC_138561.1, read on the forward strand.
ATCAGTAGTGGTATTCAGCCGGTTCAGACAGATACGAGCAAACTGGTAGTAGCGACCTGCAGGTGGGGGGATGTTCAAATATTATAGAGTTTGAGACAAGTGACAAATGGCATCTTAAAACCTGGTCAAGATTAAACCCAGCCAAGCTTAAATGTTGTGGAAATGCAGATCAGGTTAAACATGCTCGGAACAGAGCTATTATCTCTCGGCCTCACAGGATTGTACATGTTGGAGAAAAAAACTGGAGATTTTCGCCATCTTGAATTGCTGGAAGAAAGGCATCTTATCTATTTAATAATCAGATAATATGAAGGACTGCCTTCCAGTTTGCATACTGTTAAGAAAAGTGCAAATTAGCTACATTATATTCAAAATAGAGCCGGAAGGGACCTTGGAGGTCTTCTAGCCCAACCCCCTGCTCAAGCAGGACACATAAATGGTTGCCCACTCTCTTCTTAAAATCCTCCAGTGATGGAACACCCACAATTTCTGAAGGCAACTTCTGTTCCACTGGTTAATTGTCCTTACTGTTAGGAAGTTTCTCCTTAATTCCAGTTTGCTTCTCTCCTTGCTTAGTTCCCACCCATTGCTTCTTGTCCTGCCTTCAGGTGCTTTGGAGAATAATTTGACCCCCTCTTCTTTGTGGCAGCCCCTCAAATATTGGAAGACTGCTATCATGTCACCCCGGTCCTTCTTTTCTTTAGACTAGCCCTACCCAGTTCCTGCAACGGTTCCTCGTATGTTTTAGTCTCCAGGCCTTTCATCATCTTCGTTTCTCTTCTCTGCACTTTTTCCAAAAGTCTCCACATAATCCCCAAGCATGGGCACTCAAATGAAACAAACAAAATGTTAAACTACATAAATGATATTTATGTAGTTACTTATTATATTATTATTATTATTATTATAGTAAAGTAACAAAAATATCTTTTGGACCCCCCCAAGGCATGTCACAACGTTTGAGCACCCCTAATGTTTGGAAGTAGAAAGCTGAAAAATTTGACACGCCCTTAGAAAGGATTGCTAAAATTTTAGATAATCAGTCCCCATAGCCAGGTCTTATTTCTTGAAATGTGCTGATCCTTGACTTAGAACCATTCTTGCTTGAAGCTACTGATGAAAAATGTGACTTACAATCGCACTTAGGACTGTTGCAACATCAACCAAGCCATGTTATCAAACTTTTGGCCCTTGGCAACCAGCTTGTATTTACAACAATTTGCAGCTTCAGGTGACCATGGGGTCACTGTTGATGACCTTCTTAGCTGGATTTTGACAAGCCAAGTCCATAGGGCAGGGGTCCTCAAACTTGGGAACTTTAAGACTTGTGGACTTCTGGGAGTAGAAGAGAAGATGGAATGGAGTAGAGTGGAGTGGAGTGGTGTGGAGTGGAAGGGAAGGGAAGATGGAATGGAGTGGAGTGGTGTGGTGTGGAGTGGAAGGGAAGGGAAGGGAAGATGGAATGGAGTGGAGTGGAGTGGTGTGGAGTGGAAGGGAAGAGAAGAGAAGAGAAGAGAAGAGAAGAGAAGAGAAGAGAAGAGAAGAGAAGAGAAGAGAAGAGAAGAGAAGAGAAGAGAAGAGAAGAAGATGGAATGGAATGGAATGGAATAGAATAAGAACCTTGGAGGTCTTCTAGTCCACCCCCCTGCTTAGGCAGGGGAACCTATACTATTTCAGATAAGTGATTGTCTAGGCTCTTCTTAAAAACCTCCATGATGGAGCACCCACGATTTCTGAAGGCCAGCTGTTCCACTGGTTACTTGCCCTCACTGTTAGGAAGTTCCTCCTAATTTCTAGGTTGAATGTCTCCTTGGTTAGTTTCCATCCATTGTTTCTTTTCCTGCCCTCCGATGCTTTGGAGAATAATTTGACCCCCTCTTCTTTGTGGCAGCCCCTAAGTCCTGGAATCCTGCTATCATGTCACCCCTAATTCTTCTTTTCCTTAGACTAGCAAAACCCTGCAGCCATTCTTCGTATGTTTTGGTCTCGAGGCATTTGATCATCTTGGTTCTTAGCTCTTCTCTGTTCTTCTCTGAACTTTTTCCAAAATCTCAACAAGATTCTTGATTGCCAAGAACAAAAACAATGACACCTTAACCAGAACCCTGAAGTAGTTATATAATTATATTGCTTAACCCAGAAATATCTGATAAAGATATGTTTAGCCTGATAAGAATGTGGCATGGTAGATTATTTTATTGGGTTCCTTGTGGGTTTTTTTAATTCAGAATTTGCCATCTTGCTTATGTTGTCCTGCCTCTCATTTCAAGCAAAGGATAATTTAATTGGTTTGGTTTGGATTCAGGCATGAGGCAAACCTAGTCCTTGTGTTTTGTTTGTGCTGAAGCAAACCATGAATTAGCCTTAACCTAGTTAAAGGAATCTTAATTATTGCATCTCTGTTTTCTTAAGCAGCACTGAAAAATGCATTGAGCAGTGATTTACCCAACTATAATTCAAACACCACCCCAGAAGATACTATAAAGGACTCCTTCTCTCCCTCCCCTCCCCTCTCTCTTTCTTTCTCTCTCTCTCTTTCTCTCTCTTTCTCTCTCTCTCTCTTTCCCTCACCCTCTCTTTCTCTCTCTCCCCCCCTCTCCCTGTCCCTCCCCTCTCTCTCCCTGTCCCTCCCTCTTTCTCTTTCTCTCTCATTCTCTCTCTCTCTCTTTCTTTCCCTCTCCCTCTCTTTCTCTCTCTCCCCCTCTCCCTGTCCCTCCCCCCTCTCTCTTTGTCCCCCCCTCTTTCTCTCCCTCTCTTTCTCTGTCTCTTCCTCCCCTCTCCCCCTCCCCCCTCTACCTCTCTGTCTCTCCCCTCCCCTCTCTTCCTCTCTCTTCCTCTCTCTCTCCCTCTCTCTCCCTCTCCCTCCCTCTCTGTCTCTCTCTCCCCCTTTTTCTCTCCCCTTCCCTCTCCCTCCCTCCCTCTCCCTCCCTCCCCCCCTCTCTGTCCCCCCCTCCCTCCCCTCTCTCTCTTTCCTTGTGCCAAAAACTTGAATGCCATCAAATCTCAAAAGACTTTGGGAATTTGACTTGATCTTTAGTGAGTTTTGGGAATTCTTTCTCAAACTGTCAGAAGAGCTCAGGGTGTACATCCCATGGTCTCACGACATGTTATAAGTTCACAAGTTTCTCATTATATCCCTATCTTTTTTAAAAAAAAAACAGCATATGTACAGAGTGTACCAACGTCAGACCCCATCAGCCCATCCCAATGTATTTGATTCATTGTATGAATTAATTCTTTTTTGTGAGAAAAACTGCACTCAGGAATGTTCAAAAGCCATGGGTCAAACAAATAAGGAAGGGTTGAGACGGATTCACAGTTGGCTAAACAACCATACAACAACCCACAGAGGGCTTATCCTCAATGGAATTACGTCCAGATCAATTCTAGAGCTGGAAGGGACCTTGGAGGTCTTCTAGTCCAACTAATGAGACCCTATCCCACTCCAGACAAATGGCTGCCCAGTCCCTTTTAAAAAACATCTAGTGATGTAGCACCCACAACCTCTGGTGGCCAGCTGTTCCACTGGTTCATTGTTCTCAATATTAGGAGGTTTCTCCTTAATTCCAGGTTGCTTCTCTCCTTGGTTAGTTTCCACCCATTGTTTCTTGTCTTTCCTTCTGGTGCTTTGGAAAATAGGTTGACACCCACCTACCCCCACTCTTCCTTGTGGCAGCCCCTCCAATACTGGAAAACTGCTATCATGTCAGCCTAATTCTTCTTTTCTTTAGACTAGCCAAATCCTGCAACTGTTCTTCATATGTTTTAGTCTCCGGGCCTTTAATCATCCTAGTTGCTCTTCTCTGCACCTTTCCAAATGGTGTAGGGTCACCTGCTGGGGGGTTGGACTAGATGACCTACAAGGTCCCTCCCAACTCTGTTAATCTGTTTTTGCTTTTTTTTTTTTTTTTAAAATTCCTGACAGGGAAAGCTCCACTGCAGGTGCTCCATTCCTGGGCATTTTCAAGAAGACATTGGACAACCATTTTCCAGAATGTAGCTGGCTGGGGAATTCTGGGAGTTGAAGTCCACAAGTCTTAAAGTTGCCAAGTTTGGACACCCCTGGTATAGGGTCTCCTGATGACGCAGTGGGTTGGACTAGAAGACCTCTAACTCTGTTATTCTGCGTTCTGTATTTTGTTTTCCCAATAGGCCAGGCATGGGGGAAGGGGAGGCCATTCATTCCGGCCAACAGGGATGGGCCTGGATTGGCCATGGGCCAAGGTAGCAAAGGCCTCTGTGCCTCTGCTTTCAGCAAACAGCACTTTCTGCCTATCAGGAAAAGTGGCACCAGCCCAGGAGATTAGTCAGCCAGATATAAAGGACAGGAAATGATGATTTAATTGACAATGTGCTTTTCTCCCTACAGCTACCCAAGGAAAGGCCCGTCAGTGAGAAAATCCCAGGAAAAAGGCAACGATTAAGTCTGACAAATGAAGATTGCCATGGGTTGGGTGGAGCAGATAATCTGCCAACTTGTTCTGGCTCTGCTGATACCAGCCTTCCCCACCTCAGTGGTCCCAAGGAAGGGATTAGGTCCAAAGTCAGGATTGTTGACACTTCCAGATCAGCAGAGGTTAGCCAAGGTCTGTCAGGAGCAAAGGATCAGCACTGGATATTCAGTTGCTGTTCAGAATGTCTATGGAGAATCTCCGTCCTCCAGATCATGGTTGTCCCAAAGGTGCTTTTTCAAGAGGCAACTGGACTTTTTGTTTGTTCTTTGAAGACCTTTCGCTTCTCCTCCAAGAAGCTTCTTCAGCTCTGACTGGATGGTGGGGAACGGAAGGATTGATGCTCCTTGCAGGCAGCTGGTCATTTGCATCCTTTTAGAGGGTCGTTGAGGCCACTTGGAGTTTTGTCTGTGTCCTCAGTGGTGCAAATGGTTCCTGTAGTCTGCAATTTTTTCCCTCTGGAAATCCATTCCTACTCCCACACTATTCCAAGGGTCTTCCTCCCAAATTGCATAGCTAAAAATCTGTAGAGATTCTCAGTCCTCCAAGTCATGGTTGTCCCAAAAGGTGCTTTTTTTTTCAGGAAGCAACTGGACTTTCTTGTTTTTCTTTGAAGGTGTTTCACTTCTCATCCAAGAAGCTTCTTCAGCTCTGACTGGATGGTGGGGAATGGAAGGATTTATATTCCTTGCAGCCAGCTGGTCATTTGCATCCTTTTAGAGGGTCCTTGAGGCCACTTGGAGGTTTGTCTGTGTCCTCGGGGTCACCTGAGTAGTGCAAACAGTTCCTGTAGTGTGCAATTTTTCCTCTGGAAATCCATTCTTATATAGCTAAACGTCTACGGAGATTCTCAGCCCTCCGGGTCATGGTTGTCCCCAAAAGTGCTTTTTTCAAGAGGCAACGGGACTTCCTTGTTTTTCTTTGAAGACATTTTACTTCTCATCCAAGAAGCCTCTTCAGCTCTGACTGGATTTCCATTCTTCCATTCCCCACGATCCACTTAGACCTGAAAAAGCTTCTTGGACGAGAAGTGAGACGTCTTCAAAGAAAAACAACAGTTGCCTCTTGAAAAATGCACCTTTGGAACGGCAGTGCTGACCTTTCTTTGCACATGCCGTACACAGGAATCTATGGGCAGTCCTGGACTTCCAATAGTTCATTTAGTGACTGTTACAATGGCACGGGAAAAAGTGACTTATGGCCATTTTTCACACATCCGTTGCAGCATTCCCATGGATCAAAATTCAGGCCCTTGGCAACTGACTCATATTTATGGCGGCTGCAAGTGTCCTGGGGTCATAGGATCCCCTTTTGCGACCTTCTGTGGGAAGCCAGATTCACTTAACAACCGGGCTACTAACTTATCAACTGCAGTGATTCACTTAACAACTGTGGCAAGGGAGGCCATAAAATGGGGCAAAACTCGCTTAAATGTCTCATTTAACAACAGAAATGTTGGTCCCGATTGTGGTCCTAAGTTGAAGACCACTTGTAGTTGATGGAAGTTGAAGAATACGTTGGCACCAGAGAAGGGTCAGTGGAATTCAAAGAGGGGTTGAACTTAGAACCTTTTTGGGAAGGTGACAATTCTAGGCTGATGGCGTACTTAACTCTGCCCATCCATCAGCTCTTCTAATCCAAACGAGAGGTGACCAAGGCAGGAGTTACCATGAGCAAGGGCTCACAGTCCAGGAAAGCACATAGTTGCACACTAGGCAAATCTGCGCGAGATGACCCCAGCCACAGCTGCCACTTACTCCTTGAGCATAAGCTGCGAGTCCAGGAGAATCCCTGAATTGTGCACTAGCCCAATCCGGAGAAGTGCCTCCTGGTCTAGAACAGGGATGGCTAACCTTTTTGTTGTTAAGTGTCAAAAATACGAGGGCACATGCGCAATAGCATGCACGCATGCCAGCGCCCATAATGCAAAGCACGCCCCACATGCGCATGTGTTCACAACCCCCACATGCTCCTCCCACATGCGCGCTGCACCACTCGCCTTGAAGCTGAGTTTTATATTTCCTCCAGGGGGACGGGGGAGGCCATTTTCAATCTCCCCAGGCTTCAGAAAAGCCTCCGGAATCTGGGGTGGGTGAAAAATGGGCCCAATGGGCCAACCGAAATTTTTGCACACACTGAACCGGCAGTAATGCTGGCCTCAACCAGTAGTGGGTTTCGGCTCCCGTTGCATGCGCAGATGGCCAATTCCTTCAAATACAGGTAAGGAACGAAGGCGAGCAGGCGGGCCCTCCAAAGCACCGTTCTGGTACGTTGGCTGATGCTTCCAGCAGGCCCTGGTACGCGCGTACCGGGGCGTACTGCCTGCAACCTACCATTGCCAGCAACCCACCCTGGGACATACTAAAGGAGATATTAAGGGAAATTGGCAAGACGAGGGGAAAAGGAGAACAATCCATCCAGCAGCCCCCTTTTCAACATAGTCTGAAACAACAAGGAGATTCATACTAAGGCAGGACACAAAGCGAGATTTGGACATAAGAGTGAACATGAAACGAGGTCAGACTAGAGGATTTCTTGGGGGCCCCTTCTATCCCTTCTATCTCGTTATACATTTTCTAGTCTTGAAGAAGAACAGGAACCTTGAACTTAGGGAATTCAAATGTCAAACCGCGACACCTGTTGTAAGTAGGCCAAGTCAGTTGCGAGTCTCACTTGCGAGTCAGACTCAGAACTTAACCACAAAAGCCAGAATGAAACTAGTGTTTCCTGCATGATTCTCTGCCTAGCAAAAAGAAACAGCCAATTGAAATGCTTTAATATTTCCATGTTTTTGATGCTTTGAACACCCTATAAGAATGTGTGTTTGGATTAGAACGCTGTTCAGATGCTAGAAATTGCTATCTCTATCTGAACTATTTGGCCAAATAAAGTTTTTCTTAATCTCGCATGTCCGAATCTCCTGATTTCCTGCAACAATACTTGACATGAAGCAGAAAATCATAGCACTGTCATTAGGGCTGGGCTAAAATTCTGCAGCTACCATTGCCCTCCTGTGGCAATTTCTGTATTGCCAGTGCTAATGCCGGCTAATGCGAGCAATGGTGCATTCTCTGGAAGTGAAAGTTGGATTTTGTTGTGGTTGTTTTTATTTATTGACATCATACCAAATTTAATGTTTACATAAACCGTGTGTTGCCTGGGTGCAAATAATTTTAAAAAGTTGTAACGATCATAATAACAATAATATTCATAGCCTAAAGAGTAATCAGATAATAATAATAATGGTACGTGCTTGTCCATTTTAATGAACCTCTTATGCTTTTAAATTTCTAACTTCTGTTTCTAATTAGCCATTGATAAAACAAATCCCATGATAAAAAGTATTCCGTTTCATCCTTCTCCTTGATTTTAAGTGTTAATCTATCCGTTTCTGCACATTCTAATATTTTACATTTTCATCTGTCGGGATCTCTTCGTCTTTCCAATGTTGTGCAAACGCAATTCTAGCCGCTGTGAACACATGAAAAATTAAATATGTATTTCCTTTATTATATTTTTCAGGTAAAATACCCAAGAGGAATATTTCTGGTTTTAAATCTGGTTTTTGCTTTACCATTTTTTCTAACCGTGTGTGTATTTTTGCCCAATATTGTTTTGCCATTGGACAGGTCCACCACATACGATAATATGAACCCGGTGTCTGATTACATTTCCAACATTTATCAGACATGTTCCTAAACATTTTTGGCAGTCTTGCTGGTGGAAAATGCTATCTGTAAATCATTTTATATAAGTTTTCCTTATATGCAGTTGACATTATTAGTTTATAGTTCCTATCTCACAATTTCTGTCATTTATCTAACTCTAAAGCAGTGACGGCTAACCTTTTTCTCCTCGCGTGCCGAAATGGTGCATGCACTGCACACGCAATTTCCCGCATGCAGAGACCCCAAAATCAGCTGGCTGGCAGGAGGTGCATGTGCAGTGAAACTGAGCTCGGCGACGGCTCGCATGCATGCAGAGAGGACTCCGCATGCCACCTGTGGCACATAGGTTCACCATCACAGCTCCATAGTATAGTATAACGAAAGATTTTAGCCCATACTATCATTGTTTCCTTTACTTGTTCGTCTTCCATTTTAATGCTTAAGAGATAACTGTTTTTAAAATTAGTTGTCATCTGGGATAGAAGCTGTTTTTCAGCCTATTTGCCCTTGTTTTTATTATCCTGTACCGTCTGCCAGATGGTAATAGTTAAAAAAAAGGTGCCCAGGATGAGATGGATCTTTAAGAACGTTTTGAACTTTCTTAAGGCATCGGGAGCTATAATGCTCTTCCAAAGAGGGGAAAGGACAACCCATGATCCTCTGGGCAAAGACGTTGACCCTCTGGAGCGCTCTCCTATCTGCAAATGTGCAATTGGCAAACCATATGTAGGCGCAGTATGTTAAAATACTCTCTATGGTGCAGCAGTAGAAAGTCACCAGCAGTTTTTCATTCAGTTAGTTATCTGGTCTGATCTGATCTGACTAGAGCCATCCCCAGTAAGCTGTCAGGTTTTCATTTACTGACATGTCAGAAATGGCGTAGGGTCTCCTGCTTGGGCGGAGTGGCGGGTTGGACTAGATGACCTTCAAGGCCCCTTCCAACTCTGTTATTCTGTTCTGTTCTATATGCTTTCGATGTTTGGTGGCTTTTATGCTATTTTTTGTTTGTTTGTCGCAAAGATGTTCAGGCTGGATTTGCATTTTCATCTACGGTACCTACTGAGTCCTTAATTCGAAGGGTTTGGGATAGGCAGATGAGGTTGCTTGATATAGAATAACAGAGTTGGAAGGGACCTGGTAGGTCATCTAGTCCAACCCCGTCCCCCCAAAAGCAGGGGACCCTACCCCAGGAGTCCCCAAACTTGACAACTTTAAGACTTGTGGACTTCAACTCCCAGAATTCTCAAGCCGAAGTGCACAAGCCTGAAAGTCGCCAAGTTATCCCTCTAGATGGGCGCTAAGACCCAGAGGACACCGCCGATCCCTTTCCTGCCGCTGCGAACCCGCTGACTCCGATGAAAACAACCCAGCGGAGGAATATTAATAGCGGCCGCTGAATGCTCAACTGCGCATGCGCAAAAAAGCCTTCTCCCGTAAAATAAGGGATATCAGCAGCCTGTTTTGCAAATTTTGTACGAAGAAAGAGCACCGATTGGCTAAGCAGTCAGGATGGCCGAGCGGTCTAAGGCGCTGCGTTCAGGTCGCAGTCTCCCCTGGAGGCGTGGGTTCGAATCCCACTTCTGACAAATGCTAACTTTTTTTTTTCCTTCCTGCGTTTAATTTTGCAGGAGGTCTGTGGAAGAATTCCTCCTTTGCCAGCTGCCACTAATGCCCCAGATCTCAGCAGGCGAGGGGGAAGAAACCACCGCAAACTTCAACTGTTCCGGCCTTGGGAAGTAGCGCCTGTGCTCCCACGGAATTAACCGCGGCTCCGTGTAAACGGTTCCATCCGAATCCGGATAGACCAGGCTTAAACCCAGAAAATCGGACCGCAAGTCCGCCTCCTTTGTCTTCTCGGTTACTTTGGCTTCTCGGTTACTTCTCTGGATTGCAACCTCCCCAAGCCAGGAAATACACAGACATTTGCAATATTATTGTATTGTATTGTATTGTATTGTATTGTATTGTATTGTATTGTATTGTATTGTATACTATGCTATGCTATGCTATGCTATGCTATGCTATACTATACTATAATAATATAATATACTATAATATACTATAATATAATATAATATAATATACTATAATATAATACACTATAATATAATATTATAATATTATATACTATAATATACTATACTATAATATACTATAATATACTATAATATACTATACTATAATATACTATAATATAATATACTAATAATATACTATAATATACTATAATATACTATAATATACTATACTATACTATAATATAATAATATAATATAATATAATATAATATAATATAATATAATATAATATAATATAATATAATATAATATAATATATTTATTCTATAATATAATATCATTATATTATATACTATATACACTATATACTACTGTACTATACTATACTATTCTATTCTATTCTATTATAGGCTAGGCTAGGCTATTATATATTATATTAATATTATATTATAATATTATATTTATTCTATTCTATTCTATTCCGTACTATACTATAACATTACATTACTATAGTATAGTATATTACTCTATTATATCATACACACACACACACACACACACACACACACACACACAAGCATTATATATATTTCAAATTTCTCTGCTTTCTCCCCCCCTCCCCCCTCCCAAGACCCTTTCAGTTTCAGCCTTTTTTCCTTCCAGGGAAAAGCTAATAGAAGAGATTTGGATGTTTTTTAAAAAATAATAGTGTGTGGGTTCATTTATTTTCCTTAGTTTGTTGGGGATACTTCCCTGTCTGCAGCAGCCTTTCCCCAAAGTGCTTATTATAACTATCCAGGAACTCCAAATGTCCTGTTTGAGAGGCCAGAAGTTGCCAGAGGTGGAGCGAAATAGTTTTTTAAAAACCCAAACTGTAAAATAACTCCTAATGAAAACAATTGCCTTCTGTTGATAAAATCTAATGCTTTCTTGAATTTTTCATACATACAGAGCTCACAGAAAACATGAGAATCACACAGCCAGTTGGAGGGATAGAAGAAATACAGATTAAATAATTAGATGATGGATGGATGACAGATAGATGATCTATGATAGATGATAAATAGATGATAGATCAATATAAGATAGATGATAGATTGAAAGATAGATAAATTGATTGATTGATTGATTGATGTTTTATTACCTATAGAGGTAACATCATCATTGCAAGAAGGGAGTGGGATTGCAGAGAGGAGGAGGAATAAGGGGCCCTTGATGCTTCTGAGCTTGGTGGTTTGCTTGCAGACATCTCATTATCCAACTAGGTAACACCATCAGTGCTGAAAGGAAGTGGGTTTGCAGAGAGGAGAAGGAGGAGGAGGAATATGGAGTCCTTGATGCTTCTGAGCTTTGTGGTTTGCTTGCAGGCATCTCATTATCCAACTAGGTAACCTCATCAGTGCTGAAAGGAAGTGGGGTTTGTGAGGGGGAGGAGGAGGGGGATGATTATGGGCTCTTGGTGCTCTTTGAGCTTGGCAGTTTTTCTTGCAGACATTTCATTATCAAACTAGATAACATTATCAGTGCCAGAAGGAAGTGTAGTTTGGGAGGAGGAGGAGAGGAGGAGGAGGAGGAGGAGGAAGATGGGTCCTTGATGCTCTCTGAGTTTGGTGGTTTGCTTGCCGACATCTCCTTAACCATCTAGGTAACATCATCAGTACTGAAAGGAAGTGGGGTTTGCATGGAGGAGGAAGAAGAAGAGGATTGTGGGATCCTTAGTGCTCTCTGAGCTTGGTGGTTTGTTTGCAGACATCTCATTATCCAACTAGATCAGGAGTGTCCAAACTTGGGAACTTTAAGACTTGTGGACTTCAACTCCCAGAATTCCCCAGCCAGCCATGCTGGCTGGGGAATTCTGGGAGTTGAAGTCCACAAGTCTTAAAGTTCCCAAGTTTGGACACTCCTGCACTAGATGCTGGTGCTGATGATGTTACCTATTTTGGCAATGAAACCTCTGCAAGGAAACCACCAAGCTCAAAGAGCATCAGGAACTTCACCTTTCAAATTTGGGCCACAATTGCTAGCTAATTGTACAGGTACATTCTGGCTTTCAACTCCTACCAATATCAGGACTGGGTCCCGAGGGCTGGATTCCCTCCGCTTACTCAACCCGACTACTCATTTTAATCATGGTTCCTCCCTTGGGTTAACGTACTTGGTGCAACAGATTGTAACCAAGGTAACTCCACACCTGCGGATTAAGCTCCAGACGGAGTTCACCTATCACAGGAAGATACAAATCATCATTTAAAAGATGCAACTGGTTGGAATCCTGCAGGAAGAGATGCCAAAATTCAATCCAAGGACCCCTTTTTAGCAATAAAACTGGCTGTGATTACACAGGATTCACTTGGGACCTGTTGCGTTTCTGCCTCCATCCTTTTTTTTTGGGGGGGGAGCTGCCTGCCACACATCTTGGGGGTAGTTATTGCTTTGTAGGTTGAGAGAACCAGTAAAAGTACAAATAACAGAGTTGGAAGGGACCTTGGAGGTCTTCTAGTCCAACCCCCTGCTCAGGCAGGAAACCCTAACCATTTCAGACAAATAGTTGTCCAATCTCTTCTTAAAAACCTCCAATGTTGGAGCATTCACAACTTCTGGAGGCAACGTCTGTTCCACTGATTTATTGTTCTCACTGCCAGGAAATTTCTCCTCAGTTCTAAGTTGCTTCTCTCCTTGATTAGTTTCCACCCATTGCTTCTTGTCCTGCCTTCTGGTGCTTTGGAGAATAGCTTGACTCCCTCTTCTTTATGGCAGCCCCTCAAATACTGGAATCCGACTATCATGTCTCCTCTAGTCCTTCTTTCCATTAAACCACACATCCCCAATTCCAGCAAACGTTCTTTATATGTTTTTTTCCGCCCAAAATACTTGTATACGGATTACTCTCTATACTATTTATGTTGTCTTGCATTTTTGTTAAGGATTGCACCAATAGAGGCTAAACCAATTTTGTTGTATACATGATGACAATAAAATGACAATAAAGGCTAATATCATCATCATCATTTTTATTTACTTTATTCATTAAACATGAAACTCAGTCAACTGAACATTCAAAAATGCATCACAAATGCCATTGACTGGTGCTAATGGTTGATACAGGTTGCTGCCATTATTATTATTATTATTATTATTATTATTATTATTATTATTATTATTATTATTATTATTATTATTATTATTATACGATTGTATCACAGCGGCCAGTTGTTTCGCCGGATTTGGCATTGATTACTAGTCGGGCCCCACCCAGGGGCCTAGGACGTCGTAACATATTTTCGTAATATACATGCAGATCCAAGCAGTGCAGCTTTTTGCATTTGACTGATGGTGATTTTGTCAAGTTTTAACTGTTTTAAATGTAATTCCAGTGCTTTTGGAATAGCACCCAGTGTGCCGATTACCACTGGAATTATCACTGCTGGTTTGTGCCATAATCGTTGAATTTCATTTTTTAAGTCCTGGTATTTCGCGATTTTTTCATGTTCCTTCTCCTCGACCCTGCTATCACCTGGTATTGCGATGTCTATGATTGTAATCTTATTTTTCTCAACCAGTGTGATGTCTGGTGTGTTATGCGCTAGTATTTTGTCTGTTTGTATACGAAAATCCCACAGGATCTTGACCATCTGATTTTCGGTGACTTTTTCAGGCTTATGTTCCCACCAGTTTGTTGTTGTTTTAATATTATAATTTTTGCACAAATTCCAGTGGATCATTTGTGCTACTGAATTGTGCCGCAATTTATAATCAGTCTGCACGATTTATTTACAGCAGCTGAGTATGTGGTCAACAGTTTCATCAACTTCTTTGCAGAGTCTGCATTTGGCATCATCAGAGGATTTTTCGTTTTTGGCCTTAATGGCATTTGTTCGGATAGCTTGTTCTTGCGCAGCCAGGATTAGTGACTCTGTTTCTTTCTTTAATGTACCTGTTGTTAACCATAACCAAGTTTTTTCACTGTCCACTTTATCTTTTATTTTTTCCAGAAATTGACCATGTAATGCTTTGTTCTGCCAACTCTCCATTCTTGATTTTATCACATCTTTTCTGTATTCTTGTTTCGTCTGTTGGGCCTTCAGTAGATTTTTGTTCTTTACTTCGATTAATAGATGTTCTTGACTTTCTTTTAAATAATCAGCCAGTGCATGTTTTTCTTCTTCAACTATTTGCTTCACTTGTAATAATCCTCTGCCACCTGATTTCCGGGGTAGGTATAGTCTATCAATATCACCACGTGGATGTAAACTGTAGTGCATTGTCATTAGTTTCCTGGTTTTTCGGTCTAAAATGTCCAAATCAGCTTGTGTCCAGTTAACTATACCAGCTGTGTATCTTATAACTGGTATTGCCCAGGTATTTATGGCCTTGATTGTATTTCCACCATTTAATTTAGATTTCAAAATTTTCCTAACTCTGTTGGTGTACTCGCTCCTGACAATAGTTTTTACTTCTCCATGTTTGATGTTATCCAACTGCAGAATGCCTAAGTATTTGTAGGCTTCATTTTCGTTGCATTTAATTAGTTGGCCATTGGGCATTTCAATTCCCTCACACGCAGTGATTTTGCCCCTTTTTATGGATACAGTGGCACATTTTTCCATGCCAAACTTCATTGAAATATCGGTGCTGAATACTCGGACTGTGTTTGTCAATGATTGGATTTCTATTTCTGACTTTCCATAGAGTTTCAAATCATCCATATATAATAAATGCGAAATTTTTTCGGCTTCTTTGGCTGTTTGGTAGCCTAATTTCATTTTTTTTAAGATTACTGATAGTGGGATCATCGCGATGATGAAGAGAAGAGGTGAAAGTGAATCATCCTGGAAAATTCCTCGCTTGATATTAACCATTCCGTAGTTCTCATTCCCTACTGCCAACTCAGTTCTCCATTGTTTCATCGCCTTTTCAGTGAAGGATGTAATATTTTTACTAATGCCAGTTGTTTCTAAGCATTTTATGATCCAACTATGTGGCAATGAGTCGAATGCTTTTTTATAATCAATCCAGACCATATTCAAGTTCGTTTTTCTTTTCTTACAATTTTCTAATATCATTTTATCAATTAGGAGCTGATCTTTTGTGCCCCTACTCCTTCTTTTGTTGCCTTTTTGCTCTACTGGCAAGATGTTGTTTGTTTCCAAATAATCCATAATGTTATCTGCAATAATGCCTGTGAGTAATTTAAAGGTTGTTGGCAAGCATGTTATTGGTCTGTAGTTTTCAGGTATTGTTCCTTTAGTTGCATCTTTCTGAATCAAGTATGTTTTTCCAGTTGTCAACCATTCATCAATTTGACCATTTTGTAAAATTTCATTCAGTTGCCTGGCCAACATTGCATGTAAACTGGTCAGATATTTGAGCCAGAAGCCATGTAATTGGTCATTTCCAGGTGATGTCCAATTCTTTACTTTTTTTACTCGATTTTTGACCATCTCAGTTGTTATTTCTAATACTTGCATTTGTTTATTACCAATGCTTTCCTCAAAGTCATGTATCCACTTTGCTTCCTTATTGTAGTCCTTTGCATTTTCCCACAATTCTTTCCAGAATTCAGCTGTGGCCTGCTTTTCTGGTTTTTCACTTTTGGTGTCACCATTCAAATTAAGACTTTGTTGTTGTTGTTGTTGTTGTTGTTGTTGTTATTGTTGTTGTTGTTATTCGCTCCACTCCTTTCCAGAGGATGTGGAGGGGGGGGGGAGACGCACTCAATCGGTCGGCGCCCTTCCTGGAAGCGGAGGATGTAACGGTGGTCGTGTGAACGTAGCCGTGGGGGGGGAATGCAAATCCGTGTAGAAGGGCAGGAAAGCGGCTGGTGCTCAATGCTGGGACTCCCGCGGGTCCTCCGCCTAAGGTCGGCCCCCGGGGATGCGGGGGACGCGGCTCCTCCGCCCGGCTCGTCCCTCCTCCGCCTCCGGGCGCCGCCAACCAGCCACCGGAGCGCCCCTCCGGCCGCGCCCCAGGCCACCTCCCCACCCCAAGCCGCAGCTCCAGCGCCACTAACGGCGGCGGTGGCAGCAGCAGCAGCAGCGCTCCAGCTCGCCCCGGCTGCGCTCCGGAGCCGCGTCCCCTTCTGCGCTCCCTCGAGCGCTCCTCGCCCTTCGCGGCTTCCAACCGGGCCGGGGGCGCCGCCGGCGGGATGGCCGAATTCCCGGCCAAAGTCAGCACCCGCACCAGCACCTCCGCCGGGGAGCCGGCTTTCCACGCGCCCGCCTTGGATCTGGACTTCGTCAGGTCCCCTTTCGGGATCCTGATGCTGGTGGAAATCGTGAGTAGCCCAGCCAGCGTGCCTCTGAGCTCGTGCAGAGCGCCCCCAGTCCGGAAAGGCAAGGAAAGGCTGTCCAGCGGTGGGGAGGGGAGTGGCTTGCTCTTGCTGCGCCCAGGAACGGTTCCTTTGCCCGGGGGCGGAGAAGCGGGTGGTCGGCTCCTTCCCAAGTTGAGCTGAAGGGAACAGGTTTCCTTCCAAGGCAGGGCTAACCCTGAATCCTGGCTTGTTGAACCTCGGTTTGTCTGGGCTTCCTATTAACCCCGATGCGAAGAAAACCACCGGCAACCTTGTGCGTTGGTTTGCGTCCTTCTTGCGCCCGAGAGAAAGGATGGTGGATGGGAGACCACAAGGTGTTTCCTTCCCCTACAGTTATCTCCTTGCTTGGTAGGCTGGTCTAAGCGAAAGGGACGGCAGATTCCCCAAGGAAGGTCTGTGGCCAGAGTAAGATTTGAATCTGAGCCTCCGTGGGAATTTTACATGGACTTTCTTCCATCGGCTAAAAACCCAGTTTTATCCAATAACCACTAATATGTATAAACGGATAATTTCAAGCTTACCTTCGTCTTTTATTATGGTTTATAGTAATAATTCTTTTCAGTTCTTTATGATTAATACTCCAGGTTTTTTTTTTAATCTTGAAGGATAATTCTGTTGTACTTCCTTCTGAGCTGAATATTTGCTTCCTCTTTAGAAATTTAGAGAGAGATTTTATCTAAGAATTTTAGTTCTAATAATGTACACCATTCTAGCATTTGTTTTATGACATCAAGTTAGCACACTTGATCTTATTGTAACCTTCCTTTTTCTTCTCCCTTTCCTTCTCCCCTTCCCTCCCCTCCCCTCCCTTCTCTTCCCTTCCCTCTTCTCCCTTCCCTTCCCTTCCCTGCTTTTTTCCTTGCTCCTCTTCTCTTCCTTTCCTTCCCTTCCCTTCCTTGCCTTTTTCCTTGTGACTTTCCTCTTCTCTTCCCTTCCCTTCCCTTCCCTTCCCTTCTCTTCCTTGTTTTTTTTGCTCCTTTCTTCTTCTCTTCCCTTCCCTGTTTTTTTCCTTGCTCCTCTTCTCTTCTTTTCTTTCCTCTTCCCTTCTCTTCCTTTCCTTTTTCCTTGCGACTTTCCTCTTCTCTTCCCTTCCCTTCCCTTCCCTTCTCTTCCTTGCTTTTTCCCTTGCTCCTTTCTTCTTCTCTTCTCTTCTCTTCCCTTCCTTGCTTTTTTCCTTGCTCCTTTCTTCTTCTCTTCCCTTCCCTTCCCTGTTTTTTTCCTTGCTCCTCTTCTCTTCTTTTCTTTCCTCTTCCCTTCTCTTCCTTTTCTTTCCTTCCTTGCCTTTTTCCTTGCGACTTTCCTCTTCTCTTTCCTTCCCTTCCCTTCTCTTCCTTGCTTTTTCCCTTGCTCCTTTCTTCTTCTCTTCCCTTCCTTGCTTTTTTCCTTGCTCCTTTCTTCTTCTCTTCCCTTCCCTTCCCTGTTTTTTTCCTTGCTCCTCTTCTCTTCTTTTCTTTCCTCTTCCCTTCTCTTCCTTTTCTTTCCTTCCTTGCCTTTTTCCTTGCGACTTTCCTCTTCTCTTTCCTTCCCTTCCCTTCTCTTCCTTGCTTTTTCCCTTGCTCCTTTCTTCTTCTCTTCCCTTCCTTGCTTTTTTCCTTGCTCCTTTCTTCTTCTCTTCCCTTCCCTTCCCTGTTTTTTTCCTTGCTCCTCTTCTCTTCTTTTCTTTCCTCTTCCCTTCTCTTCCTTTTCTTTCCTTCCTTGCCTTTTTCCTTGCGACTTTCCTCTTCTCTTTCCTTCCCTTCCCTTCTCTTCCTTGCTTTTTCCCTTGCTCCTTTCTTCTTCTCTTCCCTTCCTTGCTTTTTTCCTTGCTTCTTATCTCTTCTCTTTTCTTCTTTTCTCTTCCCTTCCTTTCCTTCCCTTCCTTTTTTCCCTTGCTACTTTCTTCTCTTCTTCTCCCTTCCCTTGCTTGCTTTTTTCCTTGCTCCTTTCCTCTTCCCTTCCCTTTTCACTTTCTTTTTAAGCTAGCCATTGATTAAAATTAATAAAATCTAACATCCTCATTACACCAGGTTAAGTCGCTGTGTAAGCTCAGCCTTTAGTATTCAAAAGGACCATTTTCTTCAGCTGGGGTGTGTGTGTGGGTCATTGTGCCACAACTGGCACTCAGTAGTACGATTTACGGGCGTGAAAGAAATCTCCCTCCCCACCTAGGAGGCCAAGACTGGAGTGGACAACTGGAAAAACAGACACACACACCCCCAAGGCAGAAACCCCCCAAGACTACTAACCACAGCAACCACCTTTGGTTGGGTTGCATGGTCCAGAGCTAGCAATAAACTCTGATGTACTAAAGATGAGTAGCTTTGATCTTTGGGAAAAGACAAGATAATTGGGGTAAGAGGTGGAGGGATACATCTTAGGCTGACTTTGGAAAGCAGGGCATTCAAGGGAGGGAGAAAGAGGAAGAAGAAACTGTGGGGGTCTTCAAACACGGAGAAGAGAGACACCAGGATGGTCCTCAGCTGGGCAGAGGGACTTCTGCGGGGGGGGGAGTGGTTTTGGCTTGGGGGGGGAAATGAAGCCTCAGTCCCAGCAGGAGTGAGAATATGGCCAGGAGTCCCATCTTCCCTTTTGTTTAAAAAAAATCCTGCAGGTAGTCCTTGTACTTATGACCACAGTTGAGCCCCAAAATTTCAGTTGCTAAGCAAGACAGAGGTTAAGTGAGTTTTGCCTCGTTTTACAACCTTTCTCGCTGCAGTTGTTAAGTGAATCACTGCAGTTGTTAAGTTAGTAGCCTAGACGTTAAGGGAACCTGGCTTCCCCCTTGACTTTTTTCGTCAGAAGGTCGCAAAAGGGGATCATGTCACACAGACACACACACACGGGATGATGCAACCGTAGTAAACATGAGTCAGTGGCCAAGTGTCCGAATTTTGATTACATGACCACGGGGAGGCTGCAGCGGTCGTAAAGTGTGAGGAAAAAAGGATGACGAGTCTCCTTTTTCAGTGCTATTGTAAATTTGAACGGTCACTAAATGAAATATTGTAAGTCGAGGACTACCTCTGTATACTAAATTTGGAGAGTTAACCCTTGCAAAGAATAAAGACTGTAAAAAATTCACTCCAAACAAACCTGATGGTGTTGAGAACAGCAGAATAGATAGATAGATGATAGATAGATAGATAGATAGATAGATGATAGATAGATAGATAGATGATTGATAGATAGATAGATAGATAGATGATAGATAGATAGATGATAGATAGATAGATAGATAGATAGATAGATAGATGATGATAGATAGATAGATAGATAGATAGATAGATAGATAGATAGATAGATAGATAGATAGATGATAGATGATAGATAGATAGATTTATGTTACAGGGGTTGTATATATATATGCTATTCCTCTCTTCATAGTTTCACTCTTAGCCTAAGATGTGAAACATGGCAGAAGGTTGAACCACCTCTAAAAGGGGCCATGAGATCCACTGGTGGGAAGGTGGGGGACTTTCTCATGTCAGCCCCCTCCCCCAGAAAATGGTGGTTGAGCACCATATTTTCCACATTGGTTCTCTGATTAACAGATTAACAGAATTGGAAGGGACCTTGTAGGTCATCTAGTCCAACACCCACCCACCCCAAGCAGGAGACCCTACACCATTTCTGACAGATGGCAGTCCAGTCTCTTCTTGAAATGATGTGATGAAGCTCCCACAACCTCTGAAGGCAACTTCTGTTCCATGGGTTGATTGTTCTCACTGTCAGAAAATTCCTCCTTATTTCCAGGTTGAATTGTTCCTTGATCAGTTTCCATCCATTGCTTCTTTTCTTGCCTTCAGGTGCTTTGGAGAATAGCTTGACCCCCCCCCTCCTCTCTGTGGCAGCCCCTCAAATATTGAAAGACTGCTATCCTGTCTCCCCTGGTCCTTCTCTTCCCTAGACTAGCCAGGCCCAGTTCCTGCAACCATTCATCGTATGTTTTAGCCTCCAATCCCCTCATCATCCTGGTTGCTCTTCTCTGCACTCTTTCTAGAGTCTCAACATCTTCTTTATAGTGTGGTGCAGAGGTGGGATACAGCAGGTTCTGACCAGTTCTTTAGAAGCGTAAGAGGAAAGGTGTGGTAAATACCACCTCTGGCTGGCCCCGCCCCCATCTATTCTCTGCCTCCCGAGTTGGGACTCCCAAATGATTGGGAGGAAATGGGGACTTTGCAGTAACCTTCCCCCCCATGCCCACCAAGCCACGCCCACAGAACCAGTAGTAAAAAAAATGAATCTCACCGCAGTGGACCAAAACGGGATGCAGGACTCTAGGTGGGGTCTTACTAAGGCTTTATAGAGTGGTGTTTGATCTTGATTATATCCCTCTGTTAATGCAATTTAGGATTGCATTGGCTGTTTTGGCTGCCACCCCACACGGATGGAATAGAAGCTTCTAGGATTTCTGCCTTTCAATTATTCGACAATGTAAAATTGTGATGGGTGGAGTAGCTTTCAGCACTGCAGGGAGAGGCAAAGAATCTTTTCAGAGCAAATAAACATCCCCACCTTCCTGTGGGTGGAATAATAATAATAATACCGCATGGAGTAGTGTATTTACCATAATAATCCAGCTGAGAATGGTGTTTCCTGTTTTTTTAAAAAATGCTAACAGAGTAAGTGAGATTCCCATCGTATTTTCTAAGAAGCTAGAGTCATGGCCAGATATACAGGATACCATTCTTAGACAAATTGAAGTGCTTGGCTGAGTCACTCTGTAGCATGAGCTTTGTAGTGCCACCCACTTGATGGGCACCGATGTGGCGCAAGAGAGAAAGGGGAATTCTTTTTCAAAAGCTGAGATGTTTGGGGTGCAAGGATGCAGGTCTGCAAGGACCAAAGGGAGATCCAGAGATGGGCTTCAAAGCTTTTAGCAAGGGGTTCTCTGCCTGGTTGCTGGCTGGGTGTAGGCGTGGTGGGCGTGGCCTAGTTGGCCTCCTGCACCACGGTGTGGAGGGGGTTGCCCTCCACGCTCCAGAGACTCTCCGGAAGGCCCGTTTCCAGCCTTCCCAAACTTCTGGTACGCCTGTTTTTTGCCTCCCCAAGCCTCTGCGCAAACCCTGCACTTACCTACATCCCAAACGGGCCACATGGGGACTCCTGGGAGGGGTGAGGCAGGGTAGGCGGGGCTAGCCCGGAGTGGGATTTGAGGGTTCTCAGAACTGCACAGAAACTTTGCTAGAGGTTCTCCCGAACCCCCAGCAGCCCAGACCTCCATTGAGACTGTCATGAGGAGGGGGAGGAGGGGGAGGGGGTTGATAGAGCCAATAGAGCCAGTTCAGTCTAGTGGTGAAGGCATCAGGCTAGAAACAAGGAGATGGTGAGTTCTAGTTAAGCTTTGGGCAAGAAAGCTGGCTGGGTGACTTTGGATCAATCACCAGGAGATGGAGAGTTCTAGTCCTGCCTTAGGTACAAAAAGGAAGCTGGGCAATTTGGGCCAGGAGAAGGTGAGTTCTAGTCCTGCTTTAGGCATGAAAGCCAGCTGGGTGGCTTTGAGCCAAGCACCAGGAGATGGGGAGTTCTAGTCCCACCTTGGGCATAAAAGCCAACTGGGTGACTTTGAACCAATTACCAGGAGACGGTGAGTTCTAGACCAGCCTTAGGCAAGAAAGCTGGCTGGGTGATTTTGGATCAATCACCAGGAGATGGTGAGTTCTAGTCCTGCCTTGGGCACAAGAGCCAGCTGGGTGACTTTGAGCCAATCACCAGGAGACAATGAGTTCTAGTCCTGCCTTAGGAATGTAAGCTGGATGGGTGACTTTGGGCCAGTCCCTCTCTCTTAGACAAACCCACTTCACAAGGTTGTGGTTGTGGTGGGTAAAAGAGGAGAAAGGAGTATGTTTGCTGAGCAACATAAATGAATAAAGGTCACTAATGCATAAACAATAAAACAAAATGGCGACTACCGTCACCTGCTTTTCCTAAGACCAGGAAAAAAGATGATTATCCCAGAGCAGAGACGTATCCATCATCTCGAAAGGAGCAGATAATGCCAGGAAACTCCCATGCTATTTCTCATGACCCCCTCCCCAATTCTTTCCTTGACCCCTTCCTCTTAAAAAATGTATAGCATTTGGCTCCTGCTTTGAAAGTGCCAAAAAGTCCTCCCACGTCTTCCGAGAGGACAATGAGCACACCACAAAATAGAACACTTCATACAACCCCAGAGTTGTTTTCAGCAAACCGATTCTGATTGGCGGCTAAAGAGACTGCCAATCATCCCACAAATCTGAGCTACAGTGCAGATGTTTGTTTGTTTGTTCAATTTATAGAATCATTTCTTGTTTCTATCAGCTAAGGGAGATGCGCAGTGATTGCAGAATCCAAATGACATGGTCCTCGGGTGAGGTTTTGCAACAGGCAAGCGGTATTAGCGTGGGGTAGCCAACAGCACCAGGAAAAGCATATGGCTTTTCATAAAAGTTGTTCATTAGAAAATGTGTTGGCAAGCTCCTTCTGATTTTAGATCAGTTTGGCAATAATATTGAGCATTGGTTTAATCCTTCCCCTTCGGTTAGTTGAGGGTGGAGTATGCAGAGGTAGAAAATGTTTTCAAACCAAATCCTAACTGAATTACTGACGAGCTAAAATGAATCCCATGTTAAAAAATATTCTGTTTCTTCTTTCTCCTTAAGTATTAATTTCTCCACATTCTAGTATTTTGTTATTACACTTTAGTACACTTCCTTTGGTAGGGGTGTCTTCATTTTTCCACTGTTGTGCAAAACACGATTCTTGCCGCTGTTAAGACATGTAAAATTAAATAGGTAAAATTTAAAAAGTGCCTTTATGGTACTGTTCTAGTAAGATACCTAACAAAAATATTTCTGGTTTTAGATCTTTATGTTGCTTTAGCATTTTTTCTAACCTTGTATGTATTTTTGTCCAATGGCTAATTGACAGAATTTTAAAAACTTTAGAGAATGATTAATTATATAAGGAAGGTTATTAAAACGGATAAACAATTATTATATACTTTATTCATTAAACATGAAACTCAGCCAACTGAACATTCAAAAATGCATCACAAATACCATTGACTGGGGCTAATGGTTGATACGGTTTGCTGCCAGCGTCCTAGGGATCAACCAAGGACCTTCTTAAAATATAAGATCTTCTGAGTGGCGCAGTTTTTTGCAGTTCCACTGGTGTTATTGCAGGAAGCTGCAATTTGTTGATGTATCTTGTAAAATTCTTGGACATGGTGCCAAGTGCCCCGATGACAATGGGTATCACTGTTACATGCTTCATCCATAGCCGTGTAGTTTCGATGGCCAGGTCGCGATATTCCATTATTTTTTCTTGGTTTTTTTCTTCGACTCTGGCATCTCCAGGAACAGCGATATCAATAAACTGTTTCTCCAAATTGATGATCTGAGCCTCAAACATGGGTGCTTCAAATAGGTCACTTCCCTCAATATCAATCAGAATAGAGCTAGAAGGGACCTTGGAGGCCTTCTAGTCCAACCCCCTGCTCAAACAGGAGACCCTAGACCTGTGATGGGGAAACCATGGCACATGTGCCAGAGGTGGCATGCAGAGCCCTCTCTGTGGGCACGCCCACCATCGCAAGCTGGTTTTCGCGGGCACCAGAGTGTCGGGAAATGGCCTGAAAACAGCCTGAAAAACGCACAAAAACCAAGCTGTTTTCCAGGCCGTTTTCAGGCTATTTTTGGGGTCATTTTCCGGGCCATTTTTCAGGCCAATTTTGATCCTAAAAATCGCCTGAAAAACAGCCTGAAAATGCCCCAAAACGGCCCGAAAACAGCCTGAAAAATTACCTCAAAGCAGGCAATTTTGGGGGCTGTTTTCAGGCCATTTTTGGGCTGTGTTCTGAGGCAAAAACGGTCCAAAATGGCCCCCAAATGCCCTGAAAATGGCAAAAAAGCAGGCATGCGCACACTGGCCAGCTGGTCTTCAGGTTTCCAGCTCCCTGGCATGCACCCATGTTTGTGGATGCACACATGTTCCGGTTTGGGCACTTGGTGCTGAAAAGTTTCGCCATCACTGCCCTAGGCTATCTCGATCAATCAAGGTCCTGCCCTCTGTCTGCTTTGAGCTGAGTTGGGTGGGGAGCTGGCTGGGCTGTTTTGTTTTCCTTTGTTTCATGATCAGAAGGCTTTCAGAGCAACGCTGGGACAAACTTCCTCTGGATTTTATTTTATTTTTGCTCTGGGGGAAGAGAAACAAAAAATCAGTCTGGAAAAGTTTTCAGGCGCTGCCCAGATTCAAAGCGGCAGGAGCCACAGCTGCACAACTTCTAAACATTTATTTATTAGATTTTTTTTAAAAAAAAAATCCTGCTTTTATTACTTTATAAGTACTTCAAAGTTGGGAATGTTCATAACACTCTTTGCTCCGCCTCTTTTTCCCCACGACAAAAACAACTCTGTGAAGTGGGTTGGACTGAAAGAGAGGGGTTGGGGCAAAGTCACCCAGTCTTTCGTGCGTAAGAGAGGACTAGAACTCACCCTTGCCTAGGCAATAGGCTCAACGTGATCCAATCAGCTTCCATGCCTAAGGCGGAACTAGAACTCACCCTCTCCTAGTGATTGACCCAAAGTCACCCAGCAGCTTTCATGCCTAAGGTGGAACTAGAACTCACCCTCTCCTAGTGATTGACCCAAAGTCACCCAGCCGGCTTCCATGCCTAAGGTGGAACTAGAACTCACCCTCTCCTGGTCATTGGCCCAAAGTCACCCAGCAGCTTCCATGCCTAAGGTGGAACTAGAACTCACCCTCTCCTAGTGATTGACCCAAAGTCACCCAGCAGCTTTCATGCCTAAGGTGGAACTAGAACTCACCCTCTCCTGGTCATTGGCCCAAAGTCACCCAGCAGCTTTCATGCCTAAGGTGGAACTAGAACTCACCATCTCCTGGTGATTAGCCCCAAGTCACCCAGCTGGCTTTCATGCCTAAGGTGGGACTAGAACTCACCATCTCCTGGTGATTAGCCCAAAGTCACCCAGCCGGCTTCCATGCCTAAGGTGGAACTAGAACTCACCCTCTCCTAGTGATTGACCCAAAGTCACCCAGCAGCTTTCATGCCTAAGGTGGAACTAGAACTCACCCTCTCCTAGTGATTGACCCAAAGTCACCCAGCCGGCTTCCATGCCTAAGGTGGAACTAGAACTCACCCTCTCCTAGTGATTGACCCAAAGTCACCCAGCCGGCTTTCATGCCTAAGGTGGAACTAGAACTCACCCTCTCCTAGTGATTGACCCAAAGTCACCCAGCCGGCTTCCATGCCTAAGGTGGAACTAGAACTCACCCTCTCCTAGTGATTGACCCAAAGTCACCCAGCAGCTTCCATGCCTAAGGTGGAACTAGAACTCACCCTCTCCTGGTCATTGGCCCAAAGTCACCCAGCTGGCTTTCATGCCTAAGGTGGAACTAGAACTCACCCTCTCCTAGTGATTGACCCAAAGTCACCCAGCCGGCTTCCATGCCTAAGGTGGAACTAGAACTCACCCTCTCCTGGTCATTGGCCCAAAGTCACCCAGCAGCTTCCATGCCTAAGGTGGAACTAGAACTCACCCTCTCCTAGTGATTGACCCAAAGTCACCCAGCAGCTTCCATGCCTAAGGTGGAACTAGAACTCACCCTCTCCTGGTCATTGGCCCAAAGATACCCAACTGGCTTTTGTGCCTAAGAGGGACTAGAATTCACTGCCTCCTGGTTCCTAGGCTGGCACCTTCACCAATGCACCAAATTCTCTTCTTCTGTAGCCATCTGGCTGGATTAGAAAATGGGAGATGCCAACTCCCTCAGCACACATAAGCCAGTGAGATGTCTTTGAGCCAGTCAGTCCGTCTTTGCCAAGAACTAAAGTTGTTTTTCTGGTTACTACTACTACTACTACTACTACTACTACTACTACTACTACTACTCCTTCTCCTTCTCCTCCTTCTGCCACATCCATCATCGGACATTGGCGATCATGCTGGCAATCCTATTTTTATCAACAGCCGCACGAAAAAGTACTGTTGAGTTTTGTCCAAACCCTTAGATTTTTGAAGCCATGAAGTTCTTCTTCTGCCTGGACCTCCTTTGCCTTCAATCTTTCCCAGGAGGATTAAGTGAAGCATGCAGTAGTTTTCCTGGTGTTGCATCCCATGTCCGAAATATTCTAACTTTCCCCTTTTTTATGGTATTGTTATGGTCACTAGGAATCAAGATTGACTCTATGTCATCAGTAGGCCTATTCCTCCCTCAGAGATGTATTTATTGGTTACCTATCTCTGACTTAGCCAGTTCTCAACGGCAATAATTAACGGAGGTGCAGTGCGGTCATTTTTCTGGACTATTAACAGCAGTGTTGAATTTATACGCCTTGCTTTGAAGTTTCCACCTGTTTGTTGGAGGGGAGAAAGGAGGCTGGTTTTAAATTTCTGTTCTTGGCCAAAAAAAGGAAAAGGAATCTCCTCAGCCTTGTGGTCTGCAGATTTGTTCAAAAGTGCAGTGAGGGTGGCCAAACAATCTTTTTAGATTTGGTGTTAGTGAAAAGACTGGATATTTGACCAAAATGGAAAGTGGTGGAAAAAAAAGAATTGTCCTTCCTGACCCAGGAAAGTAAGTAAGTAAATCTTTATTACGGTCAAAGACCAGCAATACACATTAGTTTTTTACAATATGTTAAAAAGTACTGACATTAAGATATAATTTAAAAAGTATTGACGTTAAAAGTGGAAAATTATATACATGTTCTCAGATTGTTCGGGTCACTCCCTGTTTTACCTGGGTGCAATGCTGTTAAGTATAGGAGTAAGCACAATGGTCCAAAGATTGTTAGAGATATGTCCAGATAATTGGTACAAGATGACAACTATACTTCTGTAGCCAATTTTTTTTCTTATGGACATTGCAGCAACACAGAATTTTGCCACTGCATTCGTGGTAATTGGGTTTGTGTCCTGGAGGAGAAAGCTTAGATAAAAATTGTCTGCCCTCCCTGGCAATCTCTCTAATAAGGGGAGAATAAGTGCAGACCTACAAGCTCTGTATAGCTCGCAGTGTAATAGAACATGTGAATTATCTTCCACTTCTCCTTTATCACGTATACAAACCCGTTCTGCTATAGGTGTTCTCTTACACCTGCCCTGGAGGAGTGCTGAAGGAAGAATGTTAAATCTGGCTCTGAAGAAAGCTATTCTTTGTTTTGGGAAGATCAGATCATTTAGATATCTTGTTGATTCCCACACACCCTGTTTGAGTCTGTCTCTACTATGGAGAGCCAACCTATTTAGTTCTTCTTGGAACTCCATGTCCTTCATTCAATTAATTACTGCTTGCTTTGCTTGATCAAAGCCTAGGGACATTAAGAATAATGGTGAGAGCCCATAAGAGCCCAATTTGTGATAATTGCCTGTTTCCAGGGGGAGGGGAAGTTGTCAGTCAACACTAGTGGGGACAGTCCCTCTGGAAAGAAATGCATTTTAAGCCAATGAATGATCCATCATCTTCCAGGCTCTTACCTGAATTTGAGGCATGCCTGTCTCAATTCTTAACTGGGCATTTGGAGTTCCATTGGGTGCAGCTAAAATGGCTCGCAGGAATTTGGTTTGTATGGTTTCTAGCAAGTCTTTCTTTGCAAGGATCCCTATTTGTGCCCCATATAAAATTTGTGCCAATGTTTTGGCCTCAAAAGTTTGAAGGCAGCAGGTACTAACTGACCCCCACCTGTATAAAAGAAATGTTTAATTGCATTTGAGGACCTATTGGCTACTTGCAATGTGTGCCTTCCATGTTCCTTGCAAGTGCAAAACCACCCCAAGGTATCTAAATGTTCTAACCTGTTCCAAACTATGTCCTTCTATTTTCCAGGAGTATTGGCTTGGTCTTTTAGCAAAAACTAAAATCTTTGATTTATCAAAGTTAAGGACCAGCTTGTTTTGCCTGCAATAGCCGAGTGTTGCCCTAATTGCTCTCTTTAGTCCTACAGGGGTTTGTGATACTCTGTTTTCTCTTCAGATTGTATAAATCTTTCGCCTTTATTTTAAGGAAGAGCCATGAGGTATAAGCTATTTGAAAATAAAAGTTTGTCAGCTCTTTAATTTCTCCGTGGTTATGGTATTTCTTCAAATGCTGGGAGGTTTTTTTTCCTCCTGCTCTCTCCATGGGGAAATCACTTGCAGAATTCGCAGGTCAATTAAAAAAGAAAAGAAAATATGGAGTCAAAATCTTACATGTTTAGCTCAAGCCTGTGTGTGAAAATCACAAGTTTTGGTCACACATAATAATATATCTTTTTTTATAAAAAGTTTTTTTATTTTTTCATTTTCATAACAAATAACCACATGTATACTATTACATAACCAATATTATTTTATATTATTAAATATTTACATCAATTCGTCTTACCATCAACCCGCAAAAACAATTATTGGCTCGCTCTTCTGCTCTCCATACAACATATTTATACCCTATCCATCACTTTCTTCTCCCTCTCTCCTCCTCCTCTCTATCTCCTTTCTTTCTTCTGTCATCCTTCTCTTCTCTACTATAATAATATATCTATAGCAGTGGTGAAATTCATTTTATTTTACTACCAGTTCTGTGGGCATGGCTTGGTGGGTGTGGCAGGGAAAGGATAGTGCAAAATCTCCATTCTCTCCCCACTCTGGGGCCAGCCAGAGAAGGTTCTCTGAACTACTCAAAATTTCCGCTACCAGTTCTCCAGAACCTGTCAGAACCTGCTGGATTTCACCCCTGATCTATAGCCGGTTTCCCTCCAAGCATTATTTTCAACAACCCAATTTAAAGTTGAAAAGTTTTTGTGGGTGCTGTAAATGGTAGGCAACTGAGAGTCAATTCTACCAGGTTAGTAATAGGTTGATTTGCATCCAGAAATCAAGATAGTCAGAAATCTGATTTTTAGTTCCCATAGATTAACCTAATTCTCTGTCTACAATTTTAGCATCCTGGACAGTTTTAGCAATCCTGAACAATTTTAGAGAGGCCCAGGTAGAAATGTAGCACTTTAATAGAGGAAGGGGACTGGAAATTCAAACCCAGCTGGAATGGACGTTTACTTTTATAGTAAATGTCATTATTAATCTAGGACAGTTTTTCTCAACTCCAAAAATTCCCCAGCCAGCAGCAATGAATTCTGGGAGTTGAAGTCCACCCAATCTTCAAGTCACCAAGGTTGATGGCATTTTTACAGGTGCATTGTACTGATTGGAAGATTAAAATACTTCTTACCATTCTTCCGCCCTAAGGAAATCAATTAATTTTTTTCCATGGTGTAGGTTTAGCACGATGAGAGGGATGCTAAAAAAAAATTGGGAAGTGATTGGTTCTTAGAATACAGCTCATGACCAGGATCTATCTGGAATTACATTTTCCAATCTATTATAAATAAATTATGCAGAGAGGCAGAGAGAAAAAAGGGCTTGCAAAATGACATGATGGAAACTGACTTTTTCCAGATCTGGCAGGACCAGAATCAGGATTTAGAATAGAGCTGGAAGGGACCTTGGAGGTCTTCTAGTCCAGCCCCGTGCTCAAGCAGGAGACCTTGCACCATTTCAGACAAGTGGCTGTCCAGTCTCTTCTTGAAAGCCTCCAGTGACGAAGCACAACGTCTGAAGGGCAGCTGTTTCACAAATTAATTGTCCTCACTGTAGGAAGTTTCTCCTCAATTCCAGGTTGCCTCTCTCCTTGATTGGAATGGAGTGGAATGGAATAGAATAGAATATGAATTTGGAATGGAATAGAATAGAATAGAATAGAATAGAATAGAATATGAATTTGGAATGGAATGGAATAGAATAGAATATGAATTTGGAATGGAATGGAATAGAATATGAATTTGGAATGGAGTGGAATAGAATAGAATAGAAGCTGGAAGGGACCTTGGAGGTCTTCTAGTCCAGCCCCCTGCTCAAGCAGGAGAATTTATACTATTTCAGATAAGTGACTGTCTAATCTCTTCTTAAAAACCTCCAGTGACGGAGCACCCACGATTTCTGGTGGCAAGCTGTTCCACTGGTTAATTGTCCTCATGAAGTTTTCCTTAATTCCAAGTTGCTTCTCTGGTTAGTTTCCAACCATTGTTTCTTGCCTTCTGGTGCTGTGGGGAATAGATTGACCCTCTTCTTTGTGGTGGCTCCTCAAGTATTAGAATACTGCTAGTTTTAGTTTAGTTCAAATGACTCATGGACATGTGGAAAATGCATATTTTAGCTGGCTGGTAGTGGGAATGAACATCCTTTTATTTGTTTATTTATCGACTTTTAAACTACTCATCTCTCACACAGAGGGACAGGGTGGTATACAAGCACCTGAATTGTTTGGGTGGTGTGGATATATCACCTGTCCAATCAAAGACCTGTACAGGGTAGCAAATACAAAAGCTAATCGGGCAGGTTTGTGTGTAAGACAAATGACTGTACGTTTGGATCTGTGTATCCTTAACGGGTCCCCATGGGGCGACTTTCCAGCAGAATATACTTATCGGGGAGCAGGAAGAAAATACCCAGTTGATTACTGGATAATATCATATGACCTCCTGAGGTTCTTACAGAAGATGGAGGTAGACTCGCGACTGGAAAGCGATCATAATACATTACTCCTTACTCTCACATTGCACCAGAAATCTCTAAGGGCAGGCACAGCCTACCTACCCAGGTTAGAGACTCAAAATACCCAGGTAAAAATTAAATGGAACGAGAAAAACGCTAAGGAAGTTACCAAATGGATGTTAGCCCCTGAAATCATAAGAGCTACGTACATCTCTACTAAGAAATAAGTGTGGAGGATCTTACCTAGAGGGGTTTGAATCCTTAATTTTAAATTTGAATTCGGTTCTCAGTAACAGATCACTAGCTCACTCCAAAAGGCCGGTTTCAAAGAACAAAAAATGGTTCGATAGAGATTGCGTGCAACTAAAAAGGATATATAATATGGAATACAAGAAAAGTAAAAAGTGCCCCCTTTGAGGATCACACTTAAAACATCTGAAACCACAATTTAAGAACCTTCGAAAAGAAAAGAAAAGTGTGACTCTGAAGGAGTCTTGGCATAGACTAATTACGGAAGTCAGGACAAAAAATAGATCCCTTTTTTTGGTACATCACCAGGGGATTGGGAAAACCTCCCCTACCCCCAACTGGTTTGGTTCCAATTCATGCCTGGGAAGAGTATTTTAGGGAGCTTTATACAGATCCTGACTATGTAACCAAGGAGAGCCAAGCTAGTTTGGATCAAAGTCCTTACTGGCCCCCTGTTACACCAGAAGAGATATCCCGGTTGATCGGAGCCCTAAAGGCTAATAAGGCACCCGTTGCTGATAATGTCCTGCCAGAAATAATAAAAAAGAATGCCAGTTGGTGGGCTCCACTTTTAGCATCACTGTTTGCATTTAACGATAAAACAGGCCACATGCCTAGAGATTGGGGAGTAGCAATTATCATACCAATTTATAAAAAAGGTAATAGAAATGACCCAGGCAATTATAGACCCATTGGTCTGTTAAGCGTTATTAGTAAACTGTATGCCAAACACCTAAATTATAAACGTCAAGATTGGCTAATTTCAGGGAGGATAATCAAAGACGAACAAGCCGGTTTTAGAGAAGGAAGATCTACGGTGGATCATATCTTGGTACTCCACCATTTAGTACAAAAATACATATATTTTTAAAAATCCTCTCTTTTTGTGTCCTTCCTTGATTTTAAGCAGGCCTTTGATTCAATATTCAGGATCACCCTCTGGGAGAAATTAAAATGCACCACTATCGATAAACGCCTGCTCTTCCTCATACAAAAATTGTACCCCAATTCCACCTTGAAAGTGAGGTGCAATCCCCAAGGGAGTTTAACCCGCTCAGTAAGGGTACAAAAAAGGGGTACGGCAGGGTTGCATCCTGTCCCCCTCCCTCTTTAACTTCTATATTAATCCCCTGATTGATCTCTTACAGAACCCTCATTTCCATCCTCCTAACCTAGCACGACGCGAAGTACCAATTCTCTTATATGCTGATGATGCCGTTATCATTTCACAAACCCCTGTAGGATTGAAGAGGGCAATTAGGGCAACACTCAGCTATTGCAGGCAAAACAAGCTGGTCCTTAACTTTGATAAATCAAAACTTTTAGTTTTTGCTAAAAGACCAAGCCAATACTCCTGATCCAGGAAACAGAAAAATGCAAAATGCAAAAATGCAATTTTGTGGGCTTTCACTCTAGAAAGAGAGAAGAGAAGAGCAACCAGGATGATGATGGGACTGGAGGCCAAAACATATGAAGAACGGTTGCAGGAACTGGGCAAGGCTAGTCTAGTGAAGAGAAGGACCAGGGGAGACAGGAGACCAGTGCTCCAATACTTGAGGGGCTGCCACAGAGAGGAGGGGGTCAAGCTATTCTCCAAAGCATCCGAAGGCCAGACAAGGAATAATGGATGGAAAGTGGACAAGGAGAGATTCAACCTGGAAATAAGGAGGAATTTTCTGACAGTGAGAACCATCAACCAATGGAACAGAAGTTGCCTTCGGAAGTTGTGGGAGCTTCATCCCTGGAGGCTTTCAAGAAGAGACTGGACTGCCATTTGTCAGAAATGGTGTAGAGTCTCCTGCTTGGGTGTGGGGTTGGACTAGATGACCTATAAGGTCCCTTCCAACTCTGATAATCTGAGTAGCTCTGAAGCTCCTTTGATTTGAGGATAAAGAAAGTAGATAGAGAAATGCCTTTTTTCTTTCTCATAATCCTAGAACAGGGCTCTCCAAACTGGAAAACTTTAAGATTTGTGGACTTCAACTTCCAGAATTTGGCTGGGGAATTCTGAGAGCCACACATTTTAAAATTGCCAAGGTTTGGACACCCCTGTCCTAGAATCATAAGGCCTTAATGAAGTTGTGTGGGGAAGGACTTGGCCAGGTAGAGAAGTCGCAGGCCGAGGAAGAAGAAGGCAGGGCGAAGTTGTTTCTGGCCAGGAAATCTCCCATGGAAGACAGACTCAAACGTATGTACCTACAGACAGAGTATCAATTGCAATAGCCTTGATTTATTTTATGGAGCTCAGGACGGTGGACTTCCCACAAACCAGGTTAAATTGGGAATTAAGCCGGTCACACGATGAGGTCGTTAAAGACAAGTGGTTCAGAGGACACATAAGGACACAATTGTGCAAATAACTCAGGTGACACCACTTGTATCAGTTGCTGCCAGCTGTGTGATGACCTCGTTACACAAATGGTGCTTTGGTTGTGTCATGACGTCATCATAGAAATTTGCCTCATTTACATTGCTGTAATAATATCCTTTTCAGTTTATCAGACTTTGGAGCATAACTGGTGCCTACTTTTCTCTGCTAGTCCATTATTATTATTATTATTTAGTGTGTGATGAGAACACGACAGAAGAGAAGTAAGCATAGATAGGTAGTCCTCAGCTTACAACCACAATTGAGCCCAAAATGTATGTTGCTAAGTGAGAAATTTGTGAAGCGAGTTGTGCTCCGTTTTACAACATCACTTGCCACAGTTAAGTGAATCACTGCAATGGTTAAGTTAGTAGCTCGGTTGTTAAGTGAATCTGGCCTCCCTGTTGACTTTGCTTCTCAGAAGGTCACTAAAAGGAATCGCATGACCCTGGGACATAGCAACGGTCATAAGTATGAACAATTGTTAGAGCGAAAAACGATCCCAAGTCATTTTTTTTCCAGTTCTGTTGTAAGATTGAAGGATCACTAAACAAGTGGTTGTAAGTCTGCTTGTATTCTCACCTCATTTTATGGGGTCTTGGCCCCTGGAGAACTGATTCCCCGGATCAGAAGGTCTTTGAGAATGAATTCTTCTGATTAAAGAAAAAGACATGTGCTTTTGTTTCCACATGGAAACCGCTTCTGAACTTCCTGCTTGATCTGGAAAAGAATGAAACTTTGACTTTGGGTTTTATAGCTTAGATGGATAGATCTTTGTAGAAATGATTAAAGAAAAGAACATCAGTACTTTTGTTTCCACGTGGAAACCGCTTCTGAACTTCTTGCTTGATGTGGAAAAGAATGAAACTTTGACTTTGGGTTTTATAGATTAGATCGATAGATCTTTGTAGAAATGATTAAAGAAAAGAACATCAGTACTTTTGTGTCCACATGGAAACCGCTTCTGAACTTCTTGCTTGATGTGGAAAAGAATGAAACTTTGACTTTGGGTTTTATAGATTAGATCGATAGATCTTTGTAGAAATGATTAAAGAAAAGAACATCAGTACTTTTGTTTCCATGTGGAAACCGCTTCTGAACTTCTTGCTTGATATGGAAAAGAATGAAACGTTGACTTTGGGTTTTGCAGATTAGATGGATAGATATTTGTAGAAATGATTAAAGAAAAGAACATCAGTACTTTTGTTTCCACGTGGAAACCGCTTCTGAACTTCTTGCTTGATATGGAAAAGAATGAAAGTTTGACTTTGGGTTTTATAGCTTAGATGGATAGATATTTGTAGAAATGATTAAAGAAAAGAACATCAGTACTTTTGTGTCCACATGGAAACCGCTTCTGAACTTCTTGCTTGATGTGGAAAAGAATGAAACTTTGACTTTGGGTTTTATAGATTAGATCGATAGATCTTTGTAGAAATGATTAAAGAAAAGAACATCAGTACTTTTGTTTCCATGTGGAAACCGCTTCTGAACTTCTTGCTTGATATGGAAAAGAATGAAACGTTGACTTTGGGTTTTGCAGATTAGATGGATAGATATTTGTAGAAATGATTAAAGAAAAGAACATCAGTACTTTTGTTTCCACGTGGAAACCGCTTCTGAACTTCTTGCTTGATGTGGAAAAGAATGAAACTTTGACTTTGGGTTTTATAGATTAGATCGATAGATCTTTGTAGAAATGATTAAAGAAAAGAACATCAGTACTTTTGTTTCCACGTGGAAACCGCTTCTGAACTTCTTGCTTGATATGGAAAAGAATGAAAGTTTGACTTTGGGTTTTATAGCTTAGATGGATAGATATTTGTAGAAATGATTAAAGAAAAGAACATCAGTACTTTTGTTTCCACGTGGAAACCGCTTCTGAACTTCTTGCTTGATATGGAAAAGAATGAAACTTTGACTTTGGGTTTTATAGCTTAGATGGATAGATCTTTATAGAAATGATGAAAGAAAAGAACATCAGTACTTTTGTTTCCACGTGGAAACCGCTTCTGAACTTCTTGCTTGATATGGAAAAGAATGAAACTTTGACTTTGGGTTTTATAGCTTAGATGGATAGATCTTTATAGAAATGATTAAAGAAAAGAACAGTACTTTTGTTTCCACGTGGAAACCGCTTCTGAACTTCTTGCTTGATATGGAAAAGAATGAAACGTTGACTTTGGGTTTTGCAGATTAGATTGATAGATCTTTGTAGAAATGATTAAAGAAAAGAACAGTACTTTTGTTTCCATGTGGAAACCGCTTCTGAACTTCTTGCTTGATATGGAAAAGAATGAAACGTTGACTTTGGGTTTTGCAGATTAGATTGATAGATCTTTGTAGAAATGATTAAAGAAAAGAACAGTACTTTTGTTTCCATGTGGAAACCGCTTCTGAACTTCTTGCTTGATATGGAAAAGAATGAAACGTTGACTTTGGGTTTTGCAGATTAGATTGATAGATCTTTGTAGAAATGATTAAAGAAAAGAACAGTACTTTTGTTTCCATGTGGAAACCGCTTCTGAACTTCTTGCTTGATATGGAAAAGAATGAAACGTTGACTTTGGGTTTTGCAGATTAGATTGATAGATCTTTGTAGAAATGATTAAAGAAAAGAACAGTACTTTTGTTTCCATGTGGAAACCGCTTCTGAACTTCTTGCGTGATATGGAAAAGAATGAAACTTTGATTTTGGGTTTTGCAGATTAGATTGATAGATCTTATAGAAATAGCTTGTTCTTATCATCAAAAACAAAACAGTTGTGATGTGATGCCAATGCCTTATTCTACTGCAACAGAGAGAGTCGGAAGTCGATGCTTCTTTTTCTTTTTTTCTTATCCTCCTTCCCTTCCCCCTTTCCCTCCTCACTGCTCTTTTATTTACTTTTGTATTTTGTATTTTATAATGCTTAATAACTTAATCAAAAAATGTTTGAAAATGAATTTTGATCACCTGACCAGCTGCAAAGGTCCTCAGTGTGGAAAATGGCCGTGTCACTTTTTTTTCAGGGCTGTTGTATTTTCAAATAGCCACTAAGTGAACCGTTCTAAGTCAAGGACTACCTGTATACACAGACTACGTAATATTTCTGTGAAGGTATTGCAGTGTAGCTGTACATCCAGTTCAGTTACACGGGCTCTGGCATTGCTTCATGCAGATCCTCTAAGGAACTAGAGAACATACTGTATACATCTTTGGCAATCTTGCACAATGCTTAACAGTTTTGCTTATCAGCACCACAATCACAAAGGGAATCTTTCCATCCCCACCAACACAGGGCAGAGGCACTTCTTCCAGTATCACACCTAATTGTGTTCAGTTTTGCCCGGAGAAGAGGCGGGTTCAAAGCCAGATGGTTGGGTAGAGGGATCACGAACGGTCAGGCCAGAAGAAGGTTGCCTTTGACCATTTTTCTCTGCAGGCATTAAACTGGGGAGAGGTTAAGTGATGTTAGTCCACGAAGGGATGGAAATAACAGAATAACAGAGTTGGAAGGGACCTTGTAGGTCATCTAGTCCAACCCACCCCCGCCCAAGCAGGGAGACCCTACACCATTTCTGACAGATGGCAGTCCAGTCTCTTCTTGAAAAAGTAACCAGGAACTCAGCCGTCTATAAAAGGAGATCTATCAAAAGACTATCTTGGGCTACTGGTCCTGATTTTGCCTTGCTCGTGAGAGAACCATGCTGATAAACTTTCTGAGGGCAATTTAGCAATAGCAATAGCACTTCGACTTATATACCGCTTTACAGCCCTCTCTAAATGGTTTACAAAGTCAGCCTATTTGCCCCCAACAATCTGGGTCCTCATTTTACCGACCTCGGAAGGACGGAAGGCTGAGTCAACCTTGAGCCAGTCAGGATCGAACTCCTGGCAATGGGCAGAGTCAGCTTGCAATACTGCATTCTAGCCATTGCTAATCATGGATAGATAATAGATAGATGATAGATAGATAGAGAGATAGAGAGAGATAGATAGATAGATAGATAGATGATAGATAGATAGATAGATAGATAGATAGATAGATAGATAGATAGATAGATGATAGATAGATAGATAGATAGATGATAGATAGAAGGGCAATAGCACAGACTTATATACTGCTTCACAGTGCTTCACAGTCCTCTCTAAGCAGTTTACAGAGTCAGCCTCTTGCCCCCAACAATCTGGGTCCTCATTTTACCCACCTCGGAAGGATGGAAGGCTGAGTCAACCTTGAGCCGGTCAGAATCGAACTGCTGGTTGTGGGCAGAGCCTGCAAAACTGCATTCTAACCATTGAACAAGGAAGGAAGGAAGGAAGGAAGGAAGGAAGGAAGGAAGGAAGGAAGGAAGGAAGGAAGGAAGGAAGGAAGGAAGGAAGGAAGGGCAATAGCACTTAAACTTATACAATACAATACAATACAATACAATAGCAGAGTTGGAAGGGACCTTGGAGGTCTTCTAGTCCAACCCCCTGACTAGGCAGGAAACCCTATACTGTTTCAGACAAATGTCTATCCAACGTCTTCTAAAAGACTTCCAGTGTTGGGGCTTTCACAACTTCTGGAGGCAACTTCTGTTCCACAAGGCTGAATCATATACGGCTTCACTGTGCTTTACAGACCCCTCTAAGTGGTTTACAGTCTATTTGCCCCCAACAATCTGGGTCCTCATTTTACCCATCTCGGAAGGATGGAAGGCCGAGGGAGAGAGAAAGGAATGGAGGGAGGAAGGAAGGAAAGGAAGGAGGAAGGAAAGGAAGGAGGAAGGAAGGACAATAGCAATAGCACTTAGACTTGTATACCACTTCATGGTGCTTTTACAAGCCTTCTCTAAATGGTTTACAGAGTCAGCCTATTTGCCCCTCAACAATCTGGGTCCTCATTTTACCCACCTTGGAAGGATGGAAGGCTGAGTCAACCTTGAGCCTGGTGAGATTTGAACTGCCAAATTGCAGGTAGCCAATAGTCAGTAGAAGTAGCCTGCAGTATGGCACTCTAACCACTGCACCGCCAAGGCTCTTAATAATAATCAAAGATATTGAAATGGGAGCTTCAGTTTTAAAAGACTGAACATATGTATAGGATGATGACGTATTTCAATGATACTCATTGAATGATGCCTGGCTCAAACGTTCTTTTTTTTAAAAAAAAATTTTTTTATTCTATTCAAAAGATTAATAACCAAAATCCAGAAAGATTTGGATTTGGGGAATGTCTTCTTCTCTCCTTCTAGAAAAAAATGGAAAAACTGCCCATCCCGTTTCTCCACTTACAGATGGAGCAGAGAACTTCGGAAAGCCAGTTGCGTTTCTAGCACTGTTGCAGGTAGATCTCGGCTTATCACTGCAATAGGAACTGAAAATCTAGTTGTTATTGGGGTTGTAAGTCAAGGAGGGGTGATTTTGCAAACTTTTTTTGCGGCAGTTTTTAGACGAACGTGGGAGTTTTTAGATTATCGTGGAAGGTGTGTCTCACAAAAATCACTGCGCGGCAGTTGGAAACTGCTGCGCGGAATTTTCTTGCCCCGTGCGCGGCTGTGCAGCCGCGCAGCTTAGAGGGAACATTGGATTCCACCCATCCAGTTCCAGTCAGGTGCAGAGACAAAGGATGACCTTGGCTTTCTAGAAAGAATTTTGTTATGGCTATGTCACCGTGAAAGACCGAAATTGGTGAATGTCGACATTCACCGGTGAATGTTGGTGAATGTCGACACATACCAATTTCGGTCTTTCACGGTGACAGATATGTAACGAGTCAGCGTAACGCTTTACTTTTGCTTTTCGTTCTAACCGCGCAGGATCGCAGGTTTAAAAAAAAAAAGTCCGCGAATAGAAGACGCTTCAAAGGAAGCGAGGAGCCGAGGTATTAGGGTAAGGGGATTAGGGTAAGGGTGTCGAGAGGATAAGGGAATTTTCGGACATACACCAAGCGACTATGTGAATGTCGACATTCACCGCTGAATGTCGACATTCACCAATTTCGGTCTTTCACGGATACACCAAGCGACTATGTGAATGTCGACATTCACCAGATTTCGGACTTTCACAGTAACAGCTACATAGCATCTAACTCTGTACAATCCCACGTCCCATTTTCCCACAATAGAAAAGGCATAGTAGAATAATAGAAAGTGTGGCAGGCCAAAGATCCAACACAGTTACTTGTCTTGCCCTCTGTTTGAGAATAGCTTGACCCCCCTCTTCTTTGTGGCAGACCCTCGAATACTGCTACCACGTCCGTCCGTCCCCCCGAGTCCTTCTTTTCTCTACTAGCCATAGTACCCAACTCAGATTCCTGTAACGAGCAGTTATAAAGAGCACACAGGCAGCTCGGACACCCAGAGGACTATCCCAAAGGTGACCTTGTCCTCTTGCTTAGGCCAGGTAGACAGAACTACAGGCAGTCCCCGACTTACAATTGTTCATTTAGAGACCATTCGAAGTTTCAACAGGACTGAACAAAAGGGACTCATGAACGTTTTTCACACTTACGATCATTGCAGCATCTCCTTGGTCACATGATCAAAATTCAGATGCTTGGCAATGGGCATGCCCTTCCACTATTCATTCGGATGGGCATTTTTTTTCTTGCCAGAAAACGGCCCAAACGTTGCAAATTGTACTCGCGTGGCTGCAAAATGCTGCAACCGGTCATAAAAGTGATGCGTTGACGTGTGGTTGTTTAACCATGGGCAGGTGGAGCAGCAATATTTGCTGGCCGGATGGTCTTTTATGTAGACTGTAGACTTGTCCTGCTTTAGGGACCGTAAGGCACCCGTTTCCTGTAAATGCAAATGGTCTTTAAGCGATGGTCATAAGTGGAGGAGACCACGTAAGTGGTCTTCTATCCCATCAGCGGAGACCACAGCTGTGATATAAGGATATCTGCAAGAGGGATCTAAAGGCCTTGGGAATGGACATTTAACAGCTGGGAAACCTTGACCTCTGACCGTACAGCTTGGAGGCTAAAGACACAGCATGGCCTTCTCCCATTCAAAGAGATGCTTGTTTGCAGGCTGAGGGAAAGAGGCCGTCCCAGAACCAGTGAAATCTGGGGGCTGGGTAGGGGACAGGATGCATCTGCCCTCAGTGTAGAAGGGATTGCCACTCCCGAATTGGCCTTTTTTTGCCACACCAGATGCTGCTTTAGGACCTCTTTCCAGAGCACCCCAGTCTTTTGAGACGGAAGGATGCCAATATACAAGTGGAGGAATTGATTTCCTTGTATTCTGAAACCTCTTTCTTTTTTTCCCAGAGTTTTTTTTTATTTTTTTATTCTCTTACATGCCATTTTAAGTATACATTCACATGTTGTTATTCTTCTTTACATTTGTCACTCTTATACATTAATTATTTCATTTAATAGGTTATAATATACAGTTTGGGTTGCTTTATTTACCGTCCCTTCCTCCTGTTGTAACACCTCTTTGTTTTGCCTTTCTTTTCTCCCTCCCTCCCTTTTCTACTTTCTTCCTTCCTCCTCTCCTTCCCCTTCCTTCTTCCCTTACCTCTCCCCTACTCCTACTCTTCCTCTTCCCCTTTCTATCCTCTCTCCTACTCTTTCTCTCCCTTCCATCCTCCTCTCCTTACCTCTTTCTTCTTTCCCTCTTATTTTCCCTTTCTTTTCTCCCTCCCTCCCTTCTCTACTTCCTTCCTTCCTCCTCTCCTTCCCCTTCCTTCTTCCCTTACCTCTCCCCTACTCCTACTCTTCCTCTTCCCCTTCCTACCCTCTCTCCTTCTCTTTCTCTCCCTTCCATCCTCCTCTCCTTACCTCTTTCTTCTTTCCCCCGTCTTCCTTTCATTCTCTCCTCCTCTCTCCCTTTCTTTTTCTATTATTGTTGGTGTGTATTTCAAAACTCGGTTTATATTTCCTTGGGATGGTGTTTCCCCCAACCCAAATATAATTTAATATCATTTCTTAGTCCCTTATAAGGGTATTCTGAAACTTCTTTCAGAGAGCTACTTGATCTGTGCTGGCCTGGCGTTTCCTAACCTGTATTTCCCACCAAAGAGCAATTTGGCTTGAGCAATTTTGGCTTTCCCGTCTCGTAACGTTTCATAACCCACGGAGGAAACAAAAGCTGCAAGACGAAAGAAAGAGGAAAGACAAAGAAGTAAACCTGAAAGCAAGCAGGCCAGGAAGAGTGTGCAAGCTTTCAAGCAAAGGCTGGAGGATTAGCCGTTAAATGAAGCATGAATGGGAAAGGTGTTTCTCTTCACTTGTTCTCACCAAACTGAAAGTCAATTTATTCTCCAAAACACCTGAGGGCAGGACAAGAAGCAACTGGTGGGATGTCATTAAACAGATATCCTATCTATTAAACAGATATACTATCTGGCTAGTTTAGGAAAGAGAAGGACCAGGGGAG
Source organism: Natrix helvetica (assembly GCF_964273705.1). Taxonomy (NCBI): domain Eukaryota; kingdom Metazoa; phylum Chordata; class Lepidosauria; order Squamata; family Natricidae; genus Natrix; species Natrix helvetica. The sequence continues at coordinate 4,620,682 of NC_138561.1, forward strand.
ACAGGATAGCAGTCTTCCAATATTTGAGGGGCTCCACAGAGAGTAGGGGGTCAAGCTACTTTCCAAAGCACCCAAAGGCCAGACAAGGAATAATGGATGGAAACTGAACAAGAAGAGATTCAACCTGGAAATAAGGAGGAATTTTCAGGCAGGGAGAACAATCAACCCATGGAACAGAAGTTGCCTTCGGAAGTTGTGGGAGTTTCATCACTGGAAGCTTTCAAGAAGAGACTGGACTGCCATCTGTCAAAAAAGGTGTAGGGCCTCCTGCTTGGGCGGGGGGTTGGACTAGATGACCTATAAGGTCCCTTGCAACTGTATTAATCTGTTAGTTTGGGGTAGCGGTGTACCTTTGAGGAAGGAAGGAGAGATTTTAAAAAATTAAATCCAGATTATGACTGCAACCGCAGGACCAAAATTCTGCCCTATAGTGCACGTATCCTTGTGATGTGCTATTCATAGAATGGGTTGGTGTTTCAGTTGTGCAGTCAGGACCCACTTCTCGTCTAGACACACCAAAGACATGATCCACTAAGAAACACAGAGCAGGAGGTGAATATAGCCTAGATCAGGGGTCTCCACCTTGACAACTTTAAGACCTACCTGTGGAGTTCAACTCCCAGAAGTCTATGCTGGCTGGGGAATTCTGGAAGTTGAAAGCCATAAGTCTTAAAGTTGCCAAGTCTAGAGGCCATATTTAATATCACAGGCTTGTTTTCCACCAAGGTCTCAAGACAGACCATGATTGGGAGCCCAGAGAATAAGGGTTAACAACCTGAAGACATTATTTTCTTTATTTTCCTTGTTTGGACTCTATCCGATCATTGTTCTTCCAACGGAAAAGTCCCAGCTGGATTCCTAGACAACACCCTCACTTTGGGCATTGATTTGATCTCTTCCCAGAGCAGTGGAAGAGAATTTCCATCCTGCTTCATGGAACTGGGATAGCTAGGGATCAGGGCATCAGCCCCCAGACCCTGCTTTTCTTGGCAGCCTCCCACCCCATAGCCCCTGTGTCAAACTGTGGTCTCAAGGTTTGGTTTTTAGAATAGCAGTGCAAAAGGGAAGGGGATTTTGGCAGTCAGGTGAATAATTCAGAGACCACAAATCAATAGAAGAGGATCTGTGTAACTATGGGGTCCCTGCTCTGCAGAAAAACAGGAGAGCATCAAGGATCCCACAGTTGCCTTCCTCCTCCTGTTCCTCCACTTCCTCCACTTCCTCCCCTTCTCATTCTCCTCCACTCCACAATCCCCACTCCCTTCTAACTCTGATGATGTTACCTAGCTGTGTCAAGAAATCTCAGCAGGAAATCAACCAAGCTCAGAGAGCATCAAGGAGTCCACAGTTATTTCTTCTTCTTCTTCTTCTTCTTCTTCTTCTTCTTCTTCTTCTTCTTCTTCTTCTTCTTCTTCTTCTTCTTCTTCTTCTTCTTCTGCTTCTGCTTCTGCTTCTGCTTCTGCTTCTGCTTCTGCTTCTGCTTCTGCTTCTTCTTCTTCTTCTTCTTCTTCTTCTTCTTCTTCTTCTTCTTCTTCTTCTTCTTCTTCTTCTTCTTCTTCTTCTTTTGCTTCCTCCTCCTCTTCCTCCTCCTCCTCAAAAATGGAAGGTGTTGAAGTCCACCCATCTTTTAAGTAGCCAAGGTTGAGAAACGTTTCTTCAAACCATCTCAAATTAGTTTTTGTGGGTTTGCCTCTTGCTATGTTCCTAACCAAAATGGAGTTTTAGGGGAAGGAACTGCAATAAATGTTCTAAAAGAAACCTCTCCTTTTCTTCCCCTTTCTGGAAAAAAAGAAATGATACCCAATCTTCTTTCCACCGGACAAAATATCTCATCTACAGCTAAGCTCCTGTGGAAATCTGGGCTCAATCAAAAGCTGTGCTTCTGCTGTACTTTTCAGCTTCTAAAGAAATGATCTTTTTTTTTAAAAAAAAAAATGCTTGTACTTCATCTGTTCTGTGAGCTGCTGGGGGTGGGGGAGGGACACCATTGTCCAGGCTGAAAGAATCAGGGGGAGTCAGCGCATTTGTCTTGAGACAAACAATGTCTTTTTGGCAGCTGCCTCGTGGCTGCAACCGAGTGAGAGCTTTAGAATGCTAGGACTGGAAGGGACCTTGGAGGTCTTCTCATCCAGGGCTCACCAACCTTTCAGACCTCAGGGGTCTTTCTTTGCTAGATGACTGAGTGGATGGTTGACACATTTCTTGAAGCACCCACAACTCTAGAAGCAAGCTGTTCCGTTGCTTAATTTTTCTGTCAGGAAATTTGTCCTTATTCCAGGTTGCATCTCTCTTTGATAAGCTTCCGTCCATTATTTCAAGTGGTTTGGAGAAGACGTTGACCCCCTCCTCTCTGTCGCAGCCCCTCAAATATCTGAAGGCTGCTATCATGTCACCCCCTAGGCCTTCTCTTCTTTAGGCTAGGCATGCCTAGAGATTTAATGGGTTTCAGCAATTGCTGAAAATTGTCATTTTTTTTTCCAGGGTTGAATATAAAGCCTACAAGGGGTTTTCAAGTAGAAATAAAAATAGGTAGAATCTTTTCTTTAATAAAACAGTCAATTTTGCCATCTCCGCCAATTCGACCACCTTTACCATCCATCCTTCCATTAGGGGAAAGAAAAGAATGGAATGGAATAGAGAAAGGTAGAGATAGAGTAGAGATAGAATAGAATAGAATAGAATATTGAAATGAAGAATAGAGTAGAATGGAATAATAATAGAATGGAGTGGAGTGGAGTGGAGTAGAATAGAGCAGAGCAGAGCAGAACAGAATAGAATAGAATATTGAAATGAATAGAATAGAATCACATAGAATGGAATGGAATGGAGGGGAATGGAATGGAATGGAATAATAATAGAATGGAGTAGAGTGGAATGGAATGGAGTGGAGTGGAGTGCACTTGAGTGGAGTGGAGTAGATTGGAGTAGAGTAGACTAGAGTAGAATAGAGTAGAGTAGAGTAGCTTTATTGTTACTTTGAATCTACACTAATTGGCATACATTAAAAATGAAATTTTGTTCCATACAGCTCTTAAAGGGTCACCACCTCCAATTTTACACTACATAAACATGACAAGATAACTAAACAAATGCATACAAAATGATGTATATTCCCACGTATATTATATGACACTAACCCAGTGCTTCTCAAATAGTGGGGCGGGCCCCCCAGGGTGGGCGCGAGGCTCCGTAAAGGGGGGCTCAGCTCAAATTATTTTATATATTTTTGTTTTGCAGGTTAAAGTTTTTTTTAATATTGTGTTCCTTTAAATCCTGTGCTCCTTTAAATCTTTTCTGCTACAGTTAATAAAGCTATTCTTTGTTGTAAATTGACCCACATTTCTTTCTTTTTTTATTCTCTTATACGTTAATAAGGATACAGTGTTATGCAGAGGTGTACTTATAACAATTTTATAGACAAATGATACTATTTACAGTTGCGCGGGGGGCGCGAAATGTTTTCTTCTTCCTAGGGGGGGCATGACAGAAAATAATTGAGAAGCACTGCACTAACCCATGTAGACTAAAGAAGATAGTGATCAGATCCCAGGATGTGTGTGACCTTCTTCTTCTTCTTGTGTTTTGCACAGGTGCTGGGCTGCTTGGTGTGGGCCCTGATTGCCGACACGTACTACCAACCCTACCCGTCCTACGGCTGGGTGATGTTTGTAGCTATCTTCTTCTGGATGGTGACAGTCATTCTTTTTGTGATGTATCTGTTTCAGCTTCAGTTGAAATTCTACATGATCCCTTGGCCTATTGTGGTGAGTGTGGAAGGCTGGGGACAATATATCATTTTAGCTTCCTCCCAGGGGACCTTTGACCAGTTCAGTTGGGCTGGAGTACCTTTCACCTCTGACTATTTGAGGTGTAATGATGAGAGTTGGGTTACCTTTGAGATCCTTGTGTGGTGTCAGAGTTCCTGACGCTTCCCAAACTAACTTGACTCTTCATCTTGACTTGGCTAAAACTAAAAATCGTGGGTGCTCCGTCACTGGGGGATTTTAAGAAGAGACTGGACAGTCATTTGTCTGAATTGGTATAGGTTCTCCTGTTTGAGCAGGGGGCTGGACTAGAAGACCTCCAAGGTCCCTTCCAGCTCTGCTCTATTGTAATGTACTGTACTGTACTCCACTCCATTCTATTCTTATTTCATTATTCTGTTCTGTTCTGTTCTGTTCTGTCTGTTCTATTCTATTCTATTCTGTTCCATCCCATCCCATCCCATTTGTTCCACTATTTCTATTCTATTCTATTCTATTCTATTCTATTCTATTCTATTCTACTCTACTCTACTCTACTCTACTCTACTCTACTCTACTCCACTCCACTCCACTCCACTCCACTCCACTCCACTCCATCTTCTCTTCTCTTCTCTTCTCTTCTCTTCTCTTCCCTTCTGGGAGAGGGGGCGGTCTAGAAGCACAAATAAATTGAAATTGAAATTGAAATTCTATTCTCTTCCCTTCCCTTCCCTTCCCTTCCACTCCACTCCACTCCACTCCACTCTACTCTACTCTACCCTACCCTACCCTACCCTACCCTACCCTACCCTACCCTACTCTACTCTACTCTATACTATTGGCTAGATTAAAATCTTTATTGCAGAGAATAAAGCTACACTAAAAGTTGATTGTCTACTGGTTGTAAGAAGTTGTACATTAACTTTCTATCCTTGGGAATTTAAATTCCAGGTTTCTTACAAATTATTGGATATTTGGTGGCCTTCAAGTCTAAAGGACAGGTGTATTGGTGGCTTCTAGCTGCTGCCTCCAGGCATGGAGTAGTTCATCTCTAGGTAATGGGTGCACAGCAGCCTGAATGGGAGAGGAAGACGAGCTTAATAGCAATAGTAATAGCACTTAGACATACACTGCTTCATGTGGGAAAGAATAGCACTAGCACTTAGACTTATATACCTCTTCACAGTGCTTTCATAGTCTTCTCTAAACGGTTTACAGAGTCAGACTTGCCCCCAACAATTTGGGTTCTCATTTTACCGACCACAGCAGAAGGCGGAGTCAACTTTGAGTTGCTCAGATTTGAACTCCTGGAGTGAGCAGTGAGTTAGTCTTGCAGTACTGCATTTTAACCACTGTGCCACCACAGCTCTTATTGATCCATGTATTGATTCTGAGATACTTCTGGCAGGTTACCACGAGAGGTGAAATGTTAGCTTAAAGACTCAACTCTGTTTTCAGGTTCCCGAGCCAGATAGTTATTTTAATTTTACATAAAAGCAGTCTTTTGACTGGGGATCTCTGGTCCCACCTGAAACCTTACATGTAACTGTAGTTAGCAGTAGACCTGAAAACTATATAGTTTTTTGGCCCAGTTCCCCCCCAAAAGAAAAAAAATAAGGTGGGAGGAAAGGAGGAAAAGAAGAGGAATAGTTCACATCCCTATCAGAGAGTGTCATATACAGGTAACCCTTGACTTATGACTGGTGGCATTCAAAGTTACAGTGGCCGCAGAAAGGGGGCTTTTCAGTACTTCTGGCTGTTATAAAATATTGCTCCCCGTCCTGCCGTCGTATGATCATGATATGGGTGCTTAGCAATCTGTTTACACTAATGATTGGTTGCCAAGTGCCCCACGATCATGTGATCGCCATTTACAAACTTCTCTGCTGGCTTCCCCAGAAAGTCACTGGGGAAGCCGGCAGGAAAGGTTGAAAGTTATTCTGTAGACTTAATTTTATTGGGTATTGGGATTTTAATGTCTGTTTATTTTAATTATTTATTAGCAATACAGTCCTGCACATCTTTTATCCTCCTCTTATCCATCTATTTTATATTTGTATATATATATATATTGTCCATTTAGTAATTTTAATTGTTTTAATTTTGTTCTTTGACATGGACTGTACACCGCCCCGAGTCCCTTTCGGGAGAGGGGGCGGTCTATAAGCGCTAATAAATTCAAATTCAAATTAAACTGCTATCGCCTGCCTAGGAGACTCCCTCATCTCTGGGAACTGACTAGAGGAGCTCCGACTGAGGGGAGCTGAACTTCTCTGGTGGGCTGCAGAAACAAAAACTCTGATCCCGAAATCCAAGGTCCGTTCCTGCAGCCCGCCGGAGTGGTTCTGTTGTGTGCACAGAGAGGAGCCGAACTCAGCCGGCAGCTCTTTCTCTCTATCCAGTTAACAACCTGAAGGATCTTTTAATGACTACAACTGTGGGTGCTTTTATCTCGAGGACTACCTACGTGGTAAAAGACGGTACAAGAGAACGGTAAGCAACACGTCCACCTCGTTGCTTTCTCCTAAATGACGTGTTATCACAGGGCGTCTTGTGAGAGCGTCCACACTAGTTGCACACATCTCATCCCTTCTCAGAGGGACGTGGTGGCTCAGTGGCTGAGACGCTGAGCTTGTCAATCAGAAAGGTCAACAGTTCGAATCGCTAACACTACGTAACGGAGTGAGTCCCTGTTACTTGTCCCAGCTTCTGCCAACCAAGCAGTTCGAAATGCAAGTAGAAAAATAGGGACCACCTTTGGTGGGAAGGGAACAGCGTTCCGTGCTCCTTCAGCATTTAGTCATGCCGGCCACGTGACCACGGAGACGTCTTTGGACAGCGCTGGCTCTTCGGCTTTGAAACGGAGATGAGCAGCGCCCCCTAGAGTCGGGAACGATTAGCCCATATGTGTGAGGGGAACCTTTACCTTTACCATCCCTTCTCCAAAGATCTTATTCTCTTGAAGCTGTTCTGAGAGCTGAAACGCTCCTTCAGCTTTGAATAATGGCAAACCCCTGGCAGGCATCTGGAGAAGTCCAGGACAATCCCTCGATTTCTCCAGCTAGGGTGACTCACCCTGAAGTCTGTGAGGTGTTGTTGGTCAAAGGCCACTGTGCACCAGGCGTAGAACTCATTTCCTACACTGATTCATTTTCTGCGCTCGCAACGTATTGTGAGCCGTGACCTCACTGAATGGGGGTTTGCCCAGTGACCTTAGCCATAATGAAAGCTTCGTATTCGCAAAGCACCACTTGTTGTTTAAACAGGTTGGGTAAATAGAATCAATCCTGACCCAGATGAAACAAGTTTATCAGTTGATTGTTCCCTAAATGAATCACACCTTCACTTTTGCTCCTCTTCTTCTGCTTTAAGTCATAAGACCAAGGAAATGTCATAATTTAACAGATTTAACAGAGTAACAGATTAACAGAGTTGGAAGGGACCTTGTAGGTCATCCAGTCCAACTCCCAGCCCAAGCAGGAGACCTTACACTATTTCTGACAAATGGCAGCCCAGTCTCTTCTTGAAAGCCTCCAGTGATGAAGCTCCCACAACTTCCGAGGTCTTAAAGTTGTCAAGGTGGAGACCCCTGATCTAGGCTACATTCACCTCCAGCTCTGTGTTTCTTAGTGGATCATGTCTTTGGTGTGTCTAGATCAGATGTGGGTCCTGACTGCACAACTGAAACACCAAGCCATTCTATGAATAGCACATCACAAGGATACGTGCACTATAGGGCAGAATTTTGGTCCTGCGGTTGCAGTCATAATCTGGATTTAATTTTTTAAAATCTCTCCTTCCTTCCTCAAAGGTACACCGCTGCCCCAAACTAACAGATTAACAGAGTTGGAAGGAACCTTATAGGTCATCTAGTCCAACCCCCCTGCCCAAGCAGGAGACCTTACACTATTTCTGACAAATGGCAGTCCAGTCTCTTCTTGAAAGCCTCCAGGGATGAAGCACCCACAACCTCCGAAGGCAAGGTGCTTTTGAATGATGTCCCAAAAGTGCCTTTTTTTCAGAAGGCAACTGGGCTTCCTTGCTTTCTCTTTTGAAGACGTTTCACTTCTCATCCAAGAAGCTTCTTCAGCTCAGACAGGATAGTGGGCAATGGAAGGATTTATATTCCTTGCAGACAGCTGGTCATTTGCATCCTTTTGCAAGTCCAGTTGCAAAGCCCCTTTGGGACGACTGTCCTAGAGTGACCAACAATGCCTCTCCGTTTCTGGTGGCCTTGCCCTGAGTTGCAAGAGAGTAACAATGCTGCTTTTGTTATCCTCCCCTAAACCGAAAGGGCAGTGCTGACTGGCAAGTCAGAGGAGTAGCCTTGTTTCAGCCAGAAAACATCCCACGGCAACGCCGCCTGGCAGTTATTAAAAAAAATGTGACCAGTCATTGCTGTATGGGTCGCTTACAGAATGGTGAATAACAGACTTGGAAGGGACTTGGAGGTCTTCTAGTCCAACATCCTGCTCTTATTTTGATTTCTACGTTGTTTCTTTGAATGGTGGCTCAGCTCCCAGGAATGACTGCATCGGGCATGTTTCAATAGATAGATTAACAGAGTTGGAAAGGACCTTGTAGGTCATCTAGTCCAACCTCCCGCCCAAGCAGGAGACCTTATACCATTTCTGACAGATGGCAGTCCAGTCTCTTCTTGAAAGCCTCCAGTGATGAAGCTCCCACAATTTCTGAAGGCAACTTCTGTTCCATGGGTTGATTGTTCTCACTGTCAGAAAGTTCCTCCTTATTTCCAAGATTGAATCTCTCCTTGTTCAGTTTCCATCCATTATTCCTTTCCTGGTCTTTGGATGCTTTGGAAAATAGTTCGACCCCCTCCTCTCTGTGGCAGCCTCTCAAATGTTGGAAGACTGCTATCCTGTCTCCCCTGGTCCTTCTCTTCCCTAGACTAGCCATGCCCAATTCCTGCAACCGTTCATCGTATGTTTTAGCCTCCAGTCCCCTCATCATCCTGGTTGCTCTTCTCTGCACTTTTTCCAGAGTCTCAACATCTTTTTTATAGTGTGGTGACCAAAACAGGATGCAGGATTCTAGGTGTGGTCTTACTAAGGCTTTATAGAGTGGTATTAGTACTTGATCTTGATTCAAATTTAGGATTGCATTGGCTTTTTTGGCTACCGCCACACATTATTGGCTCATATTTAGCTGGTTGTCCACTAAGACTCCAAGGTTCCTCTCACAGTTACTGCTATTAAGTCTCATTTCATTCAGTTTATATGGGTACTTTCAATGGGAAACCAACATTCGATGAAAAAAGCACCACCCTGGAGCATTAGGGCTGTGCAGACTGTCAAAAAAACCTAGAAATGGAATTTTCAGAAACACCAACGAAACCTTTGCCAGCAACTAATTAAAGCTGCCACATCTTCTTACAAGCTTCCCTGGCTGTAGAAATTGCCCCCAAACAGCTGGGGCTTCCCAGAAAAAGATGAAACTGTTTTAATGAGTTGTAGCTAAGGGTTGCCTTTCTACTCTTAATGTGCATTGCACAGCCCTCTTGTCAGGTTTCTGAAAGATGCCCGAATTAGTTCATTAGCCTTGAGCCAAGTTTCAAAAGAGATCCCGTCATTTATGAGGAGCACCATTTTGGCAATACCGCTTTGAGTCTCATTTGAATGATAGCTGAACTTTAACCCTGTTCCTTCCCTCCCCTCAGTCTATGTCATAAATCACATTCCCCAATGAGGTGCAGCCCTCCCAAGCCTGCTGCAGTAATCTGAGATCCGACTCTAGCCAAAAGTATGCATGGAATGCGCTCCCCCCTCCCCCTTTCCTCACCATGGCAACTTTATGAGTTGACATCTTTCACCTGTCAACGTCATATTCAGTGGTTCCAGGTCTCCTGCCTTGGAAAATAAGATGAATAGCTGAATAGCATTCCACCGTTCACCTTCTGCATTTGGTTTCCCTGTCAGTCAACACAAAATAAGACTTCCTTTCTACAGTACATCTGTTGACTCAATTCTTCTCTTCATTGGGATGAGCAGTCCAGTTTTATGCAACCTAGTCTCTTAAAAGTCCCATGTTTTATTTACATCTTCTCCATGTTTGGCCAAAGTGACCCAGAAGTGCCTTTACTAATCTGAAAGTCAATCTACCTTTTAGTATCTCCTATAATATCTGTTTCCTTTGTCTTTGAGAAGGAAGATTTTTCTGCAGGTTAAAGCAACCAACTATGATGGGCATCCTTTAGTGAGTGGTGATCAAAGCAAAGTTTTTGTCTTTTTCCAAAAGCAGGATGATGACCTGTTTAAGGATGTATCTGCTGTGGTGGCGCAGTGGTTAGAATGCAGTATTGCAGGCTAATTCTGCCCACTGCCAGCAGTTCGATCCTGATCAAGGCTCAAGGTTGACTCAGCCGTCCATCTTTCTGAGGTCAGTAAAACGAGGACCCAGATTGTTGGGGGCAACAGGCTGACTCTGAAAAGTGCTCAGAGAGGGCTATAAGGCATTATGAAGCGGTATGTAAGTCTAAGTGCTATTACTATTGCCCTTCCAGACACCCCCTCCCCACACCCCCACCTACCCATCCATCCATCCATGATGTGCAGTGTTAAGAATGCATTATTGCAGGTTGACTCTGCACACTGCCAGGAGTTCAATCCTGGCCAGCTCAAGGTTGACTCAGCCTTCCAACCTTCCAAGGTGGGTAAAATGAGGACCCAGATTGTTGGGGGCAACAGGCTGACTCTGTAAAGTGCTCAGAGGGGGCTATAAGGCATTATGAAGCGGTATATAAGTCTAAGTGCTATTACTATTGCCCTTCCAGACACACACACACACACACACACCTACCCATTCATCCATCCATGATGTGCAGTGTTAAGAAGGCATTATTGCAGGTTGACTCTGCACACTGCCAGGAGTTCAATCCTGACCCAGCCTTCCGTCCTTCCGAGGTGGATAAAATGAGGACCCAGATTGTTGGGGGCAAGAGGATGACTCTGTAAATTGTCTAGAGAGGGCTGTAAAAGTACTGTGAAGCGGTATATAAATCTAAGCGCTATTGCAATTGCTGTATTATGTTGTTCAGATAGGAGAGAGATAAAAAAGGAAGTGTCAAGGTTGAGACTTCTGTGTTGCCAAGAAGTCAATTTGTCAATACAACCTATGTTTTTTATCAAAAAGGAAGTGGAGTGGGCAAATTGGTTGAGTAACTAGAGTTGTAAACATAAGCGGTGAGCCTGTTTCGCAAGGGGGGGAACTACTATTCTTTTAATGTATTTATCAGTTTTCAATTTAGGTGTATAGGTTTTTTTTTCCTCTTGTCTCTTTTGTATTCACTGTATTTTTATTTTATTTTATGTCTTGCCAAAACCAACCCAGCATCTTAAGAGATGTTGACCTCTGGATCCCATGGTTCTCTCTTCTGTTTCTCTCTCCCAGCTTGTGGTGTTAAATGTCTCAGCCGCTGCCATGTATGCAACAGCCTTCATAACGAGCGCTGCATCGGTTGAACCGTACTCCTGGCCCCATTCCCCGGACTACAACAGAAGGGCCTCAGCATCGGTAAGTAACCATTAAGGCATGTTACTTCTTTAGGCCATCAAGTTTTCGTTGCCCCCTTCTAAATGGGGTTGAGATCTTTCCCCTTTCCCCAATCATAGCAGAACCGAATAGGAAGCGGAAGAGAAGGGAAGGGAATAGGAGTAGAGTAGAGTAGAGTAGAGTAGAGTAGAGTAGAGTAGAGAAGAGTAGAGTAGGAATTCTTTATTGGTCAAATGTGATTGGACCAGGGACGTGCGGTCAGGGGAGGCAGGGGAGGCAGAGCCTCACCTCTCTTCATGAAATAATAGTATATAATATTATATACTATATATATATATATATATATATATATATATATATATATATATATATATATATATATATATATATATATATATATATATATATATATATATATATATATATATATATATATATATATATATATATATATATATATATATATATATATATATATATATATATATATATATATGCACGAAAGCGACTGGGGAACGACAAGAACCTTCCTGCCTCTGCTGGATTTCGCGCGCTCCTCGCGACTGCAATATGCAGTCGCGAGGAGCGTGCAAAGTCCAGCAGAGGCAGGAAGGTTCTCGTCGTTCCCCAGTCGCTTTCGAGGACTGCGGAGCGCGAGCCGGCGGAGCGCGCTCAGGAAGGCGGGGAATGGGATCACGTGTGCTGGAGGCTGAGGCAGCCTGAGCCTCCAGCACACGTGGTCCCATTCCCCGCCTTTCTGATGACGTCACCAGCCTCACCAGCCATAAACCTCACCGCACGTCACTGGATTGGACACACAAATAATTTGTCTCTTGGTGCATAAGCTCTCAGTGTACATACAACCAACAAAGTGATAAGTCATAGATCATAAATCATAGTTTCAATCATTAATTATAAGATGCAAACAGCACTTGAGAAATCATACGATACCGATAGGAGAAGGCAGTAGGAAAGATGAGAAGGTGAGAAAAGATGAAAAAATAAGAAGATGAGAAAGATAATAGCAATACAGCCCTACTAGATGAGTAAATATATTTAGGCCTCAGACTGTCAGGGGAAAAAACACCCTGAGGAAAAATGAGGTTTATGGACCGGGCTGATTCCCAGCAGCATATCATTTAAGATGTTAAGAAAAGAAAAGAAAAGTCTTTGAGAAGTATATTCTAATTAATAAACAAACTTTAATAAAAGTAAATAAAACAGAAAGTTAACTAATTGTTACATTTTGATAATAAAAGTTCCGCCTGCCAGCATGCTTGGCAGTCGGACAAAGGAACAAAGGAAAAGTTCTGGAATGTGTGAAGCATGCGCAATAAATCACTTTCAGATAACATTTATGACCTGCGCAATAAAGCTTTCTTAGTTTAACTCTTGAGTGTCAGTTTCCAGTCAGTTCATGTCTAGCAAACTTTTTAACATCGTGACACAGACAGTGCTCGGGAAACGAGGTGTTCAGCAGAGTGATGGCACAGGGGGAAAACTATCTTTGTGACTAGTTGCTTTGGCATGCAGTGCCCTATAGGGGCATCCAGAGGGGAGAAGATGAAAGTGTTTATGTCCAGGATGTGAGGGGTTTGTAGATGTTTTCTCAGCCCTCTTTCTGGTTGCTGCAGTGTCCAAATCCTCAGTGGAAGGCAGGCTGGTTGCAATGTTTTTTTCCTACAGTCCTAACTATCCGTTGAAGTTTGTACCCATCCTGTTTGGTTGCTGTGCCAAACCAGACAGTTACTGGGGTACAAATGGCAGACTAGACAATTCCTCTGTAGAACTGTAGGATGATATGAAGATGATGATTTCTCATATGATGATATGCAACGGATATAACTGTGAAATAACTGTGAAAGGGATCTTGGAGTCCTAGTGGACAACCATTTAAATAGGAGCCAGCCGTGTGCAGCAGCTGCCAAAAAAGCCAACACAGTTCTAGGCTGCATCAACAGAGGGATAGAATCAAGATCACGTGAAATGTTAATACCACTGTATAATGCCTTGGTAAGGCCACACTTGGAATACTGCATTCAGTTCTGGTCGCCACGAGATGGAGACTCTAGAAAGAGTGCAGAGAAGAGCAACAAAGAGGATTAGGGGACTGGAGACTAAAACATATGAAGAACCGTTGCAGGAACTGGGTACGTCTAGTTTGATGAAAAGAAGGACTAGGGGAGACATGGTAGCAGTGTTCTAATATCTCAGGAGTTGCCACAAAGAAGAGGGAGTCAAACTATTCTCCAAGGCACCTGAGGGTAGAACAAGAAGCAATGGGTGGAAACTAATCAAGGAGGGAAGCAACTTAGAACTGAGGAGAAATTTCCTGACAGTTAGAACAATTAATCAGTGGAACAGAAGTTGCCTCCAGAAGTTGTGAATGCCCCAACACTGGAAGTCTTTAAGATGATGTTGGATAGCTATTTGTCTGAAACGGTATAGGGTTTCCTGCCTAGGCAGGGGATTGGACTAGAAGACCTCCAAGGTCCCTTCCAACTCTACTATTGTATTGTATTGTATTTCTCTCCCGTATTTTTTTGCTCCCCTTGGCTCCTTTCACTCACCGCATAGCTTGCTTTTCCTGTAAAACGGAGCTGGCTTTTTAAGCCCCAAGTCTCGTAAATGCCAGCCACGAGCTAATCTTCATTCATGAGTGAAGCAGCAGCTGGAAGCTACATCATGCATCAGAACTCCCTTTGCTTTCGAGGATGCACACGCTCGGACTCAAGTGTCAGTCACCAGCATGTAAACTGGGCCTTCCTCAAGTTGGCACCATCTGGAGGTCTTGGATCCCCACCTGCCACCCCAGTGGCTCATTGGCACAACTTCTCTGAAGGAACCAGATGGAGAGAGAGCCAGTTCTTCTTTGTCTTGGGTGAAATAGAAACTGGTGCATTTTAGACTTTTGAGCATCGTTGGCCTCCTGGGAAGACCAACCAAACCCCACTGCCAAATTTTGCTTTGATGGTGCAGGGTTGTTGGGGTTTTTTAAACAAAGTTTTTTATTGAACACTAATTAAAACATTGGGCACAGTGTAACAGTCCTGGCGAAATCTATGCCATACAGGCTAAGATATAAAGTTACACATTATAACCACCCTGCTTTTAAACATTTCATCTATTCCGTATTTACAAATATAGAAATATCATATATCCAACCCTCTTGCTTTGTGTTTATCTTATACATTTTCACTATTATAGTTTCATACATAATTCTAGTCTCCAGTCTATGAATCTTAGCCATTGCCTATTTTGGGTCTTTCCTTTTTTGTTCCAACCATCGATAAAATTTATCCCAGATCTTATAATATTCTGATTCGTCATTATTCTTCAATTCTCACGTCAATTTATCCATTTCAGCACAAATCAGAATTTTCCTAATCACTTCCTCTTCTTGTGGAATTTCCCTGTTTTTCCAGTTTGGGGCAAAGACCATTCTTGCTGCCGTAATAATACAGGTGAAACCCGAAAAATTAGAATATCGTGTAAAAGTTCATTTATTTCAGTAATGCAACTTAAAAGATGAAACTAATATACGAGATAAGACTCATTACATGCAAAGCAAGATAGTTCAAGCCGTGATTTGTCATAATTGTGATGATTATGGCGTACAGCTCATGAAAACCCCAAATCCACCCTCTCAGAAAATTAGAATATGACATGCAATCAATAAAACAAGGATTGTACATAGAACAATATCGGACCTCTGAAAAGTACAAGCATGCATATGTACTCAGTACTTGATTTGGGCCCCTTTTGCAGCAATTACTGCCTCAATGTGGCGTGGCATGGAAGCTATCAGCCTGTGGCACTGCTGAGGTGTTATGGAAGACCAGGATGCTTCAATAGCGGCCTTCAGCTCTTCTGCATTGTTCGGTCGCATGTCTCTCATCTTTCTCTTGGCAATGCCCCATAGATTCTCTATGGGGTTCAGGTCAGGCGAGTTTGCTGGCCAATCAAGCGCAGTAATCCCACGGTCATTGAACCAGGTTTTGGTGATTTTGGCAGTGTGGGCAGCTGGAAAATGAAGTCAGCATCCCCATAATGCTCGTCTGCGGAAGGAAGCATGAAGTGCTCCAAAATCTCCTGGTAGACAGCTGCGTTGACCCTGGTCTTAATGAAGCACAGTGGTCCAAAGTCCTGTTGCTCCGTGGTCCAAAGTCCTCTTTTCTGATGAGAGCAACTTTTGCCAAAAGCACTAAAACCTGGTTCAATGACCGTAGGATTCCTGTGCTTGATTGGCCTCTCCATTCTTCCTCCATACTCTGGGTCCTTGGTTTCCAAATGCAAAAGTTGCTCTACTTTTTTGAGTCTTATACTCAGAAAAATACAGTAGTTCTTGCCATCTATCCAGATGTATATTATAGCCAAAGTTTATCGCCTTTGCAACCATTGTCTCCTTAACCTGCTCTTCTTCCATCTTATATTCCAGTAAAAATGTGTAAGTCTTCTTTATCAGTTGTTGTTGTTTTTTGGATGGATTTATGTCTTCTTCATAACAGAGAACAGAACCCAAGAATGATTTTTATTGATGCTGCTTCAGTTTCTTGGCTCCTGAACGACCGTATTTGCATTCTGAACTGAATAGTGAATAGTCTGATTGTTTACATGTGAAAATCTCAAAGAGGCTTTAGCATTGTCTCCTCTGTTAACTGAAATATTTTTCACTGTCTTCGACTGAACAGGCTGCCGGGCAGCTCACGCACATTCAGTGGGAACAATCAAAGTCTCTGCCTTGTCAAGATCAGGCGGTCCTTGACGTATGACCACAGTTCAGCCCAAAATTCCTGTCGTTAAGCGAGACATTTGTTAAATGGAGTTTTGCCCCATTTTACAAGCTTTCTTGCCATGGTTGTTAATCACCGAAGTTATTAAGTTAACAACCTGGTTGTTAAGTGAATCTGGCTGAATCTGTTTGTCAGAAAGAGGTTCACACGACCCCGGGACAATGCAACCATCCTAAATATGAGTCAATTGCCAAGTGAGTGAATTTTGATCATGTGGACCATAGGGAATGCTGCAATGGTTGTGTGAAAAATGGTTATAAGTTGCTTTTTTCCGAGGCGTTGTAACTTTGAACAGTCACGAAATGAACGGTTCTAAGTCAAGGACTATCTGTAAATCGTATGCTTCTTCTCTATCAGGTTTGAAGTTTCAGATTGCCTGGAAATGGACTTGAGATCCAGTCCCAAAGGTGCTTTTTTTCCAAGAGGCAACTGGACTTTTTGGTTTCTCTTTGAAGATGTTTCGCTTCTCAACCAAGAAGTTTCTTCCGCTCTGACTGGATGGTGGGGAACGGAAGGATTTATGCTCTGCAGACAGCTGGTCATTTGCATCCTTTTTAGAGAGTCGTTGAGGCCACTTGGAGATTCTTTTTATTGAGAAGTTTGAGTTGTACTTTCTGCAGGATATTTTTCTGCCCTGTGTCCCTTCCCTGTTGAAGACAGGACAAGGGTTTCAGGGATGAGTCTGGGTTGTCTGCATCTCAAACTGAAGTGCAAATGGTTCCTGTAGTTTGCAATTCTTCTGGGGATCTTTCCGTTCCCCACCCTCCGGTCAGAGCTGAAGAAGCTTCTTGGATCAGAAGCAACATGTCTTCAAAGAAAAACCAGAAAGTCCAGTTGCCTCGTGAAAAAAAGCACCTTCGGGATTGGATCTCAACTCCATTTCCAGGTGATCTGGAACTTTAAACCTGATAGAGAAGAAAGAAGCATAAGATTACAGATGGCCCCTCAACTTAACAAGAGTTCATTTAGTGACTGTTCAAAGTTACAACGGCACTGAAAAAAGCAATTTATGGCCATCTTTCACAAGAGACTGGACGGCCATTTGTTTGAGATGGTATAGATTCTCCAGCTTGAGCAGGGGGCTGGACTAGAAGACCTCCAAGGTCCCTTCCAGCTTCTATTCTATTCTATTCTATTCTATTCTATTCTATTCTATTCTATTCTATTCTAATCTATCCCACCCCATCCCATCCCACTCTATTCTTCATTACATTATTCTATTCTACTCTACTGTATTCATTTCTCTATTCTATTCTATTCTATCCTATCCTAATTCTATTCCATTCCATCCCATCCCACCCTATCCCACTCTATTTGTCATTCCATTACTCTACTCTACTCTACTCTACTCTACTCTACTCTACTCTACTCTACTCTACTCTACTCTACTCTACTCTATATACTTCATTCCTCTATTCTATTATTCTATTCTATTCTATCCCATCCCATCCCACTCTATTCTTCATTCCATTATTCTACTCTACTCTACTCTACTCTACTCTACTCTACTCTACTCTACTCTACTCTACTCTATATTCTTCATTCCTCTATTCTATTATTCTATTCTATTCTATCCCATCCCATCCCACTCTATTCGTCATTCCATTATTCTACTCTACTCTACTCTACTCTACTCTACTCTACTCTACTCTACTCTACTCTACTCTACTCTACTCTACTCTATATTCTTCATTCCTCTATTCTATTATTCTATTCTATTCTATTCTATCCCATCCCATCCCACTCTATTCGTCATTCCATTATTCTACTCTACTCTACTCTACTCTACTCTACTCTACTCTACTCTACTCTACTCTATATTCTTCATTCCTCTATTCTATTATTCTATTCTATTCTATCCATCCCATCCCACTCTATTCGTCATTCCATTATTCTATTCTACTCTACTCTACTCTACTCTACTCTACTCTACTCTACTCTACTCTACTCTATATTCTTCATTCCTCTATTCTATTCTTCTATTCTATTCTATTCTATTCTATTCTATTCTATTCTATTCTATTCTATCCCATCCCACTCTATTCTTCATTCCATTATTCTACTCTACTCTACTGTATTCATTTCTCTATTCTATTCTATCCTATCCTAATTCTATTCCATTCCATCCCACCCTATCCCACTCTATTCATCATTCCATTATTCTACTCTACTCTACTCTACTCTACTCTACTCTACTCTACTCTACTCTACTCTATATTCTTCATTCCTCTAATCTAATCTAATCTAATCTAATATTCTTTTCTATTCTCTATTCGGTTCTTATTCTATATTTTATATTATTTCCTATTCCTATTTTATTCTCTTCTCTTCACAAGAAAGTCCACTTGCCTCTTGAAAAAGAGCACCTTGGGGACAACCATGACCTGGATGACGAAGTATCTCCATAGATGCTCCACCTCCAGGCTGACCTGCAGCCCCCCTCTCCTGACGGCAACATAGCTTTCATTGGTATGTCTCTTTTGTCTTTCCCAGTTCTTTGCCTGCCTGGTGATGATCGGCTACGGGATCAGTTCCTGCTTCAGCATCCGAGCCTGGAGGGGTTATGGGAGCAACGCGGCCACCAGCCAAGCGGGCATCTCCAATCATGCTTAAAGAACTGTGCCTCCTTTCGAATCAGCGGGCAGGGGGAGGGCAAACCGGTGGGCAAAGGTGGCAGCTTTCCCAGCTTCTCTCCCTTCTCTGCCACCCGTACGTGGCCTGGCCTGGAAACGATGTCCCGTCCCAGCTTCAGTAGGGGCTGCTCCGATCACAGGGCTCACCTCCCCCCCCACCCCGTGCTCTTCACCGGCATCCTCGAACAGAGCGGCTAAGGCCCGGATGAGATAGGCAGCCTCATGCTGGTTTTCATGATTCCTGGTTTGTCCCTAACTCCAGAGCTAAACCTTTCAATGTGCCTAAAATGCTACTTTCAGTGATTAACATTGATATGTATTGATATGTATGGGTGCAGGTGTATACAGATGTATGCAGTGGTGGGATTCAACCGGTGTTAACAACTGGTTCGCTGAGCATGCGATCCGCACACACGCACGCATGCAATGGGTTTGAAAACAGCTCAAAAACGTGCCTTCCACTGCAGCCACGGTGAGTAAACCAGCTGAGACGTGGTAATCCGTTCTGCCGAGCCCATAGCTGGGCTTCAAACAAAGGAAATATAGGTCACTATAGTGAATTGGTTCACTCTCAGCTGATCGTCGTAGGTACCGGTTCGCCTGGCTGAATCCCACCCCTATGGCATGTCTTATATGTGTGTTATGTATGTGTAGGCAAGAGAAATTCGTTTTTAGTGCGTGCCACTGGGCCCACAGTTTTAAAAAAAACGACAATAATGGTAATCAACTTTATTTTCCCCTTGGCAAAGATGATGTTAGCTGAGCATTGCAGCTGAGCACTTGTGTTAGCTGAGCATCATAGAGGAGTGGAAGGGCACGAGAGAGCCCTTAATGCTGCAGAGGTCTTCAAACTGGGCAACGTTAAGACTTGTGGACTTCCCACTCCCAGAATTCCCCAGGCTAGGGAATTCTGGGCGTGAAAAAGTACACAAGTCTTAAAATTGCCACAGCTGGGACATCCCTGCGCTAGAGTTTCTAGGAATTAAAATCTACAAGTCTTTTAAGCAGAGCTGGCTGGAGAATTCTGGGAGTTGAAGTCCACAAGTCTTAAAGTTGCCAGGTTTCAAGACCTCTGCGCTAATGTCTTCTTGGCTAAACAATTGGGATTACGAATATTGATTGGGATCTCGTCAAGAGCAAGGCCAGAGTAGCCCTGGGTGGAAATAATGCAGACTCTCTTTTAAATGGGCATTGCTCAGGCCTGTTATTGGCATGCCTTCATTGGCCTCTTCAGGGGTATATGTGGAGTAGCTGTCTTAACTTAAGCTAGAGTAGCTGTTCTCACTGTAATGCAGGGGTTTCGAACCTTGGCAATGTTAAGACTTGTGGACTTCAAGTCCCAGAATTCCCCAGACCGCTGGCTAGGGAATTCTGGGAGGGAAAAGTGCAGGAGTCTTAAAATTGCCACAGTTGGGACATCCCTGCACTACAGTTTCCAGGAATTAGAATCTACAAGTCTTGGAACATTGCCAAGGTTGGACATCCCTGCGTTACAGTTTCTAGGAGTTGAAACCCACAGCTCTTCAACTCTTGCCTTACAGACTTCTGGGAGCTGAAGTCCGCAGGTCTTAAAGTTGCCAAGGTGGATTCTCCCCTGCTACAATGTTTGCAGAGGAGTGCAGCAAATGTGTGCAAAGCAATCCAGAGAGCGCATGTCTCTAGGGATGGCCAAGGATTTCTCACCGCAATTAAGCAGACTGAAACCCGTAGGCTCACCGCTTGCAGCTAAGCGCCTGTAAATAATGTTTAACTATTAATTCTGTTTTGTTCCGTAGCAGTCGCAGAAATGGCCCTGGCGTATACACCCAACAAATGTTTTATTTCTAAAAATAAAAACACCTGTTTTAAATACATTTTTAAAAGTCCTTCTGCATTGTTCTCATTTGTAAAAAGGGAGTTCTTTCAGGACGCAATTTGCTTGGAAAAGATGCACGCAGAATCCTTGGGGGGTAGGGGGGGGAAGTCTCTCCCTTCAATTTTAAAGATTTAGATAGCACCAGGTGTGATATAGGCTGCTAGGGATGTAGTGGCTAAAGACACTGAGCTTGTCAATCGGAAAAGTTGGCAGCTCGGAGGTTCGAATCCCTAGCACCGCGTCACGGAGTGAGCTCCTGCTACTTGTCCCAGTTTCTGCCAACCTAGCAGTTCAAAAGCACGTGAAAAATGCAAGTAGAAAAATAGGAAAATGGTGGGAACAGCGTTCGGTGCGCCTTTGGCATTTAGTCATGCCGGCCACATGACCACAGAGACATCTTCGGTCAGCACTGGCTCTTTGGCTTTGAAATGTAGATAAGCACCGCCTCCTAGTGTCGGGAACGACTAGCACAGGGGTGTCCAAACTTGGCAACTTTAAGACTTGTGGACTTCAACTCCCAGAGCTGGCTGGGGAATTCTGGGAGTTGAAGTCCACAAGTCTTAAAGTTGCCAAGTTTGGACACCCCTGGACTAGCACATATGTGCGAGGGGAACCTTTACCTTTATGGATCTAGGCTAGGAATGTCCAACCTTAGTAAAAATTTAAGACTTGTAGAATTCAACTCCCAGAATTCCCCAGCACTGGGCAGGGAATTCTGGGAGTTGCAAGCCCACTAGTCTTAAAAGTCCACAAGGTGGGACCCCCCTGATCTAGGCTTCCAAGGTAGGAATGGGTAAAATATACACTGCAAACCTAGCAATGGCTTCATATGAAATGAGAGTGCCGAAGTAGTTCTTTCTTTCCATGGCTAGTCAGACAAGAACAGCGTTTTCAATTTTTCCACTTGCAGAAACAAAAGGGAAGGACGCCCATTAGAAGGCTCTTTACAGAGGCTCAGCAACGGAGAGTTAATGTGTCTCAAACATGCCGAGAGATTTAACTATTCAAGTTGTTTATTGCAGTTTGGTCATCCTTTCCTTGTATCAGGGTGCCAAATATTTTTTTCCTTCCAGGCACTACTGGGCTAGGAGCGAGACCCTTGGGGGTGGATACATTTGGAATCACACCGAAAGCCAAATTGTGATCCTGCTCTCTGGTTCCCACAACTCTTTCCTTCATTAATTCCACCTCAGGTCCGAGGGGAATTATCAGCAGCCACCTCCACCATCCTGCTATGGAAACGGAACAAACAAGCCGCAAAGGAGACTAGGGGTCGGAGACTCCTTTTGGAGACCTGCTTTGCTCTCCCCATCAGCAGGGATGTCTTTTCTTTAACAGAATAATGGAGAGTTGGAAGGGACCTTGGAGGTCTTCTAGTCCTACCCCCTGCTCGAGCACACACCCCTCTACCATTTCAGACAAATAGCTGTCCAGGCTCTTCTTAAAAACCTCCATTGATGGAGCGCCCACAATTTCTGGAGGCAAGCAGTTCCACTGTTGAATTGTCCTCCCTGTTAGGAAGTTTCTCCTTAATTCCGGGTTGCTTCTCCCCTTGATTAGTTTCCATCCATTGCTTGCTTCGCCTTGGACAATTTTAAGTACTGACAAAAGATTTAGAGGCGCTACTTCAGAGTCAAAGCACAGAGCAAAATAAAAATAGAGACCCATGCTTACATGCTTCATTGGTTAAGATCAGGAATCTGGCGAAGGGGAAACGAAGAAGGGCGTATCAAACGGCAAGAGCCATTGAATAAATGACTTTAAAAGTTTATTTTAAAAAAACAAACATCGTTTTTTTTAAAATCTGTACACACACACACACACAGAATCGTCTTCAACCTGTGGGAATAATTTATTGGCCACATTCCACAGGATATCTTTTTTTTTTTTTAAATCAAGCAGACAGATTTTATTATTAGCACGAAGCAAAGCACGAAGCAAATACATGCCACCATGGCTTCCATGCCCCCCAAGATTCTGGAAGGCGGAGGTTTCCTCCGTAATGTTTTCGATGCAATGCTCCAAGGTCTTGCCAAGACTATCCCTTTACTACAGGGAGTATCTTCAAAAAAACCCACAACTACCCCACAGGTAGCCTATAGCACTGAATCCGGCACACTTCACTCATCCTTTTGGACCTGGTGTCCCTGTGTTGGCTTCTAATTCTAGCCCATCTGTTATCCAAGTATCTAAGCCGGGGTCTCCAATTTTGACAACTTTAGGCTTGGCGGGGAATTCTGGGAGTTGAAGTCCGCCAAGCTTAAAGCTGCCAAAATTGGAGAGCCCCCAATCTAATACAACTGAAATTCCATTTCAACTACGGAAAACAAACATTTTCCTTGTTGCGATTCTCAATGTAACTCTGGCCCCTGGGATGCCGAAACCTAGTGCCTTCCAAATTAAATTGGCAATGATGGCAAAATGAAAAAAAAAAGGAGAGAGAAATTCCGGATAGGATCCTGCAGTCTTATCCTTGTTAGCCAAAGTACCGGTTGTTACGGATGGGAAGAGACTGGGCTTTTGGGGGGGGGGGGGGGGGGGGGAATCAAAATCAAAACGGTGCCAAGGTTAAATACTGAGTAAATATTTCTTGACTAGGCCTGTTTGGATAACGCATCGCCTGCAACCATTCAAATCTCGGTCATGCCCCCTACCTTTTTCCATTCTGCGAGCAGGAAACCTGCAAGAATGGCCGAAAAGTTAGAACGAATCTCTTTTGCAAAGCAGGAATGGGCTTCCGGATAAAGATCTCAAAAATCTCCAGGCTGAGAACGTTAAGAGAAATGAAAATTTACAATGGAAACACTGCGTCAACCGTAAATATTGCAATTGCTTTTAAGAAACACTGTGTTCTTTTTTAGCCTCTCCAGTCTTAAAATATTGTTTTCAGGGGGTTCCTGATGATCTTCCCTACCCAAGCGGCACCTAGAAAACATCTCAGCCCCACCGAGGGGTCGCAGGTGAATATACCCAGGTTCCTGCCAAGGGAGAGCGTAAAGAACTGCTGCCTACTGACCATGGCTGGTGGTCCTGCTGGATGGCACTCGAGATGGCTATAACTGGTCCCTTCTTCCCAGCAGGTGGGAGACAAACTTAAGCAGGGGTAAAAAAAGAACTTGGAGAAGGAGCTACAGCAGCTGTGGGTGGACAATTCACATCACTGGACACTTGATTTGGCTCCGAGACTTTGCAAACAAGAATTCAACTGAAGGAACCAGAAATGTTCTGAGGAAGTCCCAACAGCTGGGTTCCTTGTAGGACATGGCTGTATCCTTAGATTACGAGCTACGGATCAGAGCATGGACACTGCGTGGTAGTTTTCCTAGAACGGATGAAATGTGCATTTGAAAAATATCATGGCCTCTGAGGAAGAAAGGGGGGAAAGCCCTCAACGCGGAGAGAAAAAGGTCTGCTGAGTGGAGAAGGACTCAAGTTCACCATCCGTGGAGAACGCTTTCATGCTACATATACAAAAAACAACAACATTTGTATCGAACACCGAGAGAAAGCACCCAAATTGCGTTATCACCTGCTAAGCCAACGTGTTTCATTCACAGCCCACACACACACAAAGAGAGTTTGCCAGCGGTCCTGCGGTTGTGAAACTCGGGGGCGAGGGGGGGGGGCTATAGAGACGGCCCCCTCACACCCGACACTAGTCTTCCATGACCATTGTCCCCACCAAGAGAGAAAAAAAAGAGTTTAGGATGTCCTCAGAGAAACGGCTGCAGGTTGATCTCCGCAATGTAAAATCCGGTTGGGCGGGAAGCGCAGGAGCCCCAGTCCTCTGGTGGAAAGATGGTGGAGGAGGAGCCATCCATACAAGGAGCCGAAGAGAAGATCAGGCATGCTGCGTTCCCTCATTCCTCTCTTTCGTGTTGGAGGCACCCCAACAGGCCTCCTCTGGAGCCCAACACTAATGCCACAGGCTGTTCTGGGGGGGTGACCGGGAGGGCTTGTTTAAAGGGGTGACCACCAACCCGGCACTAAGGTCCAGTCCTCGTCCTTCTTTCTCCTAGAGTGGGACACAAAAAACCAGTGTCAGGTTCCCGAAAGATGCCCTAATTAATTCAAGAGTCTCTAGCCAAGTTTCAAAAGAAATCCAGTCATTTATTAGGAACAATGTTTCGGCAATACCCAAGCAGAGTCAGATCTGACCTCATGTAAGTTACGGCTGAACTTTGCTCCTGTTCCTCCCCTTCCTTCAGTCTGTGTCATAAATCACAGTATCCAGCGGGGTGCTCCAGCAGGCTGCAGAATTCCGTGCTTCACAAGCCTTCTATGGTAATCTGAGATCCGACTCTAGCCCAAAGTATGCGTGGAATGCGCTCCCCCCTTTCCTCACATGGCAACTTGATAACAGACATGGAAATGCTTTACGAGTTGACGTACACTTCAGTTCAGGGGGGCATTTGTAAAGTACAGGGGTCAACAACCCCTGGCTCCGGATCCCTCTGCTGTGGCTCCCTGTCACCGGTCAGCGCCACAATTTTGAGAGGAGCTTCCAGTTGGGAGGGTGGGGGGAAAGCACAGCGCACCAGTAGGAGACTCTATGGCAGTGATGGTGAACCTATGGCACGCGTGCCACAGGTGGCATGCGGAGCCATTTGTCAGGGCACATGAGGTGCTGCCCTGTCAGCTGGCCAGCGCACATGCGCACGCTGGCCAGCTGACTTCACCCTTTTTTAAAGCCATTTTTCTCCCTCCCCAGGCTCCAGAGGCTTTATAGGAGCCTGGGGAGGGTGAAAAGAGCCTCCCACGCCCCCCCCCCCCCCCCGGAGGCTTCATGAGCTTCCCTGAAGCCTCCGGAGTGCAAAAAAACGGCCCTACGGGCAAACCGGAAGTTTGGGAACGGACTTCCAGTTTGCTTGGAGGGTTGTTTTGAGCGCTCCAAAGGCTTCATGGAAGCCTCTTGATGGTCCCTGAAGCCTTTGGAGCGCTTAAAACGACCCTCCGAGCAAACCGGAAGTGACTTCCGGTTTGCTCAGAGGGTCGTTTTGATTGCTTCGGAGGCTTCAGGGAAGCCTCCTGAAGGTCCCTGACGCCTCCAGAGGGCTTCCAGGGGGACGGGGGAGGCTGTTTCCCCCCTCCTCAGGCTCCTATAAAGCCTCTGGAGCCTGGGGAGGGCGAAAAAAGCTTGCAAAATGTGGGGTTCATGCCTGTAGTGCGTCAGCTCCACAATTGATAGGGCTTTTGGTTAGGACAGGTAGAGGAAAAAGGACGCCATGCTAGGAGGAGACTCTATGGTGGGGGAACTGGACTTCCTGTCGGCTCCAGAATTGAACCGGGGGGGGGGGGGGGCTTCCGGTTAGGACCTTTAGAACACTCTTTTGAGTGTTTAATGTTGCCGACCCCTGGACTGGTAGAGAGGAAAAAAGGGAAGCATTTTTATTTTCTCTCGAACTCTGGAGTAGAAATCATAAGGCCATGTAACCCCTCCTGTAAAAATGTAGAATATTTTAACCACCATGAAAAGCGAGGGTTTTCGTGATCAGACACTGCTGGGAGGAAGGCTGGAGGGCATCACAGGGGTTTCTAAGGGCTCACTGGTCCCCTACACAGCTGCTCTTTCTTATAGGATAGAGTAACGACGTTAGTGTCGCTTTGAATGTACACTTATCGGCACGCACTGAAATGAAATTTCATTGCATGCAGCTCTCAAAGGGTCTCCACCTCCAATATACACTACGTAAACATGATAAAATAAATAAATAAGTTCAAAATTATGAATATACCTACATATATTGTATGACACAGAGAAACAACATAGTGTAGTTTGGATGTATACATGCACGGCAAGAGAAACGAATCTTGCGAGTTTACCAGGCAGATGGATGGCCCAGGGAACAAATCTCCTAGAGTCTGGTAGTCCTGCTAGAAATACTTTGAAACCTCTTCCCAGAGGGGAGCAACAGAAACAGACCATGAAGTGGGTATGTGTGGGGTCTCTGACAATGCTTTGAGGTCTAAGCACATAGTGCTTATAAGCAGTATTCTGAATAATGGGAATAATCTTCTCCGCTGTCCTTACCACTCTCTGTAGGGACTTTCTATCTGAGGCACTTCTCTTCCCATGACCCCGGAGAACCACTGTTAATGGGAAAACATTACCCCAGGTCAGAGGGACCAGCATACTGGTGTTCAGCACTCCCCCCCCCCCCCAGCCCAGCTCTGAAATACTTACAGCTCTGTAATCCAGGAACATCTCTTTAAATGCCAGAAAGTCAGTGAATGTGAGAAGCATATCAAAAATGTCTCCAGCTATTTCATCCTTGTGCTGCCTGCAAGTGACGGATTCGGATAGGTGATTAATATAGAAAAGGTATTCGAGAATGTAAAGGAGAAGTGAAGAGGAAAAACACTACAGGTAGTCCTTGCTTAACGGCCACAGCTGGGTCAGGCAACTTGGTTGATGAGTGCCATTAACGGTCGTTAAGTGAAACGTCATGTGGCCATGACTGCGGTTTCACTGCCAGCTTCTCCACTTGCTCTGCTCGTCGGAAGCCAGCTGTGAAGCATGCAAACGGTGATCACATGACTACAGGATGTTGCAATGGTCATAAGTGTGAGGAGTGGTCATGAAGTTACTTTTTCAGCGTCACTGTAAGTTTGAATGGTCGCTAACAGGAGACTCTTAAGCAATGGCTACCTGTTACTCCTTCCATAAATGTGATTGTGCAGAAAATGATAGGGTTACCGTATTTATCGGCGT
This sequence comes from Natrix helvetica, assembly GCF_964273705.1. Lineage (NCBI taxonomy): Eukaryota > Metazoa > Chordata > Lepidosauria > Squamata > Natricidae > Natrix > Natrix helvetica. The sequence goes on from NC_138561.1 coordinate 4,647,927, forward strand.
ATAACACGCACAGGCGTATAACACGCACCTTCATTTTAAGAGGGAAATTTCAGGAAAAAAATTTAAATTTCAAATAAAGAACTTTGAAGCAAAATAAGGGTAGCTCAGAACTTTTTTTTATTAATATTATTACCACTTATAAGGTAAATAATGTAAAAGGACAGTAAAAGCAACTATGAACACTGCTGCTTTCACTGCTACTATCTTCCACCCTCCCTTCCTCCTTCCCTTCCTTCCTGCCTCCCTTCCAGTTCCCTCCTTCCTCTTTCCTCCTGCCTGCCTGCCTTCTTTCCCTCCTGCTTATCTATGCTTCCTTCCTTCCTTGCACCTCCCTCCCTTCTGCCTGCCTGCCTTCTTTCCTCTTTCCCTATCCTCTTATCCTTCCTTTCTCCCTCCCTCCTTCCCTGCCTCCCTTCCAGTTCCATCCTTCCGTCCTTCCTTTTTTTATTAACTTTTAGTCGGGAGTCCGGGGAGAGGAGAGACGGCTCATCCATTCTCTCCTCCTCTCACCCACACCCCCGCTGTCTAAAGCGCTTCCTTTCGCCCGCCCGAGCTCTTCTGCGGGCGAAAGAAAGCGTTTTAGTCGGGTGTCGGGGAGAGGAGAGACGGCTCATCCATTCTCTCCTCCTCTCGCCCACACCCCGCTGAGTAGCGCTCCGCGATCCTTTTCTGTGCGCCTGGCGTTTAGATAGATAGCCGGATGTTTTAAACACCAGGCGCACAGAAAAGCAGCTGCTTTTGGGGCGAAGCGCTCCGCAATCCTTTTCTGTGCGCCTGGCGTTTAAAACATCCGGCTATCTATCTAAACGCCAGGCGCACAGAAAAGGATCGCGGAGCGCTTCGCCCCAACAGCAGCTGCTTTTCTGTGCGCCTGGCGTTTAAAACATCCGGCTATCTATCTAAACGGCTGCTGTTGGGGCGAAGCGCTCCGCGATCCTTTTCTGTGTGCCTGCCGTTTAGATAGATAGCCGGATGTTTTAAACGCCAGGCGCACAGAAAAGCAGCTGCTTTTGGGGTGAAGCGCTCCGCGATCCTTTTCTGTGTGCCTGGCGTATATCGCCTGGCGTATATCGGCGTATAACACGCATACATAATTTGCCCCCTATTTTTCGGGGGGGAAAGTGCGTGTTATACGCCGATAAATACGGTACTTAGAATATTTCCAATAATCCCTGAAAAAGTATTATACTGTAGAACCCTAAGGATTACATCATTACTATAATGAAGAATTAGACAATAAGGAAAAAGGCCACACCCACAAAAAAAGGAAAAAAGAAGAAATTAAGGCAAACAAAAGGAATTTCATAAATCAAAATGAAAACACTAACATTAAGGTAAAGGTTCCCCACATATACGTGCTAGTCGTTCCCGACTCTAGGGGGCGGTGCTCATCTCTGTTTCAAAGCCAAAGAGACGGCACTGTCCGAAGACGTCTCCGTGGTCATGTGGCCAGCATGACTCAATGCCGAAGGCGCATGGAATGCTGTTCCCTTCCCACCAAAGGTGGTCCCTATTTTTCTACTTGCATTTTTTACCTGCTTTCGAACTGCTAGGTAGGCAGAAGCCAGGACAAGTCACGGGAGCTCACCCCGTTATGCGGCGCTAGGGATTCGAACGGCTGACCTTTCTGACTGACAAGCTCACTGCCTTACTCACTGAGCCACCGTGTCCCTACACTGATATTAGCTTTGATCTAATCTAAAAAGGGAGGACAATCAGCATCATCAGAGGACCGGCTGCCCAATGTTCTTTGCACTTCCTCCAAGGGAGAATGTAACCCCAAAGCCATCGGCAAATTGCATTAAGTTCAAACCTCGGTGTGAAATGGAATTCCTGCTTAAGGGTTCTGTCTTGAGATTGGTTCTTAACGTTGCCGTGTTCGGTGCCAAGCAATTAGGAATCGCTGCTTTGGCTGATCCCTTAATGCAGCTCTTGCTCGTGGGAGACTCTCTGAACTCGTAGCAGGGAGACAGGCAATCCCCCTGTCCATATGGGGCTTAGGAATGCAATCCCCTACTTAAGAGGGAAGGATTAGCCCCCTAGCCAGGCGCCACCTGCCAAGGGCCTGGGGAACCTTTTAAGAAGTGAATCGAGCATCTCCGGCTGCTGCACATTCCCCCCATCCATCGACTTGCAGCTTCTTCTCTCCAAAACGTCTCTACCACTTTTTTTACTATTAGTTCTGGAAAGTGAATTTACTACAGGACGAAGTTCTAGGGCGGGGGTCTCTAACCTTAGCAACTTTAAGCCTGGCAGACTTCAACTCCCAGAATTGAATGGGAGTTGAAGTCCGCCAAGGCTTAAAGTTGCCAAGGTTAGAGACCCTTGTTCTAGGGGAGAGTTCCGCTTTCCGCCTTAGTGGACTGGCGGAAGGGGGGGGACGGTTCCATATGAGTGTGGCCAGCAAGGTTTATGTGTGTGTGACATAAACCTGCAGGTGACCTTAACGGCTCACTAAAAGAATGCAAATGACCAGCTGTCTGCAAGAAATTTGTGCGATAATTTGTGCAGCCGCTCACACAAACAGAGTGTGTTATTTTGGGGTTTCTGCCGGTTTGCCCTGGATCCGGCGAACCGGTAGTGGTGGGAGGCTCCACCCACCCACCCACCCGGAAGCTTCTGGCATGTGCAGGAGCATCGCGCAAATGTGCAAGAGCGTAGTAATAAAATAAATTGAAGCCCACCACTAGAGTGTGCATGCATGCAGCTATGGCGTGAAAGTGGGGATGTGCATGCGCTCGCCTGGTTTCTGCGGCCCAGTTGCAAACACCTCACAGCCCACCAGTTGGTCCCGGACCAGAGGTTGGGAGCAAAAAAGACTATAGAGATTCCAACACAGATAGCCCTCGACTTATGGCCACCACTGAGCCCAAAATCTCTGTTGCTGAGAGACATTTGTTAAGCGGGTTTTGCCCTATTTATGAGGCACGGTGGTGCAGTGGTTAGCATGCAGGCTGCTTCTGCTGACTGCCTGCAATTTGTCAGATCGAATCCCACCAGGCTCAAGGTTGACTCAGCCTTCCGTCCTTCCAAGGTGGGTCAAATGAGGAGCCAGATTGTTGGGGGCAAATAGGCTGACTCTGTAAACCGCTTAGATAGGGCTGTGAAGCACCTTGTCTAAGTGCTTTTGCTATTTGCCCTTCCTTCCTTCAACAGATTAACAGAGTTGGAAGGGACCTTGTAGGTCATCTAATACACCCCCCCCCCCCACTATTTCTGACAGATGACAATCCAGTCTCTTCTTGAAAGCCTCCAGTGATGAAGCTCCCACAACTTCCAAAGGCAACTTCTGTTCCACTGGTTGATTGTTCTCACTGCCAGGAAATGTCTCCTTATTTCTAGGTTGAATCTCTCCTTGGTAAGTTTCCATCCATGATTCCTTGTCTGGCCTTTGGGTGCTTTGGAGAATAGCTTGACCCCCTCCTCTCTGTGGCAACCCCTCAAATATTGGAAGACTGCTATCCTGTCTCCCCTGGTCCTTCTCTTCACTAGACTAGCCATGCCCAGTTCCTGCAAACGTTCATCGTATGTTTTAGCGTCCAGTTCACTAATCATCCTGGTTGCTTTTCTCTGCACTTTTTCTAGAGTCTTAACGTCTTTTTTTCCTTCCTTCCTTCCTTCCTTCCTTCCTTCCTTCCTTCCTTCCTTCCTTCCTTCCTTCCATCCATCCATCCATCCATCCATCCATCCATCCATCCATCCATCCATAGTTTGCAGTGTTTAGAGTTTAGTACTGCAGGCTGATTCTGCCCACTGCCAGCAGTTCAATCCTAGGGTATGGCTAGCTGATGAGAGCTAAATAGCTTGAAATAGATCTATACTAGTCTCCCTTTATTTATTTATCAGCACAAATACAACATATATACATACACACACACACACATACATACACATACAAACACATACATACACACACACACACACACACACAAACATATACAGAGGAAGATGTCAGAACAATAAAGAACTCAACCAACTTTAAACACAAAAAAACAAGACAGAAACACGACTTACTGCAAAGACAAGGTAAAGGCCGACATGTTGAAACCAGGAATCCTGTCCAAGAGTTTCGCTTCAATGTATTTTTCGACTAAGCAGATCTAAAATGAGAAAGTTTTATTTATTACCTCCTTCTTGCATTTATAAGCCGTTCCAATTGTGAATGGCATACACACCTGGCAGCCGTAAACCAGGTTAAAGTAATTAAAACTCTGTTTCTCAATCCTGGCCATTTGAAAATACCTGGACTTCAATTCCCGGAACGGTAACCCAACAGGTAACCACTGAGAAGCTAAAGGTAACCCGGGGGATAATTCAGAGGGTACAATTCTGATGTACAGTCTCTCTTATGGCTGAACGTTTTAATGGATCTGTGGCAAAAATAAACCTTCTGCTCTCTGAATTTGCTATTATAGGTACAATTGTCCGATAATTAGGATGCCACGTTTAATGCACTTTCTTTTTCAACGATTCAGCAATTGAGAACACATAAGAAGGGTGGTAAAAGGTACAAGCAGGTGTACTAAATGCCAGTAGAACGGGAAGTAGATTAAAGTCAAGTTCGGGCCAGCTCTTTGATATCTAAGGACAATCTAGATCAGTGATGACTAACCTTTTTATCGTTGGGTGCCAAAAGTGTGCCCACACCCATAATGCAATGTATGCCCACTCCCCACGCATGCACACGTGACCCCCCGCATATCCTGCACAGCAAAGACCCGAAAACCAGCGGGCCAGAGGGAGGCGCATGCACATATGCGGTGGAACTGAGGTGGGACGATGGCTCATGTGCTCGCAGAGAGGGCTCGGCATGCCACCTGTGGCACGCACGCCATAGGTTCGCGATCACAGATCTAGATTGTCTTCTTGGCAACAGTAAGCTGGACAAATCCACAGCTCTTGGGATCTCCTGGTAATGTTGCAAACAAATGTTACCCGTGTCGAACCTTGCTTAGGCTTTCTGAGATCAGATCAGATATAATCTCCACCTCTTTAAGCAAGTTAAGGAATTAGGGAAGCAAAGGCCTAGCTGGCAGGATAGAAAAAGAATCTCACCTTGCGATGGAGGGAGAAACATTTCTGCAGGTAATAAATCCTGGGGATTTTGTACATAGGATTTGGAGATAGGCCATACATTGCTCTCTCTTTCTTTTTTTAAAAAAGGAACTATTCCTCCTCATTTAACATCCTAACATTAATTGTATAGGTAGTCCTCGACTTACAAGTTTATTTACTGACCGTTCCAAAGTTACGGCACTGAAAAAAGCATTTCGGAACCGGGTGACGGAAGTGACGGGCGAGCATGAGCACATATCCCTATTCCCATGAGCATGGGCCACGTCTGCCTGCCGCTCCCGCAAATTGAGCTGTGCGCGGGCTTGCCCACCACACGCAAGGAACCATCCCCTCTCTTCCCCCTGACAGTCCGCAAAGCTGAAGAGGTTGGGGAACTTGGTTGTACCAAGTCATTCATTTCTCTGTATTTGAGCGAAACCAGAATACGCATTCTTGCCAAGTTGGAACTTTTAGTATCTTTATAAATGAGCCAAACAGCAGTCCAACCTCGGGGGGTGGGATGGGAGGGGGGAATCTTAGCCGTGTGGACCAAAAAGACCACGACAAACTTACATATTCATTAAAGATAGGTGTGTAGACCAGTTTATTCTCCTCTGTGTCATCAAACTCTCGGTAGTATTTGTCCATGAAGTTTCTTTGTATTAGCTGGAAGTCATCATCTGAAATCACAAAAAAATTGTGTTAAATAAGGTGGCTATTTAGCTGAGAGACAGTGAGCCCATTCTTCGGGCCCGCTACGCTCGACTTGCCATCCAGCACATTGTGCTCTGGGTCAAGCATGACAACAGCACAGCTGCAATTTGCGGGGGAGGAGGGGGGGGTGCACCATCTATGCAAACCACTGCCGTGTTTCACTAGCTAGGAAGGCTCTGGTAGGAAAAGAGTTCTTGGAAGCAAATCTCCTTAAAGTCTTTTGGAAGTCTCCTGGAGAAAGGACATCTATCCCCTGGAGCAGGGGGGGGGGGTGTCAAACTCAAGGCCCGGGGGCTGGATCCGGCCCGTGGGGTGCTTAGATCTGGCCCGCGGGGGCCGCCCTGGAAACAGCGAAGGACCAGCCCGCGGTGCCTCTGCCAGTGAAAACTGAATTCGGGAGGGCTGTGTGGGGTCTTCCCAAACTCCGGTTTTGTGGGCAGAGAGTTACAGGAGGCCGTCGAGCTCAGGAGCCTGTTTTTGCTACAGAGTGCACAGGCCACCACAGGCGCCTCCGACGTGAGTGATGTTGAGCTGGCCAGGCCCAACCTGCCCCCCCTCCCCGAGATCAAAGACAATCCTGATGTGACCCTCGGGTTTGACACCCCTGCGCTAGAGAACTTGACAGGCCTACAACAGTAGTTCCCTTTATCATGATTAACATAATGGTTTACCGTATTTTTCAGAGTATAAGAGGCACCGAAGTATAAGACGCACTATGATTTTGAAGAGGTACATTTTTTTTTAAAGTTTTTGCACTCGGCAGGCCTCCCTCGTTTTTGGGGGAGAAAAAGGGGGGCATGCAGAGCTTTGGGAGACTCTTAAGAGTGCTCCTGGGGGCTGGGGAGGGGGCAAAAATGAACAAAAACAGCCCGGTTTTCACTCCTTTTTGCCCCCTCCCCAGCCCCTAGGAGCATTTTGCAAGCCTCCCAAACCCTCTGCGCATCCATTTTTGCAAAGTGGGCAGGGTTTCGGTAGGCCAAAAATGCTTTATTTGGTGAATAAGACGCACCCAGATTTTCTCCCTCTTTTATGTGGGGAAAAGGTGCATCTTATACTGCGAAAAATATGGTACATAGGAGGAGTGAATTGACATGAAGCGGACTGTCAGATCATTCCAAATGCTGGCCAGATCGCGGAATCTCATCAGGTTTCGCATGTCCTTCGGAGAGCCCTGTTCCAGATAATGTGCGCAATGACAAAACACAGATCAACTCCGTCTAGCAGACATTAAAATGAGTGACGCTGAAGATTCGTTTGAAATCTTCCATGAAGTTGGAAGTAGTAGATTTAAGCAGCCGTCTAGCAAGGATCAGGGTTCCACTTCAAGTGTCTTCCTCAGGTGAAGAGGAGGGCCAGAAGAAGACAAATGTCTCTGGACATCCTCTCATCATTCTGGTAACCGATAAATTATTTCCAAATCAGCCAATGTGATAGTTTGGGGTTTTTTTTACATTTTGTCTCTCATGGTTGAGGTCTACCTATGATGCCAATTACAGGCCTCTCTCATCTTTTTAAGTGGGAGAACTTGCACAATTGGTCGCTGACTAAATACTTTTTTGCCCCACTGTATATATTTCAATCGGCCTGTCAATCAAACACAAGCTGTTCCTTGTGAGGCTGGAGTACCGAGGGAAGCCTTTGGAGGGCAGTATTAACCATTAAAGCCCAGCTCACCCATTACAATGTCTTCCAAATATCCGACGATAGCATCGAATTCAGCATCGGAGGGCGACGAGCTGAAATAAAGAGACGAGCCATTTAGATTTCAGCAGCCAGGGAAGGTGAAATGCACATTCTGTAAAATCCCCCGTTATCATTTCGGACAAATGGCTGCCTAATCTCTTCTTAAAAACCTCCAGGGAAGGGAGCACCCACAACTTCTGGAGGGGAGCCATTCCACTCATCTTTCTCACTCCCAAGAAATTTCTCCTTAGTTCTAGGTTGGATCTCTCTTGAATGATCTTCCGCCTGTTATCGTCAGGCCCTCTGGTGTCTTAAGACAGTAAATCAATCCTCTCTTCTTTGGGGCAGCCCCTCAAAAGTACTGACAGACAGTTATGTCCCCCACCTTCAATCCCTCTCTTTGTTAGGTCAGACCAGGGGTCGGCAAACTTAAACACTCAAAGAGCCACAAAGGTCCTAACCGGAAGCCCCCCGTTCAATTCTGGAGCCAACCGGAAGTCCAGTTCCCCCACCATAGAGTCTCCTCCTAGCGTGGCGTCCTTTTTCCTCTACCTGTCCTAACCGAACGCCCTACCAATTGTGGAGCCTACAGGCGACAGGGAGCCGAAGCAAAGGGATGAAAGAGCCCAGATCCCCTGGGTTAGACATAGCCAGCTCCCTCAACCGCTCATCGTATGATTTTGCCTGTAGAACCTTTATCATTTTTGTTGCCGTTCTCTGCCCTCTTCCTAGTCAAAATATCTTGGGAAGCCTCCCGTTTCGTCTACATCCCCCATTCCAAAGTTTTCCCCAATTGGTTGTTTCAGGTTCCCAGAGGCTCCACCTTCCCTCTTGCATCCTTCACCACTCCCCCCCAAAAAAAGAATCAGAATTTTCATCCCACCCTATAGAAGATCACAAGGCTTGGCTGCCACTCCCAATCCTCCAGCTTGTTGCTTTCCTTACATTCCCAAAGAAACCGCATGCCTTGAAGGCGTAGAAATAAGACTTACATGGATACACCGAAATTCTCTTCCTCTAAAGCCTCCATTGTTGCTTTGGTACCTGTGTTTATGAAGGAAAGATTGGAATATGGGTTGACTCGTTTTCGGAACCCAGGGCACATCCCAGACACCCAGGGGTGGGGTTGAAAAATTTTAAGCAACCAGTTCTCTGCCCGGTTGCTGGGTGGGCATGGCTTAGCTGGCTTCCTGCACCATGGTGGCGGGAGGGGGGGGGGGCGTTTTTCCCCTCTCCAGGCTCCGGTGGCTTTTCTCGAGCCTCCGGGAGGGCGAAAACGGCCTCCTCTGGCCTCCAGAAGCTGGAAATGGGCCCGTTTCCAGACTTCTGGAACTTCCGGGAGGCCCGTTTTTCGCCCTCCCAGATGTTAATTTTGCTCCTTTGGAAACCTTTTATGGCAGGGGTGTCAAACTCGATTTCATTGAGGGTTGCATCAGGATTGTGTTTGACCTTGGGGGTGTGTGTGTGGCTGGGTGGACATGACCAGCTCAACGTCACTTGTGCCTGTGGCAGTCCGAGTGCTCTGCCAGTAAAAACAGGCTCCCAATCTCCGTTTTCAGATGCGACAGCTTCCTGCAGCCCTCTGCCAGCGAAAATGGAGCATGAATAGCTCCCTAGCTCCATTTTTTCGCTGGCAGAGGCACCTTGAGTCAGTCCTGTGCTGTTTCCAGGGCAGCCCCATGGGCCGGATCTAAGCACCCCATGGGCCACATCCAGCCCCCAGGACTTGAGTTTGACACCCCTGTTTTACGGTATTGCCATAGACATGAATGAGGGGGGTGACATTGGGTTGAGCAATGCAAGATCTCCATAATTTATTTATCAAATTTACATAGTTGCCCATATCACCAAAGGCAGCATATCACTAGTGGGAGCAATGAGCACGAGGAATTCTGGGAGGTGAAGTCTGCCCATTTGGAGGTCATCCAGACGGGCCAACGGGGATCCTGTACCAATGTTTATATTATTTGTGGGCTTTTTATCAGCAGAGGAGAGCCATAAAAGAAACATCAGGAAGGCATCCGCTGTAATAAGTCAACCCCTTTAAGCTCAGGCGGCTTTGCAATGCTGCTCAATCAAAAAGAAATTTGTAAATTAAAATACATAAGTTCTTCAGGCCCGCCCCCCCCTTGAAATGCTGTTAAATAAATGAATACAATCAACTGAAATAAACCAGTATAAATCAGTCCCCCAAGCCTTTGAAACGCCGCTACATGATTAAATAAACAAACATAAGTAAATAGGCGATTTTAGGCCTGGGGCAGCTTTGAAACATTGCTAAATTAATACAAAATAACTAGATTTACAGGGGTCCCCAAACTTGGCAACTTTAAGACTTGTGGACTTCAACTCCCAGAATTTTCCAGCCAGCACAGCTTTTTGGGGGGGCATTTGAAATGCTTCCCTGGAAATTGAAATATAATTTAATTTATATTATATATAGGTAGACAGATAAGAGATATATAATTTAATTTATATTATTATATAGGTAGGTAGGTGTGTGTGTGTATATATATATAATTGAATTTAATTTATATTATTATATGTAGGTAGGTATATAGAGATATATATTATATAATTTAATTTATATTATTATGATAAGTAGGTAGACAGATATATTATATATAATTTAATTTATACTATTATGATAGAGAGATAATTATATTATATATAATTTAATTTAGGCCGCCCAGAGATTTAAAACAGATTTCACTAAAAGGGGGGGGGGCTCAAGGGGAAAACAAGGCAGACACCCACCCCCCACCCCCAAATCGGGGCTGCAGCGACTCTTTCCTATCGAAACGTGCCCTTCTTGACTCGGGAGATGGAGCCTCCCGCTCCCAGCGCAGTCTACCTGCGGCCACACCCGTGGGCCAGGTCCCCTAACCCCCCCCCTTCCCATCTTCAACAGCGCCATGAGGCCCTTCTGTGCCCGGGTCTCCGCGCTGCTCACCGGGATCAAAGCAGAAACGAAGGCCGCCGCGGGGCCGATGCCGCCGCCATCAAGTCCGTTAAAAGGGCCACGGCTTCCCCCACCTCCCGTCGTCCGGGCAACAGCCACTTCCGGTAACGCGAGCTTCAGCCATGAGCCAATCGGGAGGGAGCGTGGGGGAAAGGGCGGCGCTTTTTTTGTTCAACAAGGAAAGGCCAATCAGAGGCGGAAGGGGCGGAGCTTCTGGCTTCTCAGCCTTGCAAAGGTGGAGTGGGGAGCGGCTCTCCGTCTCTCTCTGGCTGGAGGGAGAATTCTGGGAGTTGAAGTCCACAAGTCTTAAAAGTTGCCAAGTCTGAAGACCTCTGGCTTAAAACAATATTGTGCACGCTTCCTTAGGTTGTTCAAATATTTACCGATTTGTGTTGGGTCCGCTGTGCGCTAATGAAATGTACTCACATCTTGGGATAGACGCCATTCCCTTTTAAGGTCCTGAATCCAATGGAAAGGAATGAATGCAATGATCACTGGGGCGGCTAATCAGAGTAGAGCTGGAAGGGACCTTGGAGGTCTTCTAGTCCAACCCTATACCATTTCAGACAAGTGGCTGTCCAGTCTCTTCTCAAAAGGCTCCAGTGATGGAGCACTCACAACCTCTGGTGGCAAGCTGTTCCACTGGTTAATTGTCCTGTTAGGCAGTTTCTCCTTAATTCCAAGGTTGCTTCTATCTGGGTTAGTTTTCCTCCATTGTTTCTTGTCTTGGCTATTGGCAGCACTCTGCTTCGTTGTCCCTGTTTTCTACAGCATGTGTTATTCTTCCAATACTTGAGGGGCTGCCACAGAGAGGAGGCAGCACCCGAAAGCCAGACAAGGAAGAATGGATGGAAACCAAACAAGGAGAGATTCAACCTGGAAATAAGGAGGAATTTTCTGACAGTGAGAGCAATCAACCCATGGAACAGAAGTTGCCTTTGGAAGTTGTGGGAGCTTCATCACTGGAGGCTTTCAAGAAGAGACTGGGCTGCCATCTGTCAGAAATGGGGTAGGGTCTCCTGCTTGGGTGGGGGGTGGGGAGTTGGACTAGATGACCTACAAGGTCCCTTCCAACTCTGTTATTCTATGTAATGATTTCCTTAAGAGCGTATTTGGCATTTAAACTAGACTGTTAAACATTTATTATTTGTTTTGAAATTTGTACTTATCATTAACAGCTCTGAATAGAGGAGGAAAGAGTTGAAATGAAACCAGAATGAATCAGTCACATATTTTGAAGATAATTAGGAGACACTGCCTCACCCATGTAGCTATCAATCTAGAACAAATCGTGGATTATCGTATGTGGAGGGCAAATGTTGACTGAATGCAGAGTGCAGAACAAGGCAGGTGCAAATATTCTGGGGTGAGCAATCTTTCTAATTGTTCAGGGAACCATTTTTAGTTTGTACATTAACTAGTTTCCGCTGTTCATTAACAGCTGGAGGAATCGTGTTGGTTAAGGTCTTGACTTGCAACGTAATTGGGACCAGAATTTCCACTGCTCAGCAAGGCTCAAAAAAAGCACCCAACTTTACAATCTTTTTTGTCATGGGAGACGAAATCCACATCTCTTTATGTTGCTAAGGTTGGGAAATCCTGATCTACATGTTCTTCCTCAGCCAACAATTAAAAAATAGACTTAATCCCCAAGGAAAGAGGTGGAGAAAATAGTTTTGGCATTAAGAATGGGGTGACACAGCAGGGATCGGATGTACAATAAATACATTAGCATGCTGGCTTTGGTTTGGCTTGACAACCCAACAAACTGTGGTTGGACATCAGGATGCTACTGCTCATTTTAACCTACACAGCCCCCCAAGAAGAGATCAGCAATACAGGTAGTCCTCAACTTTCAAGAGTTTGTTTAGTGCAGGGATGTCCAAACTTGGGAACTTTAAGACTTGTGGACTTCAACTCCCAGAATTCCCCAGCCAGCATGGCTGGCTGGGGAATTCTAGGAGTTGAAGTCCACAAGTCTTAAAGTTCCCAAGTTTGGACATCCCTGGTTTAGTGGCTGTTCAAAGTAACAACGGCACTGAAAAAAGTGACCATTTTTCACATTTACAACCTTTGTAGCATCCCCATGGTCACGTGATTGATATTCGGGGTGCATGACAACTGGTTCGTATTTATGACGGTTGCAAAGCCCACGTGACCGTCTTTTGCGGCCTTCTGAGCGAAGTCAACGGGGAAGCCAGATTCACTTAACAACCGTGTTACTACTGCAGTGATTCATTTAACAACTGTGGCAAGAAAAGTAAAATGGGACAAAATTCCCCTTAACAAATTTCTCTCTTAGCAACGCCGGTTCTAGGCTCAACTGTGGTTGTAAGTCAAGGAGTATCTTATCTTAGAAATGATCTGTCTCCACCTGGCAAATATCAATGGCCAAGGCAAGGCAGGGAACTGCTTGGATATCTTTCAGGGGCTACAGATGGGCCTCGGTGCGCGGTTGCCATTGAGCTCAAAATTTCTCTTGCTAAGGAAGAATTGTCGAGTTTTGCTCCCTATTACGACCTTTTTTTGCCACAGTTGTTAAGGGAATCACTGTGGTTAACAAATTAGTAACTCAGTTGTTAAATTAATCCGGATTCCCCATTGAGTTTGCTTGTCAGGAGGGTTGTCAAAAGGGGATCACATGACCTAGGATTACTGCAACCATCGTAAATGCACGCTAACCTCCCAAATTTTAATCACATGACCATGGGGATGCTGCTATGGTTTGGGGGGGGGACCATGAATATAGTCTTGAGTCACTTTTTTCACTGTGTTGTAACTTCGGTCACTAAATGAATGTGTCAGGCCTGCAGCCATCTTTTCTTTTGGATCTTGGGCCTGCCACACTTTCTATTATTCTACTCTGCATTTCCTATTGTGGGGAAATGGGAGGGGGGATTGTATGGAGTGAGATGCTATGCAGCCAAAACAAAATTCCTTTCTAGAAAGCCAAGGTCAACTTTTGTCTCTCCACCTCTGCACCTGACTGGAACTGGATGGGTGGAAGGTGCCAGCATGGCAGTGGGAGATTGGACCATCTGGTAGACTTGTGGGTGTGGGGGGCAAGATCTTGAACTTTCAACTGGGTGGGAAAAACCGGGAAGCTTTCGGATTCAGGTTTTCCCAGGTGTGCCAACATGGCTCTCTTAATAAATTGGGACTTTGAGCAATACTTTTGCCTTGGACTCTGATTTAATTTTGGATGCTATTTGGAACCCTGGCAGAATGGTTATAAGTCGAGGACTACCTATATTGCCGATCTCTTATTGGAGGGCTGTGCAGGTTAAAATAAGCAGTACCATCCTGGTGTCCAACAATAGTGTTTTGTACAGACAACCTGCACTACAAAGCTTTGGGAGGCAAACACAGGAATAACATGGCAATTTTAGGTCTCCATTTGAAAGCAGAAGGCCGCATTGCTTTTTAAGGGATTCGGAAGGGTTGCTTTGCTCAAAAGATTGAAATACCCTTAAACAGCTTCATCAAACCCTCCTGCATTGTTTCTCAACCTTGGCAACGTAACTGGCTGGGGAATTCTGGGAGCTGAAGTCCACATATTTTAAAGTTGCCAAGTTGGAGAAATGCTACCCTACTGAATGCCACAAATGCATATAGCAATAGCACTTAAGACCAATATACTGCTTCACAGTCCTCTCTAAGCGGTTGACAGAGTCAGCCTCTTGCCCCTAACAATCTGGCTCCTCATTTTGCCCACCTCGGAAGGATGGAAGTTCTGAGTCAAATTTGAGCTGGTAAGAATCGAACTGCTGGCAATCAGCAGAATTAGCCTGCAATACTGCATTTTAACCACTGCACATCATGGAAGGACGGAAGGGCAATAGCACTTAAGACTTAGATACCGCTTCACCATGCTTTATAGCCCTCTCTAATTGGTTTACAGAGTCAGCCTCTTGCCCCCAACAACCTGGGTCGCCATGTCTACATATCATATACTTCTCACTCCCAATCCTACTGAGCAACAAAACCTTAGATTCCCCTTTTCCTCTTTTTATGAGATACATTTGTACGTGAGAATTTTTTTAATAAAACGTTCCTGGCATACTACTAGTTTTAAACCTAGGAATCCATTTTGAGGCAGAGAGCTGCTCAACGCTCAGCACGTGTTAAATATTAACGGTTAAATGACTCTCCATCCACTTTTAAGAATCTTTTTTTATGGGTCTTGTTTTGTGGTACAACTGCAAAACGGGGTCAACTTTTATTTCGGTAAGAGCTGCATTTCCCTGACTCTGCAAAAAAATAAATGTGCTAGCATGACGTATGACAATGTCCTAAACATAAAGAGGATTATGCAATTTCTTTTACTCAGTCTTTCCTGAGTACTTTTTCCAACCTTTTAATCTATTCTTCCCTCAAAAGCTCATCTGTAACGTTATAATGATATGCATCTTAAGAAAGGAATCAGTTACTGTATTTTTCGGAGTATAAGACGCACCCTTTTCCCTCAAAAAAGAGGCTGAAAATCTGGGTGCGTCTTATACACTGAATAGAGCATTTTTTGCCTCCTGAAACTCCGCTCCCTTCACCAAAATGGCCGTGCATAGCCTTTAGGAGGCTTTCAGAGTGCTCCTGGGGGCTGGGGAGGGCAGAAACTGCGTTTTTTTGCCTCACCAGGCTCCAGCAGCACTCTATAACCTTCCTAAAGGCTATCCATGCCATTTTTTTGGACAAAAAACAGGCCAATTTTTGTGAAAAACAGGCCGTTTTTGGCTCGTTTTTGCCCCCCCCCTCCCCCGGAGCACCCTACAAGCCTCCTAAGGGCTATTCATGCCCTATTTTTGAAAAATAAATGGGCCCGTTTTCACGAAAAATGGGCCCTTTTGGGGAGGTTGGCAAAGTGCAAAAAGTTTCCTTTTCAAAACCTTGCTGCGTCTTATACTCTGGTGCGTCTTATACTCCGAAAAATACGGTAATTGTGAAGTCAAGATTTTTTTCCCCCTCTCCCTCTCTCCTTAAAGGTCCAGTACAGCTTATTTCATGTCAGGATGAACATTTTGATATGGCTTGGCATTATCTTACAACTTTTGCTTCTTCAGAAACCCACGGGGAACTTGGAGCAAGATTGAGGCAGCTGTTTTACGGAAGTCGCCTGAGCCAAACACCATAATATAAAAAATAGTTAGGATCGTCTTAAATAGGAGTTAACCCAATCAAGCTATTTGCTATTCAAACATGTATTTCTTCAAAACAATATTAACACATCACTATTTTCAAATATACAGAACTTGCAAAAAACAGATTGGGTTTTTTTTTTTAAAAAAAAGCAATGATCAATGGTACCTTAAAAATACCTAGAATATCAAACTATCTCCAGTCTGTTGCTGCATTTATAAGAATTCCTCCTGAAAATTAGTTTTCTTTTTCTTTTCCACAAAATTGTAGGTACTGAAACTGAAGGAATTTAGAAATACTATGAATGAAAATAACCAATTTTCCTCAGAAATTAGTTTCTTCATGTAGATTTCAAGTCTCTTTAAACTTTTCCATGCTAACAGTCCAATATATATATGGGTTGTACTCTGACCAGCAGCAGGCTACAGTGACAAAGTAATAAAAAAAATGCATAATGGCTGCCGAAACAAAGGCATGGGGAAACAGCTACGTCCCCGTTTTAGGAGATTATGCATTAAACGTTTCCAGTGCAAAGTCTTCAGTGTGTGTGAGTGGAAGGAGTTGAGGAGGAAAGTCAAAAAAATTAACCAGAGAAAGGAATGAAAAAGGCTTTCCTAACAGTCTTGAATGAGGGATAAATTAAATGGTAAGTCAGCTTTCGCCACCAACTTTCATGGCCGCTAAAAGAAAGCATCTCGCGAGGATGAGAAGGTGCAGCAATTTTAACAGGCTTCCCATCCGTGGGCCTTATGGGGATGAGGCTGGGCTTCGGCCTGGGGAGGGGAGGAGATGGGGCTTGTTTTGAGCTGCCTTTCTTCTGGCGCTGGATGGAATGGACCGGAGGCAAATCCACGCAAGAGACCGTTCTCCCCGTGTCATGAAATGTGAGCAATCTGTCGGACGCGGGTCTGAATTTCTTGCCGACACAAAGGGCAGGTTTCTAGTTGCAAGGCACATTCCATGCACAGATCGCTGAAAGAGACAAGGGCGCAAGAGAGGTTATTAAAGATGGTTTCTTCCAGAAGAGCATCAAACAAACTTTAAAGGGGGTAAAACATTTGCAAAATATATTGAGGGTTATTGTGGGTTTGGCCCAGGCACCTCTAACTTGAAGGAAATTATTTGGAATGAACGGGGGGGATATAGTGCATTTTAGGGCAGGGACCTAATAATATGGATGTGGGAATGTATAGATCAGTGATTCTCAAATTGGCAATGTTAAGATACATGGGCTTCAACTCCCAGAGGTCCCCAGCCAGCATAGCTATCTGGGGACGTCTGGAAATTGAAGTCCATGTATTTTAACGTTGCCAATGTTAAGAATCACTGGCACAGATTTTAAGGAAGGGGCATCTGCAACATTTGTAATAGAGGAATGATTGAGTCTGTCATCTGCACCCCTATAACTGTCTGGTTTGGCTCTGCAACCCAACAAGACAGACACAGATATCAACAAATAATTAGATCTGCAGAAAAAACAATGGCTACCACCCTGCCTTCCATTGAGGTCCTGTACACTGCACGAATCAAAAAGAGGGCTGTGAAAATATCTACAGACCCCTCACATCCTGGACATAAGCTGTTTCAACTCATCCCCTCAAAACAATGCTATAGGGCACTTCACACCATAACAACTAGACACAAGGACAGTTTTTCTCCCCATGCCATCACTTTGCTAAAAAACTAATTCCCACAACACTGTCAAATTACTGTATTATTATTCTTCTCATCCTTCCTAGTACCTCTCTTCTCACTTATGATCATAACCATGTTGTTTGTATTTTTACACTTTATATTGTTTTATTTTTTCCTATTACGATTTGATTGCTTATTAGTAAACCTATGACTATCACTAAGTGTTGTATCTTAGGATTCTTGATGAATGTATTTTATCTTTCTTTATGTACACTGAGAGCATATGCACCAAAGACAAATTCCACACTCGGCCAATAAAGAATTCAATTCTAGAGTATTTTATTTAAAACGTAGGAATAATAATTGGATGGTGCCTGATTGGGCCATGTGATGGACATGTGGGTGCTTGGACTTTCTTTTGGGTGGGGAAAACCTGGAAGCTTTCAGCTTCGGGTTTTCCCAGATGTGCCAATAGGACATCTCTAATAAAAGGGGACTTTGAGGAAACTTAGAGTCTTCTTTCATTGGGGGTCTTACTTGGAAACCTGACACAGGGTTGATTTGGACACAATGCTGAATATTGCTTGGAAGTGGAGTACAGGTAGTCCTCGACTTACAACCATTCACTTATGATCATTCAAAGTTACAAAAGCATTGAAAAAGGGGACTTGGGCCCAATGTTCTCTCTTAGGACCGTTGCAGCATCTCCACAGTCATGTGATCAAAATGCAGATGGCCACTTGGCAACTGGCATGTATTGATGATGGCTGCAGTGTCCTGGGATCACGGGACTATCTTTTGTGACCTTCTGGCAAACCAAGTCAACGAGGGAAGCCAAATTTGATTAACGAAAGCATGATTCTTTTAACAGGAGTAGTGATTTGCTTAACAACTGTGGCCAAGAAAGGTCGTAAAATTGAGCGAAACTTCCTTAACAACTGGCTTACGTTTAGCAACAGAAATCTGGGGCTAAATCATAAGTTGAGGACTATACACAACTTGTTTCCCCCCAAAATAAGACCCAACTGAAAAATAAGTCTAGCTTTTTTTCAGGATCCTCGTAATATAAGCCCTACCCTCAAAATAAGCCCCAGTTAAGGACATCAGCCAGATGGATGCATTTAGTACCGTATTTCCCCGAAAATAAGACCTAACCGGAAAGCACTAATGCGTCTTTTGTAGCAAAAATTAATATAACACCTGATCTTATTTTCGGGCAAATATCCGTATATCTAGATCAGACCTGCACAAGGGTAATGGAGTGTGTGTGTGTGTGTGTGTGTGTGTGTGTGTGTGTGTAAAATTACAAGAAACGTCAATCAAAAGTCACTGTTTCTCAAAATACCTGTGTCCACAAGGCCTGAGTTCTGTGTCAGCTATTTCATCGCAGCAAAGCGTACAGCAATTTTCTCGAATGCTCACTTGCTTTAACAAGGCCAGGCGTCTATGTCTGAAGATTAAATAGGAGGAGGTGAAAAATAGACACACAACTGACGTTGTCGTTCCTATTTGCACTAATGTCTTCCTTGGGTGAGGGGTTAATGTATTGCTTACTAATGTAAGCAAGGCATTAATTCCTCACCCAAGGAAGGCAATCATTTACCATCTGCAAATAAAGGGAGGATGCAGAGCATAAAAGTGCATCCCAGCCTTCCAGATCCACGCACGTTACCTTGGTAAAATGATTTTCTCTTCCGCTGTCAGAAACGCATAATCGTTAAAGGTGTTAAATTTTGCAGAGGGAGGATATTTGAAAGGCCTTGCTCCAAAATTGAACTCACACTGTTGATAGGACATGAAACTAGCTGCAGCGAAGAAGCCGGAACTGTGCAATAAAGGATGAAAAACAAAAATCAGTGCAATGCCACAAGCTACCTATCAAGAGTTAATTCTTCATAGTGAGAGGCTGGGAAACACCCATGACACACAGCCAATGGCTGTGTGTCTTTTGGGGCTCTCCAAATCCTGGACTACAACCTTCATCATCCCTAACACTTCTTTTAGAAAAGGAATGCCATCAGGGTAGCATTCACCGCTGGAGGTGTTGTTTTTATTTTTTAAGGCTTCTGATGACTTCTGTGGCTAGGAGTAATATTTATCAGGATGGGTTGATGGGCATTCTCTGCATCTATGTTTCTCAACCTAGGCAACTTGAAGATGTGTGGGCTTCAAGTCTCAGGATTCCCCAGGCAGAAAAGGGTGACCTGATTTACAATCATCACAAGGGATGGCCGTGTATGGGCAGGCCCCATTACGGTTGTAACTTGTGGACAGCATACAGGTGGTCTTCAACTTATGATTGTAATGGAGCCTGTCCATCACCATCGTGACTGTCGGAAATCAGGTCACCCACCATTGACCCAATTTTTTTCTTTTTTGCAACTGTTGTTAACGTGTCACTTTGAACAATTGCCTGTCTTTTTCTTAGCAGCAGGGACTGGGAATTCAAAATTGTTGTATCCCATTAAGGAAGAAGCTGTGAAATAAGCTACGAGAAAACTCAACAGGGATGGAAAAAACAGCCATAGAAAACACAAAACAAAGATCTCCCCAAGAAAATAGGCTGGTGGAGGAAGGGAAAGAATAACATAGGAACTGGGTCAGCTGTGCTTGAAAATAAAAGAACTATTTTAAAAGGCCAAAGCAAAGCCATACTAGTGTTCACAACCGAGAATTTTAAAAACCATGATTTATTACACAAGCCATAGTATAATACAGTATTAAATCAAAATGAGTGGATTTACCCATCATGCTAAGTTAAAACACAAGCCAATAAATCCTCACTGGAGATTAACATTTTGTTTGAATCAGACCAATCTGTATGTACAGCTGGGCTCCTTCGGATACTTCAGGTTCTGGGCCTCCCCAGGGTCAAGTCTTATTTTACTAAATATTTATTGCTAATTCTGCAAAGATGGACATCAAAATGGGCATCGCCCTCAGAAGAATGAACTTACATAGCTGATGAAAAGACTTGCTTCTCAGCAGGAAGCTGGTTCCCGTTTAAATAAAAAACCATCTTCTTCTCTTGCAAGTCCAGTAGAAATCCTATCGTGTCACCTGAGTTAACATAAGAAAGCAAGCTATTGAAACACAGGAATCACCCAGACACTATCATTGTATCCTGCAAAAGAGGAAATAGGGAGCTCGGGTCTTTTTTTTTTTTTTCCAGAAAATTTTATTGGTTTTTAAAAACATTTATAAGGAAAATGGTAGGTGGAATGGTATACAAATTTTGGCAGTTGCAAGTATGGCAGACTCCCTCCAAACTCATAAGATACATCTATGTATAAAACATTAATACAAAAACGTATAAAATCAGCATATTAATTCTATTAAAAAATTTCAAGCAACTTATATATTATAATATATAGTCTAAATATAATTTATTATATTTAGGGAGCTCGGGTCTTATCTGACTACTGAAAGGATCCCAGTAGCTGGGTTACATTTGTGCTCCCCATAACACTCAATACATACGATGCAAGGGGCTTGAAACACTTTATGGATTTGTGTTTCCATCTTTCCCACTTTTGTGTGTTTCTATCCCTATGTATAAAAACCTTTCAATAAATATTCAGATATGTGGAGAAGATAAATGACTGTTCCCTGTGTATTTACAAATTAAAAGCCAGTCTTGCAAACAGGGACACTATCTTGGAATAAATGCTATCTTCTTCCTTTTAGCAGTTTTTAACATATTTATTCCACCTAATAAAATCAAGAAAACTACCAGCACCGGGTGTTATCTCAACCAGGATTTCTAAACCTGCTTCAAATCCTTAAGATAAAAGCTAAATCAGCATTAGAGTTGATATTATTCTAGAAATAGTGGTAGGCAGGGGGATAAAAATTCATACATGAAAAAGAGAAAAAGAAACAACCCAGTTATGAAGTTGGCTTCTGATAATGCCAACTATGATTTACTAGTTGGGTTACTAGCAGCATTCTAATCAAAAAACATTTCAACGTATTGAAAAAAGGATTTAGTAAGGATTACACAGAATTTGACTGCAGGAGCATGCTCTCTTTTTAAAACCAAACTATTTACAATTTGCAATAGGGGGAGATGCTGCTAAAGTTCCACCCAAGATGAATTAATATGTTTATATCTTAATAGGTTTGACATATTAAGAGAAGTATGGTGCTCATCAATGTGTGATGTTTCACAATATTCAACCGTGTCATAAATGAATGAATGACAAATTCAGGCTTGCTACACTGCCATCTTCCAACATCCAACACGCTGTCTATTGATTTTATTCTGCCTACCAAAACATTAGCCTACTAATTGGCTACAGCAGGGGTGTCCAAACTTGGGAACTTTAAGACTTGTGGACTTCAACTCCCAGAATTCCCCAGCCAGCATGGCTGGCTGGGGAATTCTGGGAGTTGAAGTCCACAAGCCTTAAAGTTCCCAAATTTGGACACCCCTGGGCTACAGTATTTGCAATTTAATCTGTTTCCATGGAGGAAGGCCTCCTGAACTCACAAGATCACCGCGGAAGCACTGAACTAATAATAAGCACAGGAAACAGGTGTACAGACATCCCCATAAAACGATTACTGGGGAGCGGGACTCCTGCAGCTGCAGGTATCTTGCTCCATTGTTCAAAAATCTTATTTAATGACATTTTCCTTCCGGTTTTTAAGTCTCTGTGGTAGAATCACAGACAGGAAGGGTCCACTGAGCCCAACTCCTTTGCTCGATGCAGCAATCCAAATTAAGCCTGCCCCCAAGAAATGGCTGCCCACCTTCGGGTTGAACCCCTGGAGCAAAAGGAAGCCAGATATTTGTAATTGGTTCCACCTGCTCCCGTGGTAAGATTCTCCCAGTGCTGGAAATTAGATCATTGTGCTATGCTCTACACTCCAGGATAACAGAAAAGAAATGAGGACCAACTGGCTAGTGACACAACTTCAGCAATGAGAAAACAAGTGGGACAATAGCATACCTTCTTTCCAGCATGGGTGGGAATGTGGTTTACTTCGGGCATTATACCAGATCAGCTGCCTGCAGCCGTCGTAAGCACAGGAGTATTCATCGTCCCCGATACCATAACCTTCCTTCAGGAAATATAGAATACAGTATTTCATTCTCTGAATTTGACCCAGAACCACTTCAACAGTTTTTTTTTTCCCCAGTCCTTTTTTTTAAAATTTAAAAAACAGTATTTAAGTAATTGCATCTTTTCATAAGAATGTAAAGACCTGCCATGCTCTTCCTACACAAATTATTTGCTTAATAATCAGGAGGATCTCCATATGATGCAGGCATGTGTGTTCTGATATAACTGAACGAAATTTCCCCACTTATTCTATGGGTCAAAGCATAAAAGGATAGGGCTAGAAGTTGTAAGAGATCTGTCAGAAGGAACTCTAAGAGAAAAGATGGCTAAACTAAACAATTTAGTTACAAGACCCTCGCCTTCCCAAAATATCAATATTAATCAGGATAGAGCTGGAAAGGACCTTGGAGGTCTTCAGTCCAAACCCCTTCTCAAGCAGGAAGATCCTATACCAGGGGTGTCAAGCTCGCGGCTGTGACATGACGTATCAGGACTTTTCTCCATTTTGCTAAACTGGGCATGACCCATGTGTGACACATCTGGCCCAGGAGTTTGACAGCCCTGCCCTATACCATTTCAAAGAGGTGCCTGGTCCAGTCTTTTCTTAAAAACCTCCAGTGATGAAGCACCTACAGCTTCTGAAGGCAAACTGTTTCACTGGTTGATTGTTCTCACTGATGGGAAGTTTCTCCTCTAACCCTAACCCTGCCCTCTGGTGCTTTATAGAATAATTTGACTCCTCTCTTCTTTGTGGCAGCCCCTCAAATCCTGGAATACTGCTGTCACGTCACCCCTAAATCTCCTTTTCTTTAGACTAGCCAAACCCAAATCCTACAACCGTTCTTCACATGTTTTGGTCTCCAGGCTTTTGATCATCTTAGTTGCGCTTCTCTGCACCTTTTCTAAAGTTTCAACATCTTTATTGTAATGTGGTGACCAAAACTGGATCAAAACCAAAACAATTCTGCATAGCATAACAGAACCTTTTTCCCTTCTCCACGTGACTGGGAGGAGACAACCTTGAACCTGTTTTCACAGGAAGGAAATGATGGGCAACAAGTCCATCCCCACAACCAGAGCAAGAGAATCATGTCTTGATCAGATCTGCTTCAAAGTGAAGATTAAGTTGAAAGAAACTGAAGAGCTGAAGATTGCCAAATGAGCCTGGAAGATGAACAGGGCTCGGAACTTCTATCTCCCAGGTCCCTGTCCAGAGTCCTCCCCCCACCCACCCCGCCTTATGAATGGCCTCAGCCAGCATGAAGAGCAATACCAGCAGGGTGAAGGACTCACCATGCCCCCTGCGTGAGATGACTACCTTCTCTGCTCTGTGGGAAAGATATCAGAAACCAGCGATTTCTTGGTTTCCACAAATACCTCAGTACAGCAAAATCTAGGAAAATATTGCTAGGATGGGTAGTTCAGCAAACATGCCAAAAAGTATGCTATCCATTTAAGTTGTGGTCCACCAGCGGCCAGAGGAGGTGGTGTCAGACTCAGACAGTGAGGAGGTAGAGGAGGAACATGTGCCAGGCCTGGAGTCTGGGGAAGGCTCTGATGAGGGCTCTGTGTCGGAGGCAGAGAGGGGGACAGGGCTGCCTGACAGTTATCAGCTGCCTTCAGAGTCAGACATCAGTGAGGCAGAAGAACAGCTGGAGCCTGTCCTGATGTGCGCATGCACAGAGCTGCCAGGAGAAGGGGACAGCTAAGAAACAAGGGCTGACTCAGGAGTAAAGGCACAAGTGGATGGTGAATGGCCCCTCCCATAGGGAACAAAGAGGAGCAAAAGGGGAGTGGAGTTTGCAGGAGACAATTAATTCAATTCATTAGGGTGAAGATCTGTTCCTGACCTCTTGCCAAGTAATTGCTGCTACAGCTTGGCGTTTGGAAGGTATCGGCCTGGCAGCTTTCCAAACCTGATAAAAGCCTGTAGTTGTGAAATCTTTTAAAAGATTATTTGCTGGGTCTTTGCTGGAGAGGAATTCCCTTTAACCTAAATAAAAGAGGTTTTATCGGGACAAGGAGTCTGCCTCATGCTCTTGGGAAGCCTAGGTCAGAACAGTAAGTTGCTTTCAAGTTAAACTTTCAGAGGTGGGATGAAGATGTGAGAGGATGAGGGGGGGGGGGGACTTGTCCGGTGCCACTTCAATTTGGTAGACAGATTCCCACATAAGACAAGAACAGCACTTACGTGATTGAGAAACTTGCTGTCTTTAGTAGCCCATCCTATCTGCATCACTCCGGAAGTAATGACTGTGACTTCATAGTACCAAGCTCCAGAATCTACACAGAAGGTACATCGGACACTTTCAAAAGACGAAGCATCGCATCGGGCCTAGCGAACAAAAACGTGGGAGGGGAGAAAAGTAAAGTCCATGTGCAAGTTGGACACCTCAGGGAGCACCGAAGGGCACAATAAAGAGCTCAGCTTCCCAATCTTTTAATGTCATATTTGTTGGGAGAACTGTAAGTCTCATAAACCTCAACCAGCACAGTCAAATGTCTAGGAATCCAGGGTGCTAGATTACTATTCGTCTTGAGGCTCGGAGCTGGAGAGGGCAGCCCTGATACAGAAAGGAGGAAGATGTGCAAAGAATATCGAGGAGGCGTGATGTCAACCATTCCTGCCCGTCGTCTAGCAAAGAGAGACCCCTGGCCCATTGTTTTACCAAGAGGACAGTTTACTAAAGCTTAAGTGGTCACAGAAGTATTGAAGCTGGATCTGGCATTTTTACACGCAAAATGATACAATTAGTTTTCTCTTTTTCCCTGCCATCCCCCTATTATCCATTAATGTCCAATTAGGTGCCCGAATATTGTTTGGGGAAGGGACCCTCAGTTTGCGGGCTTTCCAGCCTTGCAATCTGATGAATGACCTTGGGCTGGTAGGTGTTTCTCCTGCCTGGGGCTGACACAGCTTGGTTCTCCTCCTCCTCCCCCCCGCCATTGCAAAATGTCAAGACTATCAGTAAAGGATGCTTGGCTAGCAGAATGGCAGCCATGACACATGTACCTTTAATCCTCATTTAATTGCCCTGTTTAGTGACCATTTGGAATTAAAACAATAATGAAAAAAAATCTACTCCAGGACCGGTCCTCACACACAGAGGATCTTTGGTGTCCCCTTAGTCAGGTGATTGAGATTTAGTTGCTTGCAACCAGCAGGAATGTATGACTGCCACGGCATCCCATGGTTACGTGGCTGCCATTGGCATGCTTCACAGCTGGGCAACAACAAAGCGGAGTCAATGGAGAAGTAGGCAGCAAAATTGCAAGTTGTGGCCACAGGATGCTTTGCTTAGTGACCATGCTGCTGGGCCCAACTATGATCTCTTGGGGACTACATAGATGTGAAAAACTATCATTTTGAATTTTGACAGAAATTCAAGACCATAAACCAGGGGTGTCCAAACTTGGCAACTTTAAGACTTGTGGACTTCAACTCCCAGAATCCCCCAGCCAGCATGGCTGGCTGGGGAATTCTGGGAGTTGAAGTCCACAAGTCTTAAAGTTGCCAAGTTTGGACACCCCTGCCATAAACATTTCACTGGACTCTCTCTTGAGATTGGAAACACCCAATTCCTGAAGAGGAGTTTGGTTTAACCCAGTGATCGACACATCAGGTCCTGAACGCAAGCCTTTCGTTTTTAATTTGAAAAGCTAAATTGAATTTTTAAACAAGGCAGGCAAATCCCGACTCGGCCTTTTCCAAAATAGGATGCCAAGTTTGATGGGACATGACTTCCCTGGAACCTTTCCTCCCTGCACAGGGAGCTCTTGACTTACAACCATTTGCTTAGTGACTTGTTCCAAGTTACAACAGCACCGAAAAGTGACGTATGACGCGGTTCTCACATTTAGAACGTCCATAACATCCCTATGATCATGTAATCAACACTTGAGCACTTGGCAACCAACATGTATCGATGACTGTGGCAGCATTCTGGGGTGATCGCCATTTGCATTTCCCAGCTGGCTTCCGACAAAGTAAAGTCAATGGGGAAACTCTGTATGCTTAACACAGGGGTGTCCAAACTTGAGAACTTTAAGACTTGTGGACTTCAACTCCCAGAATTCCCCAGCCAGCATGGCTGGCTGGGGAATTCTGGGAGTTGAAGTCCACAAGTCTTAAAGTTCCCAAGTTTGGACACCCCTGGCTTAACAAGTGCAGTGATTCACTCAACAACTATAGCACAAAAGGTCACAGAACTGGGGACGACTCACTTGTTTAGCAACGGAAGGACTGGTCCCAATTATGGTTGTAAGCCAAGGCCGGCTTGCCTGCATATTATATATCTCCATGCACTTAGTAATAAAGAGAGCCCATCTCCCTTTCTCAAGCTCAGATGGTGAGACAATCTAGAGTGATCTATCTATTTTGTGTCTCCAAAGAGCTACAGATCTTACCCAGCATGCCTTTATAGTAGGCACTTTCCTCCATTAATTACATAGAAATGTTTTTTTTTTAATGCTGTCTGATTTGAGTTAAAAGCAAAATAATTAAAATATACACTCTGAAAGCAATATGTGTCTTTTAGTTCATAGAAACACCCTCCCTCTAGACCTCCCCTGCTATTCATGGAAATTGAGCAGGCATAACGGTATTTCATAATGCACAAAAACACACACACAAGGCTACCTCCAACCCATGCGGGGAGATCTTCAGATATTCACTGACATCATTGCTGTTCAGCATGGCCCTAATATTGGTGAGGTCGACTTTCTCGTATGTAAACTGTCTCCCTTCTTTCAAAACTGCAGGAAACAAGAGAAAAGGTTTTAAGGGTTATCCCAGCAATGTAGAAATGGTAAGCTAGAAAACAGAATTCAGCTGTCCAAATCCAGTTATTTAAGAATGAATCAAACACTTTCTGAATAAGCAACTATCCCTTTAAATGACAGGCATTCAAAAACTGAATTCTTTACAATTTGGGCTTAAGGGGAATGAGCCCACATGCTAAATGCTTCCTGCTTGCCTTCTGCCAGCAAAAGCAATTAAGCATAACTGCTCCATCTGTGGTTTGCTTAGCATTATGTGCAACTGGGAATCCCTAGCTGATTTTTCTTCTAACAAATTGGAGTCATTAGCTTGCCTTACAATTTTAGCATGTCAAAAGAAGACCAAACCAGGGACTATGATTTCTACAAGTCTCTAACCAAGATGAGAGAGGATCCAAGAAGCCTGCAAAGAGCAGATACTACTATACAATATTCCCCAAAATGCAGTTATATATTGAATTTAAGAGTGACGACTCTTAAATTAATATTGGCTAGGGATACTATAGTTAGCATTTCTCCAGAAGGCTTCTTTCTCTGATTAAACTAGAGAATATAACAAAGCCAGTGAATCTGTGCTTCTATATGCATTCTATTAACACTAGCTACATTTAGGTGCTGGCAAGAGATTATTTTCAATTTACCAATTAAGAAATTCAATTTCAATGGCTTTTCATTAATGAAGGTCTTCATCTTCTGAAAATTGATACGGTATTTGTTTCAGAAATGAATTAGATTATCTAATAACCTCTGCATTCAAAACAGGACAATAAAACTGGTGTCATTTTGTATCCTTTCCCCTCTTGAGATGGGTCTCAAACCAATTTGTCTTTTTGGCTGACATTACTTAATCTACAAAAGAAAAGCCTGGAGAACCCAATTTACAGACTAAATGAACAGTTTAGAATCTCCAACTAAAACCTCCAGTCAGAAAACTCAACTATTTACCATTTAAAATAGACAAGTTTGTGGCTATGTTTCATTAAGACACTTGATTAACAGTGTAAATTGTATCTGCCACTTTCTTCGGAATTAACAACAGTGGAGAATTGGATCTATAGCTAAATCCCAGCACAGGTCCTAAAAAAAAGACCTTTGCCGACATGGAAAAATGTGCTAATCCACCTGTTCCTTTTTAGTAATGGAGAATCCTGATAGGTTGTAATCTTCTACAACCAGAGTCTCCAAAGCTGACATCTTTATGACTTATGGACTTCAATTCCCAGAATTCCTCAGCCAGCGTGTTGAAGTCTACAAGTTTTAAACTTGCCAAGTTTGGAGACCCCTTGCTCTACAACAAAACAATGTATTATTTCTATTTGTCTAATTTCCCAATTTGTATTTTATTGTGCCTTAATAATCACCATTACTAGTGTGTCAGAATTCTAACCAAGAGAATTAGTGTTGTGGGTGGTTACTTTTGCTGCAAACACTAGACATTTCTAATAACCATGCTGTTTTCAAACATCTTAACTTCAAGGTAGAAATATATTATTACTTACATAGATTGTCTAAACTCCACTGAGCACAGAATCCAACTTGGCGTTTTAGATAGTCTGGATTATTTGTCCATTTCTCTAACAAAACCAGCTGATCACTGATGCAGGTATCAGAAACTGTCGTTTTATTCTCACCTGGAATTGGAATGTGTTCATAATTATGAAAAAAAAAACATGATCATTAAAAACCCAGCATTTCCAAGAGGAAAAAAGGCTTTTGTGCTTCCCCCCCCCCTTTCCCCCATATTCCCCATTCTCATACTATATAAATTCCACCATAATCCATTAAAGTTTCAGCAGCTAGTAGCTGCTGGCAGAGAGACCGGGCCAGAGGCCAAGAAAGCAACTCCAGCTGGAAGTCATCATCAGGAGCTGAATTCAGCTCAGAGACATTTTGATTTTACTATCCATGTCTTCTTTAGGATACACAAATGTTTGAACGCAGACAGGGCAGGTCAAGCCAGAGGCACGTCGGTTCTGCCCCATTTCTTGGTAATGAATTTAGTCCCTTGCAGTTTTGAAAATTTGGGGAAGAAATCCTCAACAGCTCCCTCAAGGTCCTAATGGATGATGGAATTTCTCATGATTTTCCACCCCTGAAGGCCACACCTAGGGGTGGCTGAGGATTCAAAGCTTATGCTCTCAATTTGACCAGCTTTCCTGCTTTCTCCACTGCCATCTCCAGTGGTGTCAAAAAAAAAAAAAAAAAAAAACAGCAGGAAGGAGATCTTGGCACCCACACAAATTGCTACCTGCTGGTTATTTGCTTAGAACACTGATGCTACCACCACTCCTGACCATAGCCAGGTAAGATTTTAGAAGAAAGGAATAATTTCCAACCCCTGAAGACTTTCATTATTATTATTATTATCATCATCATCATCATCAATAATAATAATAATAATAATAATAATAATAATAATAATAATAATAATAATAATGTTTTGTTGTACGTTTTTCTTCATTTTACATCACAATTCAACTTTGCAACAACAATATACTGGTGGTATCAGCACTTTTTAAATTATACATAATATTGTATGTCCTAATTACGTCTCTTTTTCTCTTATTCATACAATATGGTAAACAACAAAAAAATAAAAAGGAAAAAAAATAGGAACTTCATATTATAAGACATACTTACAGCATATCTATTGTTTCCACAGTTCTATCATAGTTCTCTATTCATTTATCATTCTATATATTTTGATTTACACTTTTGTACATTCTGGTAGTAATATTGCTTACACTACATATTCTTCTATATAACTTTATTCCTGCATTTATTTCTGGCTTGTTAATCGTCTTTCATCATTGGTTTTCTAATCTTTGCATCTATTATCTAGACTTTCAAAAAGGCAGATGAGGCCAGGTTCTTTCCCCAGGGTGAGCAGACCAGTCCTCCGAAATGGTTTGCCATTGCCTCCTTCCTAGGGCAAGAGAGACTGGCTGGCTCAAGATCACCCAGCTAAGCTTTAACTTTAATTGGTTTTTAATGGTACATTTTTGTGTGTCTTGTTTATTTGTATGCTAGCCTGTAAATGCTCAAAATACTGTAAATATCCCACATAACAAACCATCCTGGGACCTGTTTTGTTTTTAACTCTGCATTTCTAATGAGTACACTTACTTGTTTGTGCAAACTTCTCCAGGGCTATTAGTGCAAAAAGCATGACGGTCGGATGGGACTGGAACTCCTAAGATAAAGAAGGGAAATTTTTGCATTCAATATTCCCCAAAGTTGTCTTCAAAATCAAGTGTTGGTTGATTTTTTTCCAACAAAGGGAAAAAAGCTTGTGAAGGTAAGAAAAATTATTCTTTTAGCACAATAAAAAACAGCCTGAAGACAAGGCTTACTTCAGAGAGCCAGGCATCAATACAAGCTGCTTCCCTACACAAAAGGAAAATAAGATATTCTAGTTTAGCAAGGGAAAAAGCCAGGCGTTCTAGCTTCAGGATCACCCTCTCCTCTTCCCCACTCAAAAAAGATTCCTCATCTTCCAAACCATCGTTTCGGCAGAGGTAAGTTCCACCAGACAACCCCAACCTTTCTGGTTTGGTGGCCTGGCTGAGGGGGGGGGGAAGGATGGTTCTTTGTCACTGCTAAGAGTGTGCATGAGGGCGCATAGCTCAATTTGTGCTCCCACAAATGGAGCTTTGTGCGCAAGGGCGAACACCCAACCCTCGTGCAAGTAAAGCTGGGCA
Organism: Natrix helvetica; assembly: GCF_964273705.1. Taxonomy (NCBI): domain Eukaryota; kingdom Metazoa; phylum Chordata; class Lepidosauria; order Squamata; family Natricidae; genus Natrix; species Natrix helvetica. The sequence continues at coordinate 4,678,658 of NC_138561.1, forward strand.
TGCACGCTCTTGCCCACTGGTTCCGAAGGGGGAAGGTTCTATGCGAGGGCCCACCCTTCATGCAAGTGGAGCTGCATGCACGAGCACCCTCACCCACTGCTTGTGTGGTCTGGTTCCAAAGGGAGAAGGAGGGATGCTTCTGTGCGAGTGCCCGCCTTTCTTGCAAGCGGAGCTGCGCACACAAGCTCGCTCGCTGCTCACAGGACCCACTTCCAAATGGGCAGCAACCCCAGAGTTGGGGAAACCCGAGTTAACACCAACCCATTTGCGGCCTTCAGCTTCTCTTCCAGAATGTCAGAACTACCTCAAACCTCCTTTCCCCACAATTCAGATACATTTATTTCTTTGGGGGAAGGTTTAAGGATTAAATGGGGGCCTTAAAGGTTTTGATTCCAGGCCCAGCTACCCTGGTATCACAAGCCACATTTTCTGCAGCCTCCACGCAAAGCTGAAGGAGATGCCTTTCTCCTTTTAAGAGTCCCTTTTCAAGCTTTAGTGTGACTAATGCCGGGATTCCCACGCCCCATGGAAATTATACCGCTAAAATGAAGAAACGTAGGCATGGATTTTATGTAAAATAACAGTGACTTTAATACTAAAAGTAAAAAGGCAGCTGCTCCTTAAGCCGGAATCCTTATATTACCATGCTATACATGACTCTGAGTAATTGATCTATGATTAAAGAAAAGAATACAGTAGATGCACAAGTATTTTTAGTAGCACGTAAGTAATTTACAGCTACTTTCCTTTAAGTCTTCAAGTACATGTTGCCTGACAGTCTTGAAAAGTGAAAAGGTTGTTAAATTTAAATGAGTGTTTCTGTATTTCTCCACAGCTGAAATTGGGACGATTCACAACTTTTATTTATAATTACACATAAAAATTCACCGAAAGCAAAAATAGGGTTGTGGATCAAGCGAGCATGACGTTTGTGTTTTGCCCAAGAAAATATGTTAGTAGTTATGTGATTGTTTCACTAAATGATAACATTCAAAATGTCCTATACAGCTGGACTGCTAGTCCATCCAGCTAGCAAAAATATTATTAACTGCATTAGTAGCAGCTTTTGAAACCTTTGACAGTAACCATGTAGAGTCTGGCCCAGACGGATGGTGGTGTCTTAAGCAAACATGCTAAATTCTGAACTGTGGCTCTTTTCTTCTTCTTCATCAAAACCTGTCAACCTTCACTGGGCCACTGAAAAATAACTGCAATGGCTAGACACACCATGCTGCGGCATCCTTTTTTTAGTGACACAAGACAAAATGAGATCAGAGCATAGAAATCCCTTCAAATGTTTACACACAATACTTAGCATACTGATTTATTTTGGTACTCACCAAGCTCTGCAGTAAGTACTCCAAGATTCCTTGGCTGAGTAAACCTACACTTGCAGGGCCTGTAAAAACACTAAAAATGAAACACGTGCATCGAAGGTGCTGTTTTACATTGTTTAAGAAGTCTCTTCAGAAACGTTTAGGATCCTGCACTGCTTTTTCCAGTTCTCTTGTTTTACAGAAGGAAGAAGCATTCAGCAAAGAAGATATAGCTGCAAAAATATTTTTTACCAAGTTTTCTCTCTCCCCCGCCCCTTCTCTCTCTACCAGACAAGAATACAAACAACACACAAAGTGATTTACATAATCTGACACCTCCAGTCTAGTTTGTCCTTCTAAAAAGGTTGGTTAAATTCAGTACTGACATTTTGTTTCCCACCTTCCTTCTGACAAAACAAATTCTAGACTTTCCCCTCTGTAGATATTGCCATATAAGGGGGAGACAAAGGAAGAACAGGGATCTGTATGTAAACGTCTCACTCCTACCACTCATAAACCACTGTACTGCATTCTGGCAAATGGCACCAGGGATTACAAATTAATTTAAAGAGATTAAAACACTGTCATGTGTTTTTGAGCATCTGAAGGATGCTCTATGAGCAGATGTCTAATTGTAGACAATATATTTATTACAGATTAGGAGAGGATGAACCTAGAAACAACAGTGGTGTGTGGATAAGTCCTAAAGAACTGAACTGTAACCTCCCTAAAGAGACATAAGGACATCCCAGAATCCTTACCTGCGAGCTTTTCTGCCAAACAGCCCAGGACTGCAGTGGTATTCCGGTGTTTGGCAGGATGGCAGGCATCCTGGAGAGCCACTGCTCCATTTAAATTTAATATTTCTGTCAATTTCTGCAATGCATCCTACACAGGAAAAGGACCAGGCTGTTGAATGTCAGATCGCCAAAAGAAACATTCCATTCCATTCATATCTTAATACCGTATAAGGTAACCTATCTATACTGATACAGGCACAAACTGAATTTGAAATAACAAGTAAGCACTGAAATTGCACCAACGAAATTTATAAAATAAAATAAAAATAATTAAGAAATAAAGGAGTGAATTAAAAACAAAACAACAACAAAAATCCTCAAAGGGCAGATTCAATGGACCACCCATTTTCTATGTTTCTATGAAATAACAAAATCAAGGGGTTTTTTTGGAGAGACTTTACTTAAGACGACTTTCCAAAATGGACGATAAGACATCAAACAGTGATGGCTCACAACATTTAACTAAAAGCCATAAGATTGAAGGAAGCTGAGAAACACTGTTAAACACGTGAAAACTAAAAGCCATATTTTCCCCAACTGTGCTTCAAGCAAACATAATTAATTTGCATTGTAAAACAAACATACTTTTTACATCTGAAAATCACAACTAAGAAAACACGAAAGCCATTCTGGATGATGTTGTATTGTAGATTGAAGCAAAGGATCAGCAATTTGGAGAAAATTGATATACACAACACAATTGCATTATAAGCAGTTAGCAAATGTAACCATTTTGAAGCTGCTTCAAACTTCTACTGTTTTAGTTTATATTGTTATATATATTGACACTGTTTGTGAAATTACATGTTCAAATAAAGCATTAGGAATCACATACTAAATCCTAATTACCTAAGATTTAGTTAGTTTTTTAAATGGTATTCTATTTTTTTCAGAGCAGATAACTTTTTAGAGCATTTTATAATAGAATTATCAGCTTTTCAAAGAAAAAAAATACAAAATTGGAAGCAGTTCTTAGATTCCTATTATTGTACTGCGAATACTTTCAATATTTAGATAGAATACAAAAACAATTAAGAATGAGCAAGGCTCAAATTATAGATTTTTAAATATGAACAACTAGTGACAATAGATGAATTAAAATGAATAATATAATATAGAACTTGGAAAATTAATTATATAAACAATATCTGTGTGTTTAGCATTACTGTGACCTACTATGAAAGATACATATTGTATTAATTAATATCAAATTGGTTTTGCCAAAACACATGGTTTGAGTCACAGGTTTTGCTTTTTCTGAATTTTTATTCAAGTTATATTTTTTGATATAAACCTGACAAACATTTCCCATTCAACCACACTGAGGTATTTTAAGGATTTGAGATCTGCATTTTTTTAAAAAGCATACTTCTAAAGGAGATTAAAATCAAGGCGATTAAAGCAGAGTTTTAAAGAAGTTGCTTTAATTTTAAATTTAATCAGGTATTTATTTGACCAATCTATATATTTAACTTACTTTGGTTGGTAATGGGCATTCATCCAAGAGTAAAGTTATAACAGCTGGTCCCAAGGGGTCTTCTAATGGAATAACTCTTATTAAGGACTGGACAACCTCCAGCCATCCTTCATCTGTCAACCACCAAAGAATAAAAGCAAATATGTTAACTTAAAGAAAGAAAGAGACATACCACTAATCAAAAGCAGGATTTCATCAGCATTTGAATAATTCAAGGGGACAAATCGTCTCAGACGTATGTTAAAAATAAAACAATTGGCTGTTGATCCAGAGTGGAATCGCAGGACAAAATTAATGCCTCTTGGAGTCCAGACAGATACTTGTCATACCCGAACGGAATGTAAGAGCAAACTTTCACTTGTACAAAATGCAGCTACGCAAGATTGTGGAACACAGGGTGCTTTGGGCAGATGGTGCTACACAGATGGAAGTTGACACTTTCCACAGGTGAAACACACAATACGTTGTGGAGCAAAATATTCTCCACAGACTTCAATGCATCTTATTACATGCAAGGCTAATAGTGAGTTTCCACAATTCCTGCAGAGTCCGGTTTTACTCTCTTTAGTGTGTGTGTGTGTGTGTGTGTGTGTGGGATGGGAAAGTTTATCTCCATTTTCTGCTGAAGGAATCTCATTTGTTAGATTTACAGGTAGTCCTCGACTTACGACCACAACAGAGCCCAAAATTTCCGTTGAGACATTTGTTAAGTGAGTTCTGCCCCCATTTTATGACCTTTCTAGCCATAGTTGTTAAGTGAATCACTGCAGTTGATAAGTTAGGAACGTGGTTGTTATGGTAAGTGAATCTTGCTTTCCTACTGATTTTGCTTGTCAGGAGGACACAAAAGAGGGGATCACGTGACCTTGGGACCAAGCAATGGTCATAAGTATGAACCAGTTGCCAAGCATCTGGAATTGGATCACGTGTTCATGGGGATGCTACAAAAGTTGTAACGGTGGACAATGGCCACAAGGTGTTGTAACTTTGAACAGTCACTTTGAACAGTCACTAAATGAACTGTTGTAAGTTGAGGACTATCTGTATATCCTCCTGTTCAGGAGCTCATGGAGACTTCATTGTACTCTCTCCTCCTACCCCAAACAAACATCCCATAAGGCAGGGGTGTCCAAACTTGGGAACTTTTAAGACTTGTGGACTTCAACTCCCAGAATTCCCCAGACAGTCTTAAAGTTCCCAAGTTTGGACACCCCTGCCATAAGGTAGAGGGGGCGGTCTATAAGTGTGAATAATAAATAAAATAAAATAAATAAAAGGTAAGTTGGGCTGAGAGAGTGGATTTGTCCAAAGAAAGCTGGGAGGATTTTGCACTTTGCCCACAAGAATTTGGGCCTTTGGCAAGGGCAAAGTTCAAACACATTGACTCCCCAATGTCATTTTGAAAACCCCAAACTCTCTGTGATGTTTTAATGGGAGTTAAAGGTAAAAATATACAATACAATGATGTTTTAATGGGAGTTAAAGGTAAAAATATACAATGCCTAAGTAGTTGGGGGGGACGGGACGATGACCCAATAGTCATACTCAAGTAGACGCTCTTTCTCCAGCAAATCAGAGAGAGTCCATCATATTTTCTACAATATGTACAGAAAATTGAGTCATAAAAGGGAACTTTGAATTCTCCTAGGCTGTAAGAATTGCTGTTGTCACTTGAGTGGGGAATAGTGTTTTCATCTGGCCCCCATCTCCTAGTTCCTTCTTAAAGGAAAAAGGGAAGGAAAAAATAATGATGATGGGAGTTTTTTGCACAGCAGGATCAAGAAATAATGAAGACTGCCCTGGCTTAAACTGCTTTTTTTGTTTTCAGGACAATAAGAACAGCTTAAATTTAGAATGGTTACATGCAGTAACAGATCACAACAACATTGGGTAAAGAAAGCAGAGGTAGGTAGTAGGTAGGCCTCGACTTACACCAGTCGCTTAGTGACTGAGGTGTCAATAGATCCCCCAAAAGCTATTTGTGACCTGCTTCTGAAGTTCTCCCCCCCTCACACACAAAAGTGACCTGCATTTACAGCCACCTGCAGAGTCCTGTGCTCACGTAACCATTTCTAGTTTTTCCAAAAACAGCACTTCCCGTTGTTGTTGTTGTTTTGCCCAAAACACCCCGTACAGAGCAATGGGTTCATTTAATGACTATGGCACTCGCTTAACCACCGCTGCAAAAATGGTCATAAAATTGGGCTAGTCACATGACGGCCCGCTTCATCTGTCACAAATTATGACCACCATGAGAGGCTTCACTGTGGTTGATGCCTCAAGGACTACCTGCCTCAAGGTGTGGGTCTGTGTAAATATGTGACACTGGGAGATATGCTATCAAACTGCAGAATTTTATGAGCAGCTTCCAGTTTCTCCAACTGAACCTGGAGCCCCAGAATAGAATAATTAAGACTTTTTGTAACTGTGCCAAGCAATCAAATACTTAATACGCACAGCCGCTTGGGGGAAATGTAGAGGTATCCGTACACACGGGAGGCCTTCCTTGCTCCCGCAAACCTTCTTGGCTTTTAATTACAACTTTCTTTTCCATTTAGATGAAAAGTAGGTAGCTGTTCCTTTGGTGATTCTAAGATGAATTACTCAATCGCAGTAGAAATAAAATAAGTCAGCCGGCAGGCTGATCTTTCCAATAGCATAATTAATAAATTTAGCCAGATTAAACAGGTACATTTATAATGATCAGAGAAAGTTTTTTTATTTTACCAAGCTTGCTGTCAGGCAGAGATATCATTTAAATGATTGCTCAACCTCACATAATAAACACACACTGCAATTCTGTACTTCTTTTCTGAGCAAAGAGTTTATTTCAACAAAGAACAATTGAAAGGAAAGGAAATACCTGTTTCTGCCATTTCGTGCAAGGTCATCATCGAATAAGGAGGTTCCTGATCACTAAAAGGAAAAAAAAAAAAAAGGAAAAACCTTGTTAATTATTACCGAGTTTGTACATTTCTACCTGCCCACATTGAATGAAAAAGAGTGCAGGTAGTCCTCAACTTACAACCACAATTCACCCCCAAATTTCCATTGCTAAGCACGACAGTTGTTAAGTGAGTTTTGCCTCAATTTACAACCATTCTTACCATTGTTAAGTGAATCACTGCAGTTCTTAAATTAACAAGACAATCGTTCAGTGAATCTGGCTTCCCCAAGGACTCTGTTTGTCAGACGTTTGCAAAAGGGGATCACATGACCCCGGGACACTGCGACCGTCATAAATATGAGTCAGTTGCCAAGCGTCTAAATTTTGATCACATGACCACAGGGACGCTGCAGTGGTCCCAAATGTGAAAAATGGTTATGTCACTTTTTCAGTGCTGGTGTAACTTTGAACGGTCGCGCAATGAAGGACTGTAAATCGAGGATTACCTATAATCCTAATTTATGACAAAAGTTCTGTATCTAATCTGTAGGATGCTCACACTCTACTCTGTTCAACTATCCAACTAATTCTTACCTCATCCTTTCTTCCTAAGGAGCTTAAGCCAGCAGTTATATCTTGCCTTTCATCCTTACAACCATTCAGCTAGTCCAGTGATAGCAAAACTTTTTCGCCTCGGGTGCCAAAAGCACGCACTCACGAGCATACCCACCCCCATAATTTAATGCCCTCCCGCACCGTAACCCCTGTGCATGCATATGTGGCCTCCCCATGGCTTTCCTGGAGCCTGGGGAGGGCGAAAATGGCCCACCCCGCCCACCTGGAGGCCCCCCGGAGGCTGGAAATGGCCTGTTTTCCGTCTTCCGGTTTGCACGTTGGGCCGTTTTTCGCCCTTTGGAAGCTTCAGGGAAGCCTCTTGAAGGTGAAAAAATGGCCCAACACACAAACTGGAAGTTCAGGAACAGACTTCCGGTTTGCTCATTGGGACGTTTTTCTCCCTCCAGAGGCTTCAGGGAAGCCTCCTGAGGGCAAAAAGTCGGTGCCGAACTTCCAGTTTACGCATTGGGTTGTTTTTCGCCCTCCAGAGGCTTCCCTGAAGCCTCCGGAGGGTGAAAAACGGGTGAAAATCAAGGCCAAAATCAGCTGGCCAGTGCATGCATGCGCGCTGGAGCTGACAGGGCAACGCCTCGCGTGCCCTCAGAAATGGCTCCGTGTGCCACCTGTGCCGTAGGTTTGCCACCACAGTGCTAATCTCTCTCCTACAATGGAGGACATTTAATACTACTAGCTTACAAAATAATGTAAGTGCAGGACCCCAGACAGACAATACAGCTCAACTTCCAGTCTTTAGCACAGCTAATGTGATAGGTTTATTGGGGGGGGGGGGGGGAGATAAAAGGGGGTAACCTTCTGGAGACCCTGAATTCCATGGAAGGATAACTGGAGCCAAGTGAAATAAATTGCCATTCAAGCTACTGCTGCAGAGACCAGAATAACTATTACAAGCTGTTTATCCAAGGATGTGCCAAAAAAAACAGCAACGATGGTTTAGTACAATTTTGTGAAAAACGAGTCTCTTTTCCCCCAACAAAAGACTGATGGAAATAGGAGCAGAACTAATTAGCCAATGAAGGGACTTCATAAAGAGCACCAGTGAAATTCAATGGAAGCCAATGCCTGGTATGACATTGATATTCTGCCTGTCTTTAATTATAGAACTCAAAAGGAGAATAGGCAGGGTTGCCTTGCTGTTTTACATCCTCCTACTAGTAACAGCCAGCATGATCATCTTTGCTTCATTGAAGTTACAATATCACATGCCTTCCCAACATGCCCAGGGTGCTTCGTTCCTTGCCAGAAAAGACACAAGAGGTACAGAATGGCTGATAAAGAATGACCATCTAAAGCAGGGGTGTCCAAACTTGGGAACTTTAAGACTTGTGGACTTCAATTCCCAGAATTCTGGCTGGCTGGGGAATTCTGGGAGTTGAAGTCCACAAGTCTTAAAGTTCCCAAGTTTGGACACCCCTGATCTAAAGAATTATGAGAGCTTTTGACAGCAGCAAAGGTATCCTAGAACAGGAGTGTCCAACCTTGGCAACTTTAAGACTTGTAGACTTCAACTCCCCAAATTCCCCAGCAAGCCATGCTTGGGGGGAAAAGCCGCAAAAGGGGAGGTGGAAGACACACAACTTGCAACCTTTTTCTAGCTTCCCCATTGACTCCACTTGTGAGAAATCAGCAGGGAAGGTGGTGAATGGCGGCTACGTGATCAGGGGATGCTACCCCTCTCTGACTGGTCATAATTCCCTTAGTTCAGTCCTGTTGTAGCTTCACGCTGTACCTGAACAAATGGCTGTTACCCCAAGGGTTACCTGTAATAAGTGACACATGTTCAATTCTTTGTTGAAAATCACCTCTTTCATTCTTCCAGCATCCCAAGTAACCTGCAAAGCATCCCTTCTACTTTCACCATAACAAGTAAACTATGAGTTGGATGGGCACTAACCAGTAAACCTCTGAGTTTCAACAGCTGGGGTGGAACTGAAGCTGGAGCTGGTCCAACATCTTAACAACTACATGTAGTCCTCGAATTACAACACTTTGACCATTCAAAGTTACAATGGCATTGAAAAAAGTGATTTACGACCATTTCCTACACGTATTACCATTACAGCATCTCCATGGTCACATGATCAAAATTTTGATAATTGGCAACTGACTCATATTTATGACGGTTGTAGTGTCCTAGGGTCATGTGATCCCCTTTTGTGATCTTCTGACGAGCAAAGTCCATGGGGAAACCAGATTCACTTAATAACTGTTACTAACTTAATAACTGCAGCGACAAATGTGGCAAGAAAAGTCGCAAAAGGGGGAAAACTCACTTAACAAATTTTTCACTTAGAAACATGAGTATTGTGGCCGTATGTTGAGGACTACCTGTACTCATTTAGTATTTTTCCTATTAAATTAAATGCCAACAAAGTTCAGGGAAACAATAGCTGTATCTTGCTCCTTTTTCTAAATTTCTAGTATTTGGTGCCTATGATTCTAATCTTTGTGATAACTATGTTATCATGATAAGAGACACTCAGAAACCAATCCTCCATTATCTAGTCTTCTTTTAAAACCCCAAACTGCTTTGCACACTTCCTTCTCCATCACTTCTTTTTTTTATAACATATCTATTGCATCATCTTGAAACCAGTGCAATAAGGATGCAGTAGAGGCTCTACACCTCTGTGGTTAAACAAACATTTTTCTTTGTTAAGCTTGACTTTGGTGACTGTATACACACACACCCTAAACCTTTTTTGGCAATAAATGCAATGATCTCAAATTCCAGAGACAGGAGTCAGATAAAAGTTTCTCCCAAAACTGTCTTCTAAGCAGGCATTTTCCAATGTTTCATTGGAAACATTGTTCATCTAGTGATTCACTATCAACATCCTGAAAAAGTGGTCTATGGAAATACTTCATCAGCAATGATCCCACGGAGCATTTACAAGTATTAGTAACACACATTCTTTCCTCTGTCAAAAATGTGTGCGCTTTCAAAGACTGTGGAACCAGCTCTAGCCTCTTTCACTGCAACATATGTGTGTGATTAATGCCTATTAACAACTTTTATATTGTTCTCCTTAGTGTGATTATGTCACTCTTGACCGATGAAAGACTATAAAGAACAACTAGGGTGTGTTGGGTTACAAACCTAAAACAAAAGTTATAACCCAGGTAGTGTTAAAACTAAGACTAAACCAAAAGAAACACAAATATTTTCCTTAAACCATTGAACTATGGTTTCCAAGTTCTCCAAACAGCATGATCAAAAGTGGCTGATTTAGTATCTAATCCATTCAATTTTTTCTTGAAAAGTTAACAGAAATTACAAATCTGCTATCCTCTACCCTAGAGACAGGGTTCAGATAAGAATCTCTTTCCAAAACTACCTTCTTAATAGGTACTTTCCAATGATTCATCATCCTGAAAATGTGTCTTAAGGAAGCCACAAAACACACCCATTTTTTTATCCCCATTAGGCCTAGAGCTTCAGCACTCTGATGGCTCCAGAAAGCAATTGTAGAATCTGTAGCAGCCAGGTTCATTCGCTGCCTCATTGCTCTCCAGATACTTACTTGTCTACTAATGTCCGAATTACTGCCAGCGTGTCAAGTACTAACACATCAACATTATGTTTTTTCCTTCTGGGTTCATGTGGCCCCCTCCCCCTCCGGGGGGGCCGTATTGGGTCCCTCTGATGGCTCCTTGTTTCAGGTACAGGCATTCTGCTGTTCTCTGCCTGGTGATTCCTGGATTCTGCATTCTCTTCTGCACCGCTGTCTTCTCGGCAAACACAGGAATTGCCCATACTGCTAACTCCCAAGGTTTGTAGCAAATAGAGAATATGCCGTTCAAAGGTCAGCCGTAAACCTTGGAAAAAGTTTCTGCTTGCATAGAGCACAACCAAAGCAACAACAATCATCTAGACAGTTTTAAAATCAATGTTTTGGGGGTGTTGAATTGTAGCCTTTGCATCATACAAGTTTGTAAAAACTGGAACAGGCAGGAAATGGTTGGTTTACTTTCTGACATCATCACTGGTGATACTCATTGGTTATCCAAAAGAGGCCTGCAAAAAGAAAAGAAAAGAAAGAACACCCAAAATCAATCTGGATTTAAATTGTAATGATGCCAACAATCCCCCCCCCCCACACTTCCATATTCAAATCATAGATTTTTTTAACAACAGCATGTCATTGTGGCTTAAACTCGCCAGTTATCTTTAGCAGAAAATAGAAAATCTGGAATCTGTCCCACCTGCGAACTTTGCCTGCTTATCCCAAAATTTGCTAAAGTCACCAGCATGCTATTTCTTATTATCTGTCCTAAGTTCAGACCCTTCGTTATTCAGAGCTACCTCAAGGACAATAAGCTACAGCGGCCACAATTTGCTTTTTTTCCTCTGTAACATCTCCCCATATTAGAAAGCTTTGTGTTCTTTGCAAGAAGTAAATTTCCAGCCTTTGTCTTCTTTTGCTGCCTATCAAGAATAGATTGATTGGTTCCAAGAAAAGACAAAGGGAGCCCCATCCAGTTCAACAGATGACAGGAGCAGCAACTGAGGCCACATACCCTATTTTTCGGAGTATAAGACACACCTTCCCCCCCCCCCAAAAAAGAGTGTAAAAATCTGGGTACGTCTTATACACTGAATATAGCATTTTTAGCCTCCTGAAACCCCACACCCACGAATCCCGTTTTTTGCAAAAATGGATGCACAGAGGGTTTGGGAGGCCTGCAAAGTGGTCCTGGGGAGGGCAAAAACAAGCAAAAGATGGAGCATTTTTGCTTGTTTTTGCCCTCCCCAGCCCCCAGGAGAACTTTGCAGGGTTTGGGAGGTCTGCAGAGTGCTCCTGGGAGCTGGGGAGAGCAAAAACTTTTATTTTTAAATTTACCTCTTCAAAAGGTAAATTTACCTTTTGGGGCTGTGCATACTTCTTGAAAACGATGCAAAAGAAGCACACACAAGTCTTCTATTTATCTATATCCAGAAAAAGTAGTTTGGAAGCCAATGATCTTAGAAACTCCTTCAGTTAACTGTCAGACATGTTTTTTTCCAGACTTCTAAAGAGGAAATATATCCATCAATCACCCCAAGTCATTCCAATATAAGGCAACCTGTTAGACAGACTGTCTACCAAATGAGACAATAGAAACGTAAAAGGCATCACAAAAAAAAAACCTTTATGTCAAGCAATTCACTTAGAAATCACAAGTAGCAAAGGCATACTTTTAAATAGATTTAAGTAGAATTTTAGGAATCTTCCAAGGCCATGAGGTCTCTGTACTAACAAAAGGCAGCACACGTTTCTCTTCTGTTTTCCAATTTCTTGAAATTGCAGCTCTATTGAAATTGCAAAAACAACACCAAATCTTGTGGTAATTAAAATGCCACTCTATTTATACAATGTATATGGCCACTTGGTTCAATGCTTTTGGCTGACTAAGAATAATTAAAAACTATGGAAAAGCGTAGGGCAATACAGCAGCTGAAGTAAAAAGTGTCCTACTACCAAATTAACAAGACCATGATTGTGCTACAAGTTTTCAGATCTATATTTTTTCACTATTGCCTTTCTTCTACAAATCCTTCCTCAACAGCTGCTTTTATCTCTCTTGTGACAGTGTATGTATTAAACGGACATCAGCAACTACATACTGCATATAAAGGTTAAGCCAAACCAGTATTAGCATCCAGTCTGCTGCCAGAAGCTGATGGACCACAGTGTTTTCTTTTCCAGCTCAGTTCTTCTTCTTCTTTACCATTCAAAGGTTGGGACAGGCTTAGCAGGATGCATCTTAGGGAAACTTTCTATCCTGGAAATACACCTACAGAAGTCAGGCCCTTTTAAAAAGGATTTTTTGGAGCGTGCCAATGAAGTATGTGAAATATCACCAGTATGTTGCTTGTTAGAGAACCAAAATCAGCAAACCACAGAGACTTTAGAAGACTTTCTAGAGATAATCACCATGCATGTAATAACAATGGCATCAATGGAAGCTCAGAGTTGGTGCTTTCAGAGCTTGGGGGCTTGTTTGCAGAGGTTTCAGTACCAGAATAGGTAACATTTTCTAGCACTGAAGATATTCTCTGAGCTTGGTGGCTTTCTTGCAGACGTTTCATTACCCAAATTAAGCATCATCGGTTACTAATTTCAACCCTGAGCTACAAATACTTTTCTTTACTCCAGGGGTCTCCAACCTTGGCAACTTTAAGACCTCTGAACTTCAACTCCCAATTCTGGGAGTTGAAGTCCACAGGTCTTAAAGTTGCCAAGGTTGGAGAGCCCTGCTTTACTCTACTGAAGATATTACCTAGTCTGGTTAAAAGAAGCCTGTAAGCAAAACACCTGGCTCAGACAGCACCCAGGAGTTCACGTTCAACAACCATGGTTGGCAGTACCAAATATTTATGAAATGAGACTTGCAAAGAGCCACAAGGACTTCAAAACTACCAAGTTACTTTCAGCTGTTATATCTTACTTGCCACATGTATTTTTAGCAGCATTCACCAACCAACTACATCAGATATAAATTCTTGGAGCAAGAATTCTGTTTTTTGAGCGACCCAGACACAAAACTGTGAATATGTTTCAGGGTCTTTTGATACCTAGTACTTTTCATTAACTGCACACCATACTTCCTATGAGCTAGCTTAATGAACATAAGCATGCAATTGCCATCCTTTATGCAATAAGTTTGTTTGTTTATTTAATTTGTTGGACAATGTACTCACACAATACGTATTTCCTATTTTTGTGATTTAAAACAATGTTTTAAAAATATTTTAAAACAAAAAAATATTTTCAAAGCTGGTGTGGACTCTTTCATAAGAAATCCAAAGGACTAAAAAATGATAGAAATGGTACCAGCCTACTTGTTTCTATAACATGTAATGAAATAATCACTATTTCAGAGATTCTAAGATTTTTACACGGTAACCCTCTGTGCAGAAAAAAAAATCCTCGCTCTAAATTATTGCCAAGAAACCAAATTTGAATACTTCAACCATCAAGCTTATTTCAGTTTCTTTACTGATTGCCAATATATGAAAACTCAGCTTTCAGATAGCTAATCCACAAAAGCTATTAGCAACATTGTTGTGATCCCAGAAAAAAAAGTCTCTTGCAAAATATCCGTATATGTTAAAAATATCCAATATGATGAATTACTGAAGACATGCCTTATCTCACCGCATCAAGATTTGCCTTATATTCTAACATTAAATTTGTTTAATAAGTTCATATTCAGTAAATTCCTATTAAAAAAAAACAATTTTCTTACCACAAGTTTGCCCTTCTTGTTTTTGTTAAATTCATTGGTTGTTACAAAACATTCCAGAATCTCTATTTTAATCATAAAGTTGTTTTAACTGCAAGAATACTACAGCCTAAAGTCTGGATGACATTTGGCATTAATTTCAAAACTGCTTTTCAGGTTGACGGGCCATTAATGGTGAACATTAATAAGTACGTATAAATAATTAAGTGTTCATATCATACTGGCCATTAGGCCACATACAATCAAAGTTTGAAGTTTGTCAAAGTGCAAAATAAATATATCAACACACACATTTCTGCTAATGGCTTGGTCCTAATCCAACTTGAAATATTCAAGAACAGGCTACATTAAGCATTCAGATAGCAAGGTTCATAAGAGAATACTGTACCCAACACTTTCAAAGAACCATCAAAACAAAACACAAAATTAACATATTCACATTCACTCCAGTTTTCATCATGATAAATAAAGGGCATAGGGCATTTTTTGAAAATAAGTTGGGAAAACAAATTTTATGAGCTACAACTGTACTATTTTTAGGCATCTGTGTGACTGGTTTTCTAGGCATATTTGAACCACAACTAAAGTCAATAAAATGTTATTCAACTGTTATCAAATGTGAAAAGTTTGCTTAACCTTAGTTTATTGAACAGACCACAATTGGCTGTGTTCACATCATAGAGGAAGCCAAACAAATGGATCGTGGTTTAATTAATTTATAGTCTCCTGTAATGCAACACCTGCAAAGAGCTAGAAGGACCAGGAACCAGTCTTTTGAACAATAGCTTACTCCACATCAGAATATGGATATGAATTTTATCCATAAAATTGCTCCAAACAAAAGCCTATATTCTCCCATAAAAAGTTTTGGTTATTTCCTCTTGAAACCTTGTTTTTAAGACACATTTTGCTCTGTTGAACAATTGCATGCATCAGCCACAGAACTACATGGCTCCTAGTTCATCATGCTATGCTGACTGGGATAAAATGATGCATTTCCACCCTTTTCCTTCTAGTAATTAAAAACTACACAGCTCCACAGGCTATGACATTTTATATACAAAGAATCACTCTTTGAGGGAGATGGATGATACATAAAGTGAAAAATAAAAAATATATGCTAACTTTTACATGCTGAACCAAGACCACTCAGCTATCCTGAGCCTATTGAAAAAAAGCTGTAGGTCTGTAACCATTTTATTTCTTTCAACTACTACTGCAAAGTCCCACAATTTTTTTCAGTACATGTCTAGCAAACATGCTAAACCACAAACATTGGCTTTAGTCAGATATGTATGTACACGGAACAGCAGCCATACCTTACCCAAATCAAAAATAAGACAATACTAATTTGAGATCTTAGTTGTAAGAATATTCATTTGAATCCATACCCTATATATTTTCTCAACATCACTTCTTTTTCTTCTCTATAACTTCAGCTCCTGGTGAGAGCAGCCATGCATTTGGAATAGATTGCCATGATGTTCTCGTAGGGTATTTCTCAATTTACCAATTTAGCTAATAGTCTGGGAATTTCAAGATAGTTTTCCAATCCAAAAAAAAAGCAGCTCAATTCATTTTTATCACAAAAAAGCAATCCAGGAGAATTCCACAATTGTTTCCATTGAGTCGTTAAACTATTCTTTGTTCTCTGCCCAGTTTCTTACGCGTGGGAAAAATGGTTGGAATGCCATAAAAATTTCAGGTGAAATGTGTCTCAGCGTTCTGAGCAACAAACCTCACATCACATTCAATGAAAATGAAAATAAAGCCCAGAACACCCAACTTGAAAGGCAGAGGAGTGTTTTACTTCTCTTCATGCCAAGATTAAGTATAACATTTCACTCTTCTCAAAGTAGCAAACAGCGCCATCTGTAAAATTGGAAGAAACAAAGGTCCAATTGAAGAATACAGGTGGCTAAATTGCTTCTAGTTCCCAATCATTCAACTTCGTAGCCTAATCTCTTTACTCACCAATGTCATTTTTTATGTTTGAATACACAAATGTTCACCCTCATTACCAAGGAACCTACTGGATAGTTGTGTCTATTAATGTTAATGAAAGTATAGGGCTAGTAAGTATGTTGTTAGAACACAGAAAATAGTACAGGAAATCCTTGACTTACAATCAAGGATTGTGACTTTTCGAAGTTACAATGGCACAAACAAACAAAACTTATGACCAGTTTTCACACTTACGACTGTTGCATCATCCCCCTGGTCATGTGATCAAAATTCGGACACTTGGCTTATTTATGATGGTTGCAATGTTAAGGGGACACATGATCTCCCTTTGTGGCCTTCTGACAAGCAAAGTCAATGGAGAATCCAGGTTCACTTAACAATACTTTTGACTAATTTAACAACTACAGTGATTCGCTTAAGAACTATGGCAAGAAAGATTGTAAAATGGGTCAAACTCACTTAACAAATGCTTCACTTAACAGAAATTTAGGGTCAATTGTGGTCGTAAGTCGAGGACTGCCTATAATCCACATGAAAATTCTGGGAGCCTCAAATTGAAATAGAGCTTCACATGGAGCCTTATGAAGCTGTTTCGTTCTTGCATATGCATTTTAGAGCAGAGTAAATATCATCACCTTTTTCTTTGCCTTCCCATTCTACTGCAACAATCCTTTATTTTAGGAAATAGTGCTAGCCAACCCTGAACCGAAAACCTTAATTCCAATGACTTAGTTTAATTTATGATAAATCATAAAGTAAATTCTTTGGTTTGTGTTTAGCATATTTAGCAGAGTGACTGGAGACTAAAACATATGAAAAATGGTTGCAGAAATTGGGTATGTCTAGTCCCGTGATGGCACGCGTGCCAGAGATGGCACACAGAGCCCTCTCTGTGGACATGTGCACCATCGCCAGCTGCTCTTCCAGGTTCCGCCAGCTGCTCTCTCCGGCAGTCTGGCGCACATGCGCACTCCAATTTTGGCACTTGGTGCTGAAAAGGTTAACCATCCCTGGTCTAGTCTAACGAAGAAAAGGACTAGGGGTGATATGATAGCAGTCCTCCAATATCTAAGGGGTTGCCACATAAAAGAGGGGGTCAACCTACTTTCCAAAGCACCTGAAGGCAGGACAAGTAGGAAATGGCTAGAAATTAATCAAGGAGAAAACCAACCTAAAACTAAGGAGAAATTTCCTTACAGTTAGAACAATTAATCAGTGGAATGACTTGCCTGCAGAGGTTGTGGGTTTCACTGGAGGTTTTCTAAGAAGAGACTGGACAGCCATTTGTCTGAAATGGTATAGAACAGCGATGGCAAACCTTTTTTGGCTTGAGTGACACAAGTGGGGGGAGCGCAGGGGGGTCGTGTGTAGGCGTGCCGCACCCATAATGCAATGCGCGACCCGCCCAGTGCGCATGCGCGCACAACAGGCGCTCCCCCCCATTTTTACATGCTTTTTTCACCCTCCCCAGGCTCCAGAGGCTTTATAGGAGCCTGGGGAGTGCGAAAACAGCCTCTCCTGCCCCTCCCCCCCTCCCAGAGGCTTTAGGGACCGCTCGGAGGATTCCCTGAAGCCTTCGGAGCGCTCAAAACGACCCCCTGAGCAAACCAGAAGTGACTTCTGGTTTGCTCGGAGGGTCGTTTTAAGCGTTCCGAAGGCTTCAGGGAAGCCTCTGGACGGTCCCTGAAGCCTCCGGGGGGCCTCCGGGGGGGCGGGGGAGACTCTTTTTGCCCTCCTCAGGCTCCTATAAAGCCTCTGGAGCCTGGGGAGGGCGAAAAATGGCTTTAAAAAAGGGTGAACTCATCTGGCCAGCGCGCACATGCACGCTGGCCAGCTGACAGGGCAGCGCCTCGCATGCCCTGACAAATGGCTCTGCGTGCCACCTGTGGCACACGTGCCATAGGTTCACCATCACTGGTATAGAATGTCCTGCTTGAGCAGGGACTAGAAGACTCCAAGGTCCCTTCCAACTCTGTTATTCTGTCAAATTCTATGAAATATTCTGAGTTCCTAGTCAACCCTGCCTTGGATTTACATAAAGGCTAAGTGAACAGTGTGAACCAATTCTAGATTAGGAAAATTTAAAAATTCAGAAGAAAAAGCAAACTCACTTAGAGGCATGCAAATCATTTAATGGTCAAAATAGTCTGATTTCAAAACTGGCTGTTTCAAGAGTTCAGATACTGAAGTGGTGTGATTTCAAAATAAGTGTAGCAACCTCCATTTTGAGATTTATTACACAATAACTTCCCCCTTTTAATAGTTTTCATGTTTTAAAAAATCCTTTTAATTTATTGTCAATTTTTCTGCACACGAGAAGATCTGTAACTATGCAGAAACAGCCATTTTATTTGCGGGTTATTTCATTTTTCTGCCCAACTGATAAGCACAAAATTGCAAGAAAGCCTTGAAGGAGACTTCTGCTAGTCTTAAGTAAACCAATTAAAGCAGCTATCTAGGAATGTGCAGCATTTCATATCTGAAGCCAAAAAAGTGTTCCAAGTAAATCTGGCCATGCTGTTGGTGTTTCCTTAACTCAAGTGCTTGTTTTCTTGGGAGCCAGGGAAACACGCAGCTTCTCCGAGGTACTAACACCTTGGCTTGGGATCCAAAGAGATACGTACCCCTAGAGATCCCCAAATTAGCAGAGCAGCAGAGTTAGAAGGGAGATAAATCATTATATAGGAAGTAAAGATAAGCTTTTAAAAGGATTAGACATAAAATCCACAATTTCTTTAAAATTCTTATGCAAGTGAATAGTTTTTGGTAAGCCCTTTCTCTTTCCTAGGGGGTGGGGGTGGAATTATAACAAAAAAGGAAAAAGAGAGGTATCCAAAAAGATGTCCTCACCCACTGCTTGCTCCGACCATTAACATCACATGGCCCTCAAAGATAACTCTTGAAGGAATGCAGCTTAAGTAACTCAAGAAAAGATCTGGAATATGCAATTTAATATTATGTGGAGCTTACTCCTCCATTTTGAACAGAGGTAAATCCAGGGCAGGAACTGGAGAAAAGAAGCATCAGACAACAGATCCTCTCCCAAGAGATGGATCATTTTACTGCTTTGAAAGTGACTCAGTAATGCAAATAGGTCAGAATTATCTATATCCTGAGGAAGCCTACAATACTAGAAAAACACAAAAGTTTTAACCACTGAAGCACACAGAGGCAGCTATTTCACAGAGTTGTACTTTGGGCTTTTAACGACCTCTCTTTCCTTACTTATCAGCAGCACATGTGCTTTGTGCATTACTGGACTCAAGAAGAAAGAGGAAATAGCTGCCAATCTCTGAGAAACTCCAGTTTATGATAAAAATAAAATACTGAGCAAAGTCTGACGTACTCAACCATTCCACTTCTGTCCATTTTTTATTTTTTCGGCATTAACATTCACAGTTCTTCCCAAAAGATGTTTATCTCCAGTGAAACTTTCTTTCCCTCTGGTTCTTCATTTAGTACAATATCTCTTTCTTCACATCATTTCAGTTTTTCCTAGTTTCCAAACTTTGACTCTTACAAATGCATTTCCCCCTTCCCAAGATAAGGATGGAATCGCATTCAAGGTTGTACTGGGTACAGGTTCAGAGGTACCTTAGCCACGGGCTTTCATGGTGAACAATGACGCTTAGCACGTCTGCCAATGGAACTATATTGTGCATTGAGTACAGACCACAAGAACAGCATGCAAGTAGTCCTCGACTTACGCCCATAACCGAGTCCACGGTTTCAGTTGTAAGGCGAGCCACCAATTTTACTCTGACCAATTTTACTGTCTTTTCTGTGGTGGTTCTCAAGTGAATGCCACCATTGTGAACTCATTTGTTGCTATTTTCTAGCATCTAAAAGGTAGCAAAAAATGGGAGATTTATGCAGGTTTTGATAGCTTTCAGCAAAAACGGCATAAATTGGAGTCATGTGACCCCGCGGCATTGCAAATGGTTGTAAACAGGGGCTGATTGCTGAGCCCCCTCACAAAATGCAGTCATGTGACTGGAGGGGACACACACACACACACACACACACACACACACAGTTTGAATCCTGGTTGGGATCTGTTGTAACTTCAAACAGTCACTAAGTGGCCAGCCTTAAGTCTCGGACTATTTGTATTGCCTCTGTTGTATTTTCTCTTAAGTTCCACTTATGAAAGGACAAAAAAAAAATTAAGGCAAGAGGCAAGGAAGTTGTTGTAGAGAAGAGGAATATAATGGAAGTGAAGAGGAAATAGCATTGGCTGAAGATTTAGTCATGCCCACGGACAGTATTGGGAGGCAAAGCAGAACAAATCAATAAAGAGGAAAGCCTATTAAATAATAATAATAATAAAGATGCCCGGAACCAATTTCCGAAAATGGAAAGAAAACTACATCACCCTAACAAAATTTAAGCCGGCGTAGCGCACTTTAAAAATCTTACCAGGCATATTTATTTTGGCAAACCAGAGCACCAGACCCCAGAGCCTTTGCCTGTGAATGGCTGTTTTGTGCAAAATGCCATTTTTTTTCTTCTTCTTCTCCCTTCTTTGATAATCTGCATTACATGAATATGTATGAATGCATTTAAATTATTTACACAGCTACCACCACCACCACCTTAAAGAAAAATCACTCAGGGCAATTGGAAACAGCACAAAGCACTATTAAAAATAAAATAAAACCAAGATGAAAATCACAGAAAACTGGGATTACAAGCAGCCTCTATGACGCCATGCGTCAACGGGTCCCCTCTTTCTACTGAACGGGGCAAACGGATAAAATAAAATAAAAAGGCGTTTCAGATCCATACCGGCTATACGTAGATCTGCCCGTATAGCTGCAGCTGCAAAGGCGGGCAGGGGATTTAAACCCATGCAGACGTACCCAGATAGACACCCCCCCCCCAATTGCAACCCACATGCAACCCTGCAAACCTCCCCTGCCGGGATTTGTGGGCACGGCAGAGGTCGGGCAAACGCACCCATCCACACACACACCTTTTGCACGTGTACATGGGTGTTGTGTGTGTAAATGTCGTACCGGGAGCGAGCCTGCAGGGAGTCCTCCTCTTCCTCCTCTGCGGAGACCCTCCGGGAAGGGTGTGCAAGCGCAGCCAGGCTGCTCACAAGGAACAATGCAGCCCGCCGCGGTGACACGATCGTGTGAACGGGGCAGGGGGGGGGGCAGAAGAATATTACCTTCCCTCCCAAAGCGTCGCGCGCGAGGGCAGCCGCGCACGCCTCCTCGCCTCCCCGGAGGGCTGCCCAGACGAAGACGCCGCCTCAGGCAGGGGGGTTCCTCCTCCTCTTACACTCGACGGCGCGGCACTTTGGGGGCTCATCCCCGGTAGGGCGAGGCCCGGCGTCCGGGGATCAGAGGATGGAGCCCCGGCTTCGCCTCAGGGCTTCGAAGTCGAAGCGGCGGCGGCAGCGGCAGCAGCAGCAACAGCCGTCCGGTCTCTTCGCGCCATCGATTCTCCTCAGCAGTGGCCAAGCGGAAAGGCCCGGCGCGCCCGCCTTCAGCGCGCGCCTGCGCACGAGCGAGCCAGGGACCGCGAGGGAGCGCGCGCCCGGGAGGGGAGCAGCCACGCCCACTCCTCAGCGCCGCATCTCCGAGCAACCGAGCCGCGCCCCTTCTCTCTCTCTCTCTCTCTCTCTCTCTCTCTCTCTCTCTCTGCCCCGCCCACTCCAAACTATAGCGAGCCCGAACCAATCGCTTTTCCCTTTCGTTGATTGACGGGTCCTGGAGGTGGGACGAGGAGGAAAGAAGGCAAACCCTTTCGGTGCCTTGACGGGACGTAAACCCCGCCCACTTGCCACGGATCCTTGTTTTCTCATTGGCCGGCAACCCGTCAGCCTTGGGCTGGGATTCGCCGGGCGGGCGGAAGAGACGGGGCGGAAGTGTGAACGGCGGTCGGGAGGCGTGTCCTCGGAGAAGCCGGGCCTCTAGGCCGCGAGGTGGGTTTGTGGGAAGCAACCGGTCGTCTGAAGGGTCCATGGCGGCGAGGTGGGTGTTGTTGTTGAGGGGCGGCCTTTTAGGCCCCCACGTGGCTGGGCTTCGGAGGAGAGGGGCGGAGAAGGGGTCGCGTGAGGAGAAGGCGGAGTGAAGATAATGCTGTTCTGACCGTGAGGGACAAAACCTGATTCGAACCGACCTTTCCGAAACTCTCCCTGTTCGCCCTTTGGATAGAGACGCCGAAGATCCGGCGACGGACCACGTTAATGCATTATTAAGATGACGTTTGCCCGTCCCTCACGCAAAACAAAAGGCTTCCCGAAACGGTGCCCTCCGGATTCCCGCTCCCATCATCCCCAGCCACAGCCAACTCCACCTGGGGCTCGTTGGAGGCTACCGGAGTGGCATCTATCGAGGGTCCAGAACCCTCCGGGGCTCCTTAACGAACTTGAGCACAGGGCAGGCCTGGGAGTCGCTAGGATGGGAGACCACCAGGAGAGATTTCAGGGGGAGAGAGAGAGAGAGAGAGCCATTCTGTCCAGGTAGTCCTCGACTTACGACTTACAACAGTCCGTTTAGTGACCGTTCAAAGTTGCAACAGGACCAAAAAGGTGACTTAGGACCATTTTTCACACTTAACGACTGTTGTTGCATCCGTGTATGATCAAAATTCAGACAGGTGACAATTGACTCATATTTATGACAGTTGCAGTGTCCTGGCATCATGTGGTCCCATTTAGCGACCTTCTGACAAGCAAAGTCAATGGGGAAGTCAGATTCACTTAACAATCAGGTTACTACCCTGTTTCCCCAGAAAATAAGGCTGGATAATAATTTTGAGCGCATGCGCTAAAATAAACCCTCCCTGAAAATATTGCAACACAGCAGCAGCCCTGAGGTGACCACGCTCGCCGCCTCCTGCACCTCAAAAATAATTAGACTTCCCCGAAAATAAGGCCAAGTGCTTATTTCGGGGGGCCAAAAGAAAATAACACCCTGTCTTATTTTGGGGAAAAACATGGTAACTTAATAGCTGCAGTGATCGCTTAACCACTGTGGCTAGAAGTCATAAAATGGGGCAAAATGCACTTAACAAATGTTTTGGTTAGCGACAGACATTTTTGGGCTCCATTGTGGTCGTAAGTCAGGGACTACCAGCATTGTTGCTGACAAAACAACACGGCCTCCATTAATGTATTGAAGGGCCAGGCTCAGCCTTCCGATCCCAGGTATTAATTGCTCAGCCTGGTCTATTTTCTTCACCCTTCCTATATTGTAAGGAGCCGTTTTGTCGTGTGCCACATGTGTACAACACCCATCTGGACTTCTTTATTAGCTTTTTAAACTTCTGCAGTTTGGGGAGATCTACAAATAAAAATCCCATCTGCAATAAAGATAGTCCTTGATTTACAACCGTTCATTTACACAACCAGGGGAAAAATGACTTATAATCATTGCAGCATCCTCAAGGGTTACGTACTCAAAACTTGGCCCCTTGGCAAGTGGTGTGTATTTAGGATAGATGCGGTCAGGTAACATTCCCAGCCAGCTTCTGGCAAGCAAAGTCCATGGGGGAAGCTGGCTTCACTTAACAACTGCAGTAATTTGCTTAACTATGGGACAAAATGTCATAAAACGGGGCATGTCATTTAGCAGACAGTCTTGTTTAGCCATAGAAATGTTGGGTTCATAAATCAAAAAACCCCTGTGGTGCCCAGGTAGTAAACCCTCTCAAAACACGGGTTTTTATTCATTCATATTAAATCACAGCTGCCATCCTCATGATTCTATGTCAATTAATTTAAAAGTTTAAAAGTTCAAATGGAAGAGCTCTGATTAAACTTAATTCTTATGAATTTATATGTTGAGACTTGCATAGAGGGAGGTAGAGGGAAGTATTTGTTTTGCGGCTGAAGAAATAGTGGGTGTTGCTTTTAGTTTCTAGTGTTAAATCTGTATAATGATAAATTTTATGAGTGATCGGGCAGAAATAATTGCATTCTTTGTCCCACCATTTTTTTTCCACCCTGATCTTCTTGAGCATAAAAAGATCTTTGATTGAAATCATTTATAGTTCATTGAGGATTCAAGCGGATCCAACCTTCCATTTTTCAACAGGAGCCATCATTGTTTATTTTGGAAGGTCTTTATCCTTAGTCAATGAAAGAACCTTAAAAGTCAAATTTGGTCAGTGGAAAATCTGTTTTTCAAATAACAGTAGGAGATTGAAGAAAGGAAGAAATTATTTTGATTCTTTGATTCAGACATAGGTGTCTGACATGTCCTTTGCGTTCTTGGCTTCCTTCCTCTGTTTGTTGGGCAAATTATCACACTTGCAAAGTGCTAGACCTGTATTATTAAGTCAAGATACAAGGCAAAAATTGCATTATTGACATTTCTACGCCAGAAAGCACAGCTTATAGTTACAGTCCTGGTTCTAACCCCTTTCTCTGCATAGGCTGCTCCAGAATGGAAGGTGGAGAAAGCAGTGCGGATCTGGTAATTAACAAAAGATTTGTCTCAGAAGCTGAGTTAGAAGAACGCCGCAAGCGAAGACAAGAGGAATGGGAGAAAGTTCGGAAACCTGAAGACCCCAAAGGTATTTGGCTGTCAGTTGGGGGATTATCTAAAGAGTCACACACCCAAGCAGGTTCAGTGTGAATCTAAGGAGCATTCAACCAACTACTGGCCCATGGACAAGGCCTGATTGGAAAGATATTTGAGCAAAGTTATAAGTAATAACTAAGATGAAACTAATAGACCAGTTCAATGTCATCCTGAAAATATTCCTAGCTATTTATTTAACTGGAAAAAGAAGCTAAGGAAGAAAGTTTGTATAGTAATATAGAACAGATAACAGTTCCAATATTTGAGGGGCTGCCTCAAGGAAGAGGGGGACAACCTGTTTTCCAAAGCACCAGAAGGCAAGACAGAAAACAATAGATGGAAACTAATCAAGGAGAGAAGCAATCTGGAATTTCCTTACAGTGAGGACAATTAATCACTGGAACAACTTGCCTTCAGAGGTTGTGGGAGCTTCATCACTGGTGGCTTTTAAGAAGAGATGGATAGCCATTTGTCTGAAATGGTATAGGGTCTCTGTTTGAGCTAGGGTTGGACTAGAAGACCTCCAAAGTCCATTCAACTCATTATTCTAATCTTCCTCGGTTATCAGTGTTAGGAAGAAGACAATTCACATGCTCAGCAATTAGTTTTTAGCATTTTTAGTACTTCTGTGGTTTTTTTAAACATGGGAAACAAGTCAAGATATGGCAGGATAGAGGGAGGCTAATGGATTTCCTGAAGCTCCTCGCAAATTATAACCAAGATCTGAGTTGGGAACTTTTTGATCTACAGCTCATTATCTAAGCCACTGTCTCATCAAGCTAATGTTTAATAACTCTCTATTACCTGCTCTTGAATGTGCAACAGAGTGTTATATTAAAGCTACTGTTGACTTAACAGCAGAAGTATCATCTGTCAGTTTTGTAGAAAATGTGCCTTAATTTCACCAGTCACAATTTAAACTCCTCTATCATGTATGGAATCAACAGGTTAAAGTTTACAGACATCAGTTCTTTTCTGTTCTAACATAAAAATGACTAGTGGGATGTGCTTTAAAACAGGAAGCCTTGTTGTTTTCCTGTGGTTGATTAACTCGATGGATGGAGTAAATTTTCTGTTAGAGCAATTCCTGAATTCTGTCTGACAAATCTGTTTTCTCCTTCTCCTAGAATGTCCTGAAGAAGTGTATGACCCCCGTTCTCTCTATGAAAGGCTTCAGGAACAGAAAGACAAGAAGCAGCAGGAGTTTGAAGAACAGTTCAAATTCAGTAAGTTTCACTAAGCGTCCCTGAAATTCAATTGCACAGAGATTAACGCCTTGTTTTTTTCTTTCTTGTCTCCCTGGAATGGTATCCTTAAGAACAGAACTGTCTCTCCTGAAATGCTTCCTTATGGAGAAGGCTTTGCCACCCTCTTACAGTTGTGCTAACACAGCTGGCTTCTTGGCTACTCCTGGAATCCAGAAACCAGTCTGCCCACTTCTGCAGAGGAAAGGGAAAAGCATTGAAATGTGAAGCTTGGCAGAACTGCCAACTTTTCTTATTGGCTTCAAAAGTTGCAGGTTTAGTTGCAGGTTTATTCTACCTTCATACATCGGTGGACAATGGGGAAATGACCTCCAGAGGAAAACATTTGTATTTTATCTTTCCATCTGGTACCACTTCTTGCTAACTTCCTGATCTTTCTTGCCTCTGTGAAGCTTTATGTCAGGGGTGCGGCTTTAAGAATTGTGGACTTCAGCTTCCAGAATTCCCCAACCAGCCGTGGGGACTTGAAGTCCACCTACCATAAAGTTGCCGAGTTTGACAAACGTTGCCTTAGAGTAGCTCCATGATCCTTAGAAAAGAGGTGCAGCTGCTTTGAAGCATTAACAAATAGATGTTACGTTTGCATTCCTGCATGCTCAGAAACATCTTTTGATGCTTGAATATGAGGTCTTCTCCAATCCTTCAACTCCAAATTATCTCAATGTGGCCACTGTATCCAATTAGTCAACTCCTTAGCTCAGTATTCCACAGTCTTGCCAGCTTTACAGTGCATGGACTTTCTGGCTGGGAAATTCTGGGAATTGAAGTCCACACAAGTTGCTAAAGTTAAGAAACGCAACTCTAGTTTGTTTACCCTGGCTGGCAACAGCCTTTCAGGTAAGGCTCAGTTGTGAGATGCAACAAGCGTAGACTGACCCTTTTTCATGGTCTTTCCTTCATTCTGTCCCGGAATCATTGGCTTTTGGAAAGGAGGGGCTGCACATTGTGCTGAGCTACAGTTGTCTTGGCTTCGGTTGAAAGAGTTCATTGCTGTATTTTAAGTCATTGGTTTTGTCTGCCTGTTGTGCTTCTTCAACCCCAACCTCTCTTTATTGCAATGGTTCTCAACCTGTGGGTCGGGACCCCTTTGGGGGTCGAACGACCCTTTCACAGGGGTCGCCTAGGGCCATCGGAAAACACATATTTTCAATGGTCTTAGGAACCGAGACACCAAGTTTATGGTTGGGTGTCACCACAACATGAGGAACTGTATTAAAGGATCGCGGCATTGGGAAGGTTGAGAACCGCTGCTTTATTGTATTTTGTTATCTTGGCGTGTAAAACCATCACCCAGTCTGCAGAGATAGGCTGTTTTCAGAGCCAAGTGGTTTGCTGACTACGAATAGAATTTCCTATTGTTAACACCCTGTTTTGTTAATGTTTAGATTATAAAGACACATGGGAACATTTTTACTTAGCCTTTGGGTTAAGATCAAGCGTTGTATTTACCTAGGATGCATAACCAGGATTGGTAAAACACTGGAATTGAGATTTGCACAACAATCCAAGCTTAGTATAAGGCCACACCTAGAATGCTGCATCCAGTTTTGCTCACCACATTAAAAGAAAATGTTGAGACTTTGGAAAAAAAATGCAAAGCAGAATAGCTAGGATGATTAAAGGCCTGGAGACTAAAACAGATGAAGAACGGTTGGAGGAACTGGGTTTGGCTAGTCTAAAGAAAGGAAGAACTAGACTAGGACTAACCAGTCTTCCGGTAGTTGAGGGGCTGCCACAAAGAAGAGGGCGTCCATCTATTTTCCAAAGCACCAGAGAGAAAGGAAAGAAACAATGAATGGAAACTAATCAAGGAGAGAAGCAATTTGGAATTAAGGAGAAATTTACTGACAGTGAGGACAGGAACAATTTGCCTCCAGATGTTGTGGATGCTCCATCACTGGAGGTCTTTAAAAAGAGATTGGGCAGTCACTTGTCTCAAATGGTATAGGGTCTCCTCTTGAGCAGAGCGCTGGACTAGAAGACCTCCAAGGTCCCTTCCAACTCTATGCTGATTCTGATTTTCACTGGCTTTTAATCTCAGAACCCAGATTATTGAATGAACCTCCAGATTCCATAGTGAGAAATGTTAGTTCAGGGTGACGCTCTTTTTCCTAGAGCAGCGATGGGGAACCTTTTTTGGCTCGCGTGCCATAAGTGGGAGCGCAGGGGAATCGTGTGCGGGCGTGCCGCACCCATCATGCAATGAGCAACCCCCCCAGTGCGCATGCGCGCACTACAGGCGCGACCCCCCCATTTTTTGCATGCTTTTTTTGCCCTCCCCAGGCTCCAGAAGTTTTATAGGAGCCTGGGGAGGGTGAAAACGAGATGGCCGAGATGCTGTAGCTAAATGTGTGGGTTTATCACAATCTTGGCTTGTTCTCTACAGAAAATATGGTCAGGGGCCTGGATGAAGATGAGTCCAAGTTCCTGGATGAAGTTTCTCGGCAGCAAGTCCTGATCGAAAAGCAGCGTCACGAAGAAGATCTCAAGGAACTGAATGAGTACCGGATATCCTTGGTCCTGAAAGGAGTGGGTGGGTTTCCTTCTTCCTTTTTGGGGGGGTTCAGAAGCAGCCATCAGTGTGTTTCTGGGAAGTCTTGTTCTTGTCTTTGAACTTTTTGGAGTGTTAAATTATTCTAAGACAGGTGCCAAGTTTACATTCTTGGGGTGCAAGGCATTACAACTATTTCTCAATTTATCACCAGAATTTCTGCGGGTGAGCGAGATAGTTGTTAAGTGAGTTTTGCCCCCTTTCTTGCTACAGTTGTTCAGTGAATCGTTGTAGTTGTTAAGTCAGTTGTTCAATGAATCTGGCTTCCCCATTGACTTTGATTGTCGCAAAGGTGATTGGATGACCCCGGGTCAGTTCAACCGTCATAAATACATGCCAGTTGCCAAGCATCTGATTTTTTTGATCACGTGGCCTTGGGATGCTGCAATAGACCTAAGCGTGTAAAACGGTCTTAAATCACATTTTTTGTGTCATAACTTTGAACGGTCACTAGAGGAGTGGCTTTAATAGTGTAGCCGGGGTGAATAAGCTTCACCGCTGTGCCATGATGTGTCACACTTTTAAATTCTTCGGCTGCTTTAAATCTTTCTTTGGTCTGAGACAGTCAGTACAATTCGATACAATATACTGCATTCAGTTTTGGTCGCCACGATGTAGAAAAGATGTGGAGACTCTAGAAAGAGTGCAGAGAAGAGCAACAAAGAGGATTAGGGGACTGAAGGCTAAAACATGAAGAACGGTTGCAGGAACTGGGTATGTCTAGTTTAATAGAAAGAAGGACTAGGGGAGACATGATAGCAGTGTTTCAATATCTCAGGGGTTGCCACAAAGAAGAGGGAGTCAAACTATTCTCCAAGGCACCTGAGGGCAGGACAAGAAGCAATGGGTGGAAACTAAACAAGGAGAGAAGCAACTTAGAACTGAGGAGAAATTTCCTGGCAGTGAGAACAATTAATCAGTGGAACAGAAGTTGCCTCCAGAAGTTGTGAAAGCCCCAACACTGGAAGTCTTTAAGAAGATGTTGGACAGCCATTTGTCTGAAACGGTATAGGGTTTCCTGCCTAGGCAGGGGGTTGGACTAGAAGACCTCCAAGGTCCCTTCCAACTCTACTATTATATTGTATTGTATTAAGTAGACTGTAATGATATCCATTCATTTATATTCTTAACTATCGCCGCTTACATGGTTTTAGAGTCTATTGTTATATTTTATCGTGAATGTTTAACGTAGGAAAACATTGTACAGGTAAGTCTCCCATTTCCAACCGTTCATTTAGCAGCGGTTCAAAGTTACAGCGCAGTGAAAAAAGGTGATTTATGACCACTCTCACAATCATCACAACATAATCACAGGATCAACATTTGGGCACTTGGGCTGCCTTTCTCCTTTGCAGGGAGCGTCAAATCTTTCCATCTCTCTGCCTACAGGTAGTCCTCGGCTTATGACTGGTTGCTTAGCGACCATTTGAAGTTACACCAGACCTCCCATTTGAGCAGTTCCAACAGCTGCCTTCCTCTCCATGATCACGTGATTAAATTTTGGCCATTTGGCCACCGATTTGCATTTATGACACAGTTTGCAGATTTCTTCAGGTTTCCAGCAAAAAAAACAACAACTGTTAAGTAAAACAGACTCACTTAATGTCTATCATGACTTACAACCATCATTCTGGGCTTAATTACAGTCGTAAGGTAAAGACTGCTGAAATAATAATCTCACTGCAAACCGACTCCCATTTAAGATTTACAGTATCTTCTCTTCTTTAGTGACCAAGCCAGTCAACTTGTACAAATTTAGAAATGTCCACCAGGAATGATCATAAAAGTAGTTTTTTTAAAAAATTGACCAGAGTGTGGACGTGTCTGCCCAGATCCCCAATTCGGTGAGTCCCTTATCAGGGTCTACATGTCTCCTTGGTTTTAAATATTTAAAATGTCAGGTTTGTTGCATAAGCATTGGACAAACAGGAGGCTGAGATTATTAGTTCAGCTAATAATGTAAGTAAAATCTACTGGGGCGGGGGATGAAAAAGCCACTGGATTCCTGATCAAGCACATGTCTGCTGGCCTTTTGCCAGAGTAAGTTCTAAAGGGCTAGCCCAGGGGTGTCCAAACTTGGGAACTTTAAGACTTGTGGACTTCAACTCCCAGAAATCCCCAGCCAGCATAGAGTTGAAGTCCACAAGTCTTAAAGTTCCCAAGTTTGGACACCCCTGGGCTAGGCTGTGTGTTGGCTGGTCAGGCTGGTTTGACTGAGGCTCTGCTCTAAATTTTCCATGATTTCATCCTTTTATCTATTGTTTGCTCAGTTGTTTCCAGTTTCCATCTGTGACTTACCAGTTCCTTGCTCTGTGGGCTGTGCAGAACTACGCAGCATCTATGGAAAAGGAAGGCTAACGATCATTTTTCTTGCCCAGCAAACATTTTAGGTTATTTATGTATCTTCTCTTCCCCAACCAGTTTTTGCTCATGATTGCACTGGAACTATAGGTAATCCCCGACTTACGGCCACAATTGGATCCAAAATTTCTGTTGTTAAACGAAACATTTGTTACGTGAGTTTTGCCCCCATTTTATGAGTTTTCTTGCCACTGTCGTTAAGTGAATCACTGCATTTGATAAGTGAGTAACCCGGTTAAGTGAATCTGGCTTCCCCGTTGGCTTTGCTTGTCAAAAGGTCGCAAAAGGTTACCACATGACCTTGGGACACAGCAATGGTCATAAGTATGAACCAGTTGCCAAGCATCTGAATTTTGACCACGTATTCATGGGGATGCTGCAAAGGATGTAACTACGAAAAACGGCCTTAAGCCACTTTTTCCAGTGCTGTTGTAATTTTGAATGATCCCTAAACAAACGGTTGTAAGTCGAGGACTACCTGTATTTTCCATTATGAATTTATCGGGGAATCGCTAGGAAACCTCACCCAGGTGTTGCCCCTCTTTTCCATGACAATGGGATACCTGGTTTGATCATTCCGGCAGGTGATTAATTTCGCTCTGGAATGGCGTGAAATTCACCAAGGAGTCTCCGGTGGCTTTTACTCCACTAGTTAAAAGTCCGTAGAGATTCTCAGTCCTCCAGGTCATGGTTGTCCCAAAGGTGCTTTTTCAGGAGGCAACTGGACTTTCTTGTTTTTTCTTTGAAGAGGTTTCGCTTCTCATCCAAGAAGCTTCTTCCGCTCTGACTGGATGGTGGGGAATGGAGGGATTGATGCTCCTTGCAGACAGCTGGTCATTTGCATCCTTTTAGAGGGCCCTTGAAGCACTGGGAGGTTTATCTGGGTCCTCAGGGTGTCCTGAGTGGTGCAAATAGTTCCTGTAGTGTGCAATTTTTCCCTCTGGAAATCCATTCCTAGTCCCACATCTTTCAAAGGGTCTTCATCCCAAAATTCAGAGATTCAGGACATTGGTTGTCCCAAAGGTACTTTTTCAAGCGGCACCTGGAATTTGTTCCACTAGTTGTAGCCAGCTTTAAGTGGCAGTGCTCATCTCTGTTTCTTTAAGCCAGGGTTTCTCAACCGTGGCCACTTGAAGACGGGTGGACTTCAACTCCCAAAATTCCCAAAGCGCTATTGCCCTTTCATCCATCTTTCCCATCAAACCATCATGCATTCCATTTCGCACAGTGGTTAGAATGCAGTATTGCAGTCTGACTCTGCCCACTGCCAGGAGTTCAATCCTGACCGGCTCAAGGTTGACTCTTCTGAGGTCAATAAAATGAGAATCCAGATTGTTGGGGTCAAGAAGCACTGTGAAGTGGTATATAAGTCTTAAGTGCGATTGCTATTTTGGGCTGTTTTCAATAAAGATCCTGCCCAATGTTGGGTTTTTGGTAAGCGTGCTAGTGCCATTCTCAAGATTCAGTTGATGGCACTAGAGAGCTAATTTAGTAGAACTCCAAGCTAGTCATGATATCGCATCCTACCCCACACATCCCTGCGACCGATTCGCTCTCACAGAGAGGGACTCCTCCAGGTGCCGTCCACTAGGCAATGCCAGCGGGCGGCGCCCAGGAGTAGGGCCTTCTCTGTGATGGGCCCGACCCTCTGGAATGACCTCCCCCCCGACATCAGAACAACCATCGATCTCCACTCCTTCCGCAAGAAACTTAAGACCCACCTGTTCCACTTAGCTGGCCTGGCCTAACCGTAGCTTTAATCTTCAATCTTTCTGACCTGTATTTTAAATTCTCGGGGGTAGGCTTTTAGACTGCTTTTTAATTTTTATTATTGTACAGCTTTGCATTTAATCTGTTTTTAAGGGGTATTTAATATTTTCTACTATGTATATGGTTTTTTAGTTGCTGTCTGTACACCGCCCCGAGTCCCTTCGGGGAGAGGGGGCGGTCTATAAATTCAATAAAATTCAAATTCAAAATGATATGAATTTGATCCGGCAGGGATTATCTATCTAGATCTCTATTTAGACGAGAGAGAGGGAGGTAGAAAGAGGGGAGGGAGGGAGGGAGATGCACACAGAGAAATATGCACAGATTAGCTTTCGCTGGGATAAAAACTAGGAAGGATAGAATTTGAATCTAATCCTTATTTGCTTTTAAGAAAAAGCTCTTTGTTTGAACTCTAGTATTATAATAGACCCAAGGTATGTAGCTCAGTAGATGGTTAACCTGAGTGGATTTGGTGTGCCGTGTGCAAGTTTTCTTACTGAATAGGTCTTTGTATCAATCCTCTTAACTTTATGCTTGCAGGGGGGTGGGGGTGAAATCCAGCAAAGGTAGTTTTCACATGCAGTATTTGTACATATAGTGCTCCAAACTTTGTGTATGCCAGAACCATAGTACAGTAAATATAGTAGCAAAAACGTAAGAAGCAAAATAATAAAACTACTGGTTAACGCTTGTGGACCTGCAAATACGGCTACACAACAGTGTATAAAGCTGTAGCATAACTTTGTTTTGCGTGTCTTCAGTGCTTCCTCCCACTGCATTCTTTTCCTCCTTAACTCTGAGTTCACAACACTTTATCAAAAGTTGGAGCCAGCGCCGACTTGAAGAAGGAAGCAGACAAGAAACTGTCGGTAAAATCAGAAAACAAGACGAAATTCTCTCAGGCCAAGCTGTTGGCAGGAGCTGTGAAACACAGAAGGTAAGTTTTGCAACTCGGTAGTTTTGCCCCCAAGGCTCAGAGTGGCAGCAGTAACAAAAAAACTCAAGTCTTTGGACTTTCCCATGCAGTAAAACTAACTAAATTCCAGATTTTTTTTGCAGTTGGACGAAATCAATCTCTCTTTGTCCCCCTCTGGAGCTAACATAAAACTCTGACAGGCATGTAAATCCAGAAATCAGGTTCCACATATCAGAAGCATCTGGATATGTTCGGTTACACTTGGACCTGCCTTTCCAAAGATCTCGTTGGGAATTGGATCTTCCTGGGCAGAAACTTTGGAAACTAGGCAGTGGGAGAGGGTAGAGATGGGAGAAATACCTAGATTGAACAGCCAAAAAATAGATGCAAACAAAGATCCAAGAGAGGAATATGGGAGGCAAGTCAAAAAAAAAGCATAGCAATTAAGTTCTGAAGCAGGCAAGAGGTGATGGATAGATGATTTCTTTTTTTTTGTTATTGTTCTGATTTGCTTTTCTCTCTCTCTCTCTCTCTCTCTCTCTCTCTCTCTCTCTCTCTCTCTCCTTCCCTTTTTAAGGTAGGTGACATGATTAGAAGTTAGGTAGGATAGAAAGATGGAATAATTGAATAATGACAGACTGCAACTTAATATATTTATGTATTATTATTAGAAATTTTTGTTGGTTGAATGTAACAATTATGACTAATTTCATTAGTTTTATTTGTATTAGAATGTGTGGCCCCTGGTATGACGGCCAGGTGCCACACTGTTCATGCATTGATATACAAATACAAATACAATAGCAGAGTTGGAAGGGACCTTGGAGGTCTTCTAGTCCAACCCCCTGCCTAGGCAGGAAACCCTATACCGTTTCAGACAAATGGCTATCCAACATCTTCTGAAAGACTTCCAGTTTTGGGGCATTCACAACTTCTGGAGGCAACTTCTGTTCCACTGATTAATTGTTCTAACTATCAGGAAATTTCTCCTCAGTTCTAAGTTGCTTCTCTCCTTGAATAGTTTCCACCCATTGCTTCTTGTTCTACCCTCGGGTGCCTTGGAGAATAGTTTGACTCCCTCTTCTTTATGTTTGTAAAAAAATAAAAAATGAAAAACTTATTTAGAGAAAAGGGAATTGCATCTCCCCTGGACAACTTCCAGGCAGAGGAGGATCCAGGCTTCCCTAACGGATTGAAAATGATTGAGGAGGGAACCTGGAATACAGGTAGTGCTCAACTCTTTGTTCAGTGATCGAAGTTACAACGGCACTGGGGGGAAAAGTGGCAGGGCCATTTCTCACACTTAGGACCCTTGCAGCCTCCCCAGGGTCAGGCGATCAAAATCCTCAGCCACCTGGCAACTGGTTCGTATTTATGGCAGTTGCAGTATCCCTGGGTCACGTGATCCCCTTTTGCGCCCTTCAGACAAGCAAAAGTCAATGAGGAAGCCAAGTTGTGTTACTAACATAATAACTGCAGTTACTCACTTAACAACTGTGGTAAGGAAGATCATAAAATGGAGCAGAATTCCCTTCACCGCCTTGCTTAGCAATGGAAATTGGGGGCTCAGTTGTGGTTGTAAGTTGAGGATTACCTGTCACGAGGAGGAGGGCAATGGAATTGGGGCAGAATGGATTCTCGCCCCGAGAGTAGCCACAGGATAGAACCCTTCAGGCTATGCTGGGTGCCTACAGACTTGACATGCGCCTGGCGCATCCTGTCTCCCTTCTTCACTATTTCTATATTACGAAGGTCAGTAGATGGGAAACCGACACGTTGTAAGTCACTGATCCTCGGCCTTGCGGTCTTCCCTTTGGGTCTTTCCCAGAAGCCTCGGAGGCAGGTTTATGGGATGCTTGCCTGGTCAAGAGGAAACCAGGAGTGAGGTGGGAGAAGAAAAAGAGACCTCGGAGGTCTTCTAGACCAACTCCTCTACTGAAGCAGGAGACTCTATACCAGTCATTCGCCTGGGGAGGGCAAAAAACGGGTCCACCATGACATGCATGTTCCAAAAGCAGGGGGAGTGCGGGGGAGGGGGGTCGTGTGCACGTGCCCTCCCCTCACCCTTCCCCCCTCCTGCTTTTGGCGTGCGATGGGATGGTGGACCCATTTTTCACCCTCTCCAGCTCCAGAGGCTTTCTAGGAGCCTGGGGAGGGCAAAACGCCCCCCCCCCTCCACACGCATGGCTTCTAAGAAACAGCCCATTTTCTGACTTCTGGTTTGCGTGTTGGGCTGTTTTTCTCCTTCAGGAGGCTTCCCTATTGGAGGAATTATGGAGGAATGATGTACATCTTCAGCCAGCTGAGGCATCTGAACCAACTGTGGTCACCTTAGTATGATGTGCGCCTCTGATTATATCTTTCTGCTTGCCTGTTTTCCATAAAGGAGCTAATTTAAGTTCCACTCCTTGGATTTGTGTCTCTTTACAGCTCAGAAGGTGCCAACAGTGTAAAAAGATTGAAACTGGACCCGGATCCTGACCACCATAAGGTTCCAGGTGTGTATCTGAATGGGTCGGGAAGGTCCCAGGTTTATGGGGTTCAGTGCTTTGCATGGTTAACCATGCCCGGCTTTCACACGTTGCCCTTGAAAGGTTGGGACGGAAGGGGATTTTACTAAAGTGATAGTGTGGTGTTTTTCAACCTTGCAGACAGCAAAGCTAGCTGGGGAATTCTGGGAGTTGAAACCCACCCCTCTTAAAAACACCAAGGTTGAGAAACACTGTGAGGTTGGATGAAACCTAGCAGCAGACCAGGCTGAGTGAGCAGCCTTTGACTGGGCTCTTCTTGGAGACATTCTTGGGCAGATAGACTCCAAATTGAATCTTTTGGTTCAGCTGCAATGCACCTGCCATGCTGAGTCCTAGTCCTATTGCGGTCTTATGGGGTAGGTAGAATCTGAATAGAATAGAGTAAAGCAGAGCAGAATAAAATAGAATAGACTGGAATAGAGCAGAGCAGAGCAGATTGGAGTAGAGTAGAATAGAATAGAATAGAATAGAATAGATATTGGAATGAAAGAATAGAGCAGAACAAAACAGAATAAAATAGGATAGACTGGAATAGAGCAGAGCAGAACAGACTGGAGTAGAATAGAACAGAATAGAATAGAATAGAATAGAATAGAATAGAATAGAATAGATATTGGAATGAAAGAATAGAGCAGAACAAAACAGAATAAAATAGAATAGACTGGAATAGAGCAGAGCAGAACAGATTGGAGTAGAGTAGAATAGAATAGAATAGAATAGAATAGATATTGGAATGAAAGAATAGAGCAGAACAAAACAGAATAAAATAGAATAGACTGGAATAGAGCAGAGCAGAACAGATTGGAGTAGAGTAGAATAGAATAGAATAGAATAGAATAGAATAGAATAGATATTGGAATGAAAGAATAGAGCAGAACAAAACAGAATAAAATAGAATAGACTGGAATAGAGCAGAACAGTAGAATAGATTAGATTAGATTAGATATTGGAATGAAAGAGTAGAACAGAGCAGAATGAAATAGAACAGACTGGAGGAGAGGAGAATTAGGAAAAAAGCTATGACATAGATGATCAAAAATCTCCATGAACATTCAGACAAAATTAATCTGGTCCACCATTGCAGTTGGATGGGGGTCACCTGGTGTCTGAAAAGAGTAAAGATGACTTTTCCAAGCTCAGTATCCTGGTTTGAGAGCAGTGCCACTAAGCCTCCAGATGGCTACATCACTGTTCGTTCTGCGTGACATAAACCACCGTCTATTTTACTGATCGCGAGCCTTGAAGTCTCCCCCAAGGCAGAACTGCTAGAGAACGGGGGACAGAAGCTTCACAAAATTGGGACTGTGCCTGCCCTTGTGATTCTGCCTGGTCCAGACTTCGGCTGTTTGCTTCCAGAGGCAAGGCGTGGGGGTAATCCAAGAGATGGGCGTTGTTGCACACTGCCTGGCCATCTGCTCACTTAGTTCCCCTTCTAAGGTCTCCAGGCTAATTAGCCACAGAAGGCCGGCTGTCTCTAATCTCTTTCAATATTAGTCATTCTCCCAAATGCTTGGCAGGGTTGGTTGATAACTCTGCGTGGCGCTTGGCCCACAATGGCATGTTGCACACACAGAGATTTGGCATTTGGAGAGATGTTTCACTTCACTGCACACGGAACAGGGCTTAAGTCTTTCTCCTGGATGGGGAGTCTTCTGAGCCAAGGTTGCCAAATTCTTTCCCAGAGCCAAAGATTTTTATGTTTTTATTTAATCCCACCTTGGTTGTCACACAAGGTGGTGAACAGATCTAATCCTCCTCCCTCCTTTTCCCTCCCAACACAGCCCTGTGAGGTGGGTTGGGCAGTGAGAGAATGACTGGCCCAAAGTCACCCAGCCAGTTTTCATTCCTAAGGCAGGACTAGAACTCACCATCGCCTAGTGCAGTGATGGCGAACCTATGGCACGCGTGCCACAGGTGGCATGCGGAGCCATTTGTCAGGGCACGCAAGGGAAGCCTCCAGACGGTCCCTGAAGCCTTCGGAGCGCTCAAAACGACCCTCCGAGCAAACCAGAAGTGACTTCCGGTTTGCTCGAAGGGTGGTTTTAAGCGCTCCGAAGGCTTCAGGGAAGTCTCCGGATGGTCCCTGAAGCCTCCGGGGGGGCAGGGGAGGCTCTTTTCGCCCTCCCCAGGCTCCTATAAAGCCTCTGGAGCCCGGGGAGGGCGATAAAAGCATGTAAAAATGGGGGGGTCGCGCCTTTTGTGCGCGCATGCGCACTGGGGGGTCGCACATTGCATTATGGCTGCGGCACGCCTGCACACGACCCTCCGCTCCCCCAGCTGTGGCACATGAGCCAAAAAAGGTTCGCCATAGCTGGCCTAGTGATTGGCCCAAAGTCACCCAGCCAGCTTTTATTCCTAAGGCAGGACTAGAACTCACCATCGCCTAGTGATTGGCCCAAAGTCACCCAGTCAGCTTTCATTCCTAAGGCAAGACTAGAACTCACCATCGCCTAGTGATTAGCCCAAGGTTACCCAGCCAGCTTTCATTCCTAAGGCAAGACTAGAACTCACCATCGCCTAGTGATTGGCCCAAAGTCACCCAGCCAGCTTTCATTCCTAAGGCAAGACTAGAACTCACCATCGCCTAGTGCAGGGGTCAGCAACCCGCAGCTCTGGAGCCGCATGTGGCTCTTTTATCTCTCTGCTGTGGCTTCCTGTTGCCAGTCGGCACCACAATTTTGAGAGGAGCTTCTGGTTAGTGGTGGTGGTGGGGAAGCAGGGTGCGCCAGGAAGAGACTCTATGGCAAGGGGCAGGTTTTCCGGTAAGCTCCACAATTGATAGGGTTTTCAGTTAGGACGGTAGAGGGAAAAGGACATTGTGCTAGGAAGAGACTCTGGTGGGGAAACCGGACTTCCGGTTGGCTCCAGAATTGAACAGGGGGCTTCAGGTTAGGACCATTGTGGCTCTTTGAGCGTTTAAGGTTGCCGACCCCTGGCCTAGTGATTGGCCCAGTTACCCAGCCAGTTTTCATGCCGAAGACGGGACTAGAACTCACCATCTCCTGGTGATTGGCCCCAAAATCTCCCAGCTGTGTCGATGCCATAGCCTTATAGTTTTCATGCCTAAGACTAGAATTCACCATCTCCTGGTTTCCAGCCTGATGCCTTCACTGCTAGACTTGCAGAACAGATGTTTTGTTCCTCTGCTCCTGCCTTTTTCCTTCAGTTTGATGTTTGATTGGCACCTGCTATGTTATGGAGGGTTTGGGATATTACTATTGTCAAAGAGAAGGAAAAATAAATACTTACCTGACAGAGGAGATACCTTGATCACGAAGAAAAAAAAGAATACAGAAAACAGAAAACATGACCAAAAAATGAAAAAATATGACAAATAAAATATACCATTATAACAATAGTTACAATTCTACATATACTTGTCTAAGGCAAATATTATTCTATATATAGAGCTAAATAGCTTGAAATAGATCTATACTAGTCTCCCTTTATTTATTTATCAGCACAAATACAACACAAATATAAAAAGGCAACATTAAAAATATGGTTTTCTGCCTGGATGATCTCCTGCAGTGAGCCGATAGACAGAAAGGGGGAGTAGTGAGTTCCCTCCCATATTTGGGCATACCAGGGGTTGTAACACAAATACATACCTATTTCCCTGGCTCAGCTGATAAGGAGGAGAGCCTGTGGCTTAGTGGCTAATACATCTGCCTAATATGTAATACAGCCCAGGTTCGAATCCCAGTAAGGGTATGGCTAGCTGATGAGAGCTAAATAGCTTGAAATAGATCTATACTAGTCTCCCTTTATTTATTTATCAGCACAAATACAACACAAATATAAAAGGGCAACATTAAAAATATGGTTTTCTGCCTGGATGGTCTTCTGCAGTGGTCTCCTGCAGTGAGACGATAGACAGAAAGGGGGAGTAGTTCCCTCCCATATTTGGGCATATCAGGGGTTGTAACACAAATACATGTATGTATGTATGTATGTATGTATGTATGTATGTATGTATGTATGTATTTCTGATACATTTGCACAACTACCTTTTTTATTTTAACCTACCGTGTTCTGTATAAACAAGACCCCTATTTATTTCATTACACTTGTCCACATGAAGTCTACGTCTTTTAGGCAATCCATTCACAGATGACAACTGCTATCAGAGCTTCAATCCACTGGACCATTTACAGGGCTATCAATTTATCTTTCCAATGCTCCCACCACGGCCAAAAGACTGACATTACGGCATTGCAGATAAAAGAGTTTTCATTGAAATGTCAAAAGATGCGATTCAGCTTTTGATTGCCAAATCAAGTTGTCCATCGATCATTTTGGTAGATCAGCTCTTTGCAAACTTGAGGCAGCTCCAGCAAATAAAAATCAGAGGATATGCAAGTCATGAATCTTAAGTGATTTCACTGGAGCGAAGAGCTCTTAACCTTATCCTTTGGATTTTATTTTATTTTTCGCTCTTAGTTCCAGGAACCTCTTGCTCCCATAGCTTCCTGGAGCATCTCAGAGCGATGCGCCAAAGAGCGAGGGAGGTGTGGAAGAGATTTTCAGTAACAGGAATTATTTCAATTCAGAACTGAGTTTGGGGGGGCAGGATCATTACGGAGCCTGTCCATGACAGTCATAAAATAGGTTGTAAAACAGGTCATGCTACTGACCAAAGTTTATGACTCTTTTCATGGCAGTCATTAAGCAACTCTCATGGTCATTAAGCAAACCCATTAACCAGCTTGTCGTCAGAAGTTAGAGGTGCTCCATCACTGGAGATTCTTAAGAAGAGATTGGACAGCCATTTGTCTGAAATGATATACGGCAGCGGTCACCAACTGATGGTCCATGGACCACTGGCGGTCCATAAAATTTTTTGGGTGGATCGATTGCTATGGTGCGGCTGGGCCAAAAATTAGAAGTGATGATTTTCAGCAAAACCATCACAAAACACAGAGTCACATGACCGCAGGATTCTCCAAACAGCCATAAATTTAGCCTTGTTCCAAGCACCTGAAGTCCAGTCACATGACCAGGGATGGGCAAGCCTTGGAACTTCCGATCTAGTCCCAAGTCCCCTTTTTCGAGTCCGTCATAACTTTGAACAGTCACTAAGCGACCAGTTATAAGTCAAGGACCACCCATACTCGAGGCAGAAGGTCTAAAGAGATTAGAGCACTGTTTTTCAACCTTGGCAACTTTGAGACATGTGGATTTTAACTCCCAGAATTCCCCAGCCAGCCATGGGAATTCTTACTCTTGAGGGAATTCTGGGAGTTGAAGTCCACCGAGGAACACTGGATTAAGGGTTTAAATGCCCAGTTTGCTCCTGTCCTCAGTTTTGGGCAGAAGCTCCCTGCAGTTTATATGGCAAGATCTGATTCTTTCCAGTGACTCCCCAAATCTTTCATGTTGGCAGAAGTTACTTTGATGAGTAACAAGACATCTCCGTTTTAATAAACTTCGGTCCAGTTGCCTTGATTTAACCTTTTAAGGTACCCTGTCCTCAGTGACCTTCTATTCAGAGGAAACTGGAAATGGATCATACGATCCTAAGCCCTGTAGTCCTCGACTTACAACAGTTCACTTAGCGTTCGAAGTTACAACACCACTGAAAAAAAGGGACTTGACTTAACCATTTTTCACACTTTTATGACCGTTGCCACCTCCCCATGGTCACGAGATTTACATTCAGATGCTTGACAACTGACTCACGTTTGTGACGGTTGGAGCGTCCCGGGGATCACGCAATCCCCTTTTGCGACCTTCCGACGAGCAAACTCAATGGGGAAACCAGATTCACTTAACAACTGGATTAGTCATTTAAGAACTGCCATGCTTCACTTAACCAAGGGGGCAAGGAAAGTCATAAAAGGGGGCAAAACTCACTTAACACATTTCTCACTTAGCAACATAAATGTGTTGGGCTCCATTGTGGTCGTCAGTTGAGGACCATCTGTCTTTTTCCTTCTCTTTCAGAAAAACCCTCTTGCGTTCCCAGCGCCGTGAGTGGCTCCGCCCTCCACTGCCCCTCGGCCGCCGTGTGCATCGGCATCCTGCCCGGCCTCGGGGCTTACTCAGGAAGCAGCGACTCCGAATCCAGCTCGGACAGCGAGGGCACCATCAATTCAACGGGCAAGATTGTCTCCTCCGTCTTCCGCGGCAGCAATTTTTTCGATGCGCCGCTCTAGGCCGCTTCTCGGAGTCTCACTCAGAACTCG
The DNA here is from genome assembly GCF_964273705.1 of Natrix helvetica. Lineage (NCBI taxonomy): Eukaryota > Metazoa > Chordata > Lepidosauria > Squamata > Natricidae > Natrix > Natrix helvetica. The sequence goes on from NC_138561.1 coordinate 4,721,088, forward strand.
TGTCCTCCTTCGTCCCAGGCGTTTCCTCAAGCTCACATCTCCCTCCCTCCCTCCTCCGGTCTCCTTTTTTGGGGGGGACAACACCAAAATAATGTACTGCAGTAGTTTTCCATAGTGTCGGCCTTTCCCCTTGTGTGTCGCCCCCTGCCAAAAGCCTTCCCCCAACACTCTGCTTCATTTAAGGGGAGCCTAGCCAGGAAGGAGAAGGTTCAGGGGTACCCATTGAGAAGGAAACACTGAATCCCCTGAAGGGCGAGGATGAGAAGAGCTGAAAAGCGGTGGGGCGATTGCATATCATTTTTGGAAATATTCTAAGAAGAGATTGGAGGCAGCCTCACTTGCAAGGCAAAAGGGTCCTTCCTCTAGTTACAAGAGTCATTGTGTGACCTGGTTAAAGAGGAAGGGAGAGGCCACACAATCACACAGGCGGCAAGAAGCGAATTTTGACAAGTGTCACCAAGTTTCCATGTTGCATTTGATTAAAAAAAACACCTTGGGTTTTTGCCCTTCACGTTTCTCCACTGAAGTTCTCCTCCTGTGCTTTGCTATCCTCTCTTGATCTCCTGGCTGGGTCTCCTCGGTAGCCGAACTTCCTCTGAACTCTGGAGTTTTAAAGTCGAGGGTCAGTTCCAGAAATTCTTGAGCTTCCATTTAAGGCTATCGTGATTTTTTTTTTTTATTCTCCCTGCAAGACTGCGAAAGAGCTTTTGAAGGAGCGGCTGGGCTTAGTGTGGAAGCATTAAGTAATATCCCTAGTAGTTACTTCATACCGCCAAAAAAACACCAGAGTAATTTCATCATGGCTAAATCTGGGAGGAAGCCAGTCAGGAACCAGGATTCTCTCTAGAACAGGGGTCTCCAACCTTGGCCCACTGTAAACCTGGAGGACTTCAACTCCCAGAATTCCCCAGCCAGCTGGCTGGGGAATACTGGGAGTTGAAGTCCTCCAGGCTTTAAAGTGACCAAGGTTGGAGACCCCTGCTCCGGAGGACCTACACTGCATGTAGTTCTACTTTAATGCCTCGATTGATGTACAAATGAAACCTTTAATGTTCACCCAGTTGATATTGTGAGCTCTGCTTTATTGAAGAAAAACTATTAAACCTCTGGCTATCGGACAGCCTCCCCTGGGAAACTCTACGCTTGTTCTGACTGCTTTGTAGGAAACCTATTCGAATCCAGGTTCTATTGGGCCAGGTTCCAACCACTTGGATGGACGCGCTTTCGGCATCAAAACAGCTGGAATAGCCCAAGGAAGAATAAAGTGCAGGTAGGGCACAATTGAACCCATAACTTCGGTGGTAAGCGAGAGAGTTTGTGAGTTGAGTTTTGGCCCATTTGACAAAGTACATAACTAAGTTACGTAGCTAACAACAGCTGTGGTGGTTAAGTTAGTAACACAGTTGTTAAGTGAATCTGGCTTCCCCGTTGACTTTTGCTGGTCAGAAGGTCACCGAGGGTGATCACAGGACTCCAGGACACTGCAACCGTCATAAGTATGAGTCGGTTGCCAAGCATCTGAATTTTGATCACGTGACCATGGGAATTCTGCCGTGGCTGTGTGAAAAATGGCCCTAAGTCACTTTTTTCCAATGCCGCTGTGACTTGGAATGTATAAGTTTCTGAGAGCCAGCAGGGCAAATGTAAGCTTGATCTGCATCGGTTCTCTATCACTGCCAAGAAAAAATGCCTTTTCGTTTTCCACTGTGTCCTGATTGCTGACAAGGAAAACTCCAACTCAGTGAAGACGTTGCTACTTGCAGCTCAAATTGTCACCTTGCAAAACAGCCCCTCCAGTACACTATGTCTGTGTGTCTATCATCCATCTATCCTCTATCAATATATCAGCTATCATTATCACCTATATCATCTACTTTATCTATTTGTCTATCATCTCTCTAGTGTCTGTCTATCTTGTCTATCATCTATAGCTATCAACTATCCTTTATCATCTATATCATCTATCATCTAATCTGTCTATATTTGTATCTATCATCTATATTTGTCTCTATCCTGTCATCTATCATCAATATATCTTATATCAGTTATCAATATATATATATCAGCTATATCATCATCTATTTATCTGTCTATATTTGTATCCTCTGTCTATCAGCTTTGTCTGTTTATGTATCTCTCTCTCTTTCTCTCTCTCTCTCTCTCCCACCCTCCCTCCCTCTCCCTTTCCCCCTCTAATTTTGTTTTCTCCCCAACAATGAAACTTGGCAAAATGGACACTAGCAGAAGTTTTTGGCTAAATAATAATTCACAGATTTAATTCTCATGAACACAGTGATTGTGAAAATCAGCCCAATGTATATTTGCTGTGTGATGCCTTTTAGTGAAATTAGCTGCACTGTTAAGTACTTAATAATATTCTACTAATACCTAAGATTTAGTCCGGTTTTATTTTGCACAGCACACTAAATTTCTTAACGAAACTCATTCAAAACCCTTGAATGAGTTTGCCTCACATAATAAGCCAGAAGAAAAAACAAAGTTAACATTACCAAGCTTAATGCATTCTGTTGGCAGGTCTGAATTTAAAAATCAGATTTAGCCAAAACAAAGACGGCCCTAATTTAAGGCAGGTAACTCTCATCTGCTGAAGCCAAACTCTGGCAAGAAAAGCTTATTTGCCTCTAAATTATACTTTCTATATCTTTAATCTAAAACCCCTTTAAAACTGGGGGGGGAAAGTAGCCAGTGCAATTTTTATGGAAATTTATGATTGAAACCAGCAATCTTTTCACTTTATGTAGATTCCGTAAGGTCTGAGAATTCACGGCTGAATAGTAACAATCTTGAGATGCTCCGATATTTTTTGTTTTCTCCGTATCAAAGTTAGAGGAATTGCATTGGGGTGACGTTGCTAAACTACGATACCTTCATTTGGGGCTAGGTAGGATGTACAGGCGGTCCTTGACTTACGACTGGTTGCTTGGCAACTGTTTGAAGTTACCATGAAGTTACCTGAAAATGAGGCTTATGACCCAGATTTAAAGGTGCAATAGGGAGTCACATGGCTGTCGTTTGATGGATCCGCAATTGGCCCAGATTTATAGCTGCTTGCAGTGCCTGGTGACCACAATTTACAATGTCTTTGCAAGAAATGGATGCTTTGCTTCCGGTTTCCAGCATAAAAAACAATCCATAGCAAACAGTTTGATCAGGTCACGCAGCAATCCTATCTTTATGACTTTCGTGACTTACAGCCGAAATTGTGGGCTGGAAGTCCTCGACATATGGCCATAATTGAAAACAGAATTTCCAATGCTCAGCACGGCGGTGGTTAAGGGAATCACACCCTTAAATTTTTATGATCTTTTTCTAATGGTTGTTAAGTGAATCATCAGGCCATTAAGCGAATCCAGTATTGACTGCTTGTCGGAAGCCAGCTGGGATGGTCCCCAATGGCAAATACATGACCAGGGGATGCTTTAACTCAGGGGTGTCCAAACTTGGGAACTTTAAGACTTGTGGACTTCAACTCCCAGAATTCCCCAGCCAGCATAATTTACTCTCTTATAATCCCTTCCTCTGCAATCTCTCCACTTAGATCAGAGGTCTTCAAACTTGGCAACTTTAAGATTTGTGGACTTCAACTCCCAGAATTCCCCAGCCAGCATAATTTACTCTCTTATAATCCCTTCCTCTGCAATCTCTCCACTTAGATCAGAGGTCTTCAAACTTGGCAACTTTAAGATTTGTGGACTTCAACTCCCAGAATTCTCCAGCCAGCATAATTTACTCTCTTATAATCCCTTCCTCTGCAATCTCTCAGCAGAGCTGGCTGGGGAATTCTGGGAGTTGAAGTCCACAAGTCTTAAAGTTCCCAAGTTTGGACACCCCTGCTTTAACTGATCTTTGTGGCCATGGGGATAGTCATAAGTCCAAGGACCAGTCATAAGTCACTTTTTCAGTGGCATTGTAATGTCAAACAGTTGCTCAACCGATATAAGTCAAGGATGAACGGTCTGAAACCAATGTTCTAGCTCACCTTTTCCCTCACACAAATCCAGCATGTCTCGCAAATTAAACAGGTTCTGGGAGTTATAAACTGGCATTTAGGGAAGGATGCAAACACCCACCTGGTGCCCTTCGCCGGTATTTGGGGCAACCCTGACCGGGAGTTGAGATGTAACTCACCTGGAGGGATTTGGTTCAAAGAAACTTCAGGAGGCCACTGGGCTCCTATCACAGCAGGCTTCAACCGAGATGGGAAGAGTTCAGGGTTCTTTATTAACCTGAGTATAACATATAATCAGGTGCACATGGTATAAAAATGGACGTAGAGCAGAAGTACGAGTTACAACACATTGAAGGCTGATCCACATTTCTTTGGGCAACGAGATTTTGAGAACATCACACTTGGGAGACAGTAAGTTGCGGCTGTAAAAAGGTCCTCTCGTTCCACAAAACCCATACAAAGTACATCCAGATACTTAAAAGTTGACTTGTGGAATCAAGGCATGTCCACTGTCGGCCACGGTGGGTTCTTTCCTTCCAGGATCCTTGAAGGCAGATCCCTAAAACTTCTCAACGCTGCAAAGTTGCCTTTGTCGGAAGGAATCAGGTTATGCTTTGCTCCTTTGATTAAATGAACTCAGTGAAACGAAACGTTATTGGAAACCACGGGAGACATGCAATCTTCTGCCACCAACGGATGTGGGATACATGCAGGCCAGGAGAGCAAACGGTCGACACTTCTAAGCAGGTTCCGAGTTGAGGGGTGCCAAATTCTGGTGCTTGAAGTATTGAACCACTTGCTGTGGGAGTTCCGCCAACACAGCCTTGGCCAACGTTTCTTTGGCTGCCTGCAACAAGAAGAAAGCCAGAGTGATAAAATAGATCTGGGGAAGGGGACTTTGGAAACGCCTTTGGGGGGGGGGGGACAGGGAAGATAACATGGAACTCTGCCTCAACCATGGTTAATCAATCAATCAGAATAGCTGGAAGGGACCTTGAAGGTCTTCTTGCTCAACCCTCTGCTTAAGCAGGAGACCCCCGCATAATTTGAAACTAGTGGCTGTCCATTCTCTTCTCAAAAACCTCCCCTGATCGAGCTGCTACAACTTCTGGAGGCCAGCTGTTCCACTGGTTAATTGTCCTCCCTGTTAGGAAGTTTTTCCTTAGTTCCCGGTTGCTTCTCTCCTTGGTTAATTTCCAACCATTGTTCCTTGTTCTCAACCAGGTCTTCCTGATTTAGGAAGCGAGTTTGCACCTGACAAACTTAACATGCAGAATTCAGCATATAGAGTAACAGTGCTGGAAGGGACCTTTTGGTTGTCTTTTACTCCAACCCCCTGTTCAACTAGGAGGCCCTGTACCATTCAGGACACATGGCTGTCCAATTTCTTCCTAAAAACCTCCAGTGATGGAACACCACAACTTTTGACAGCAAACATTTCCATTGATTAATTGTTCTCACTATCATGAAATGGAGGCCTTTGACCTCTGATGCTGGAGAAGACTCCTGCGAGTCCCTTGGAGTGCAAGGCGATCCAACCGGTCAGTCCTAGAGGGAGATCAACCCTGGCTGCTCTTTAGAAGGCCAGATCCTGAAGAGGAAACTCAAGTACTTTGGCCACCTAATGAGAAGGAAGGACTCCCTGGAGAAGAGCCTCATGCTGGGAAGGATGGAGGGCAAAAGAAGAAGAAGGGGACAGCAGAGAAGAAGGTGGCTGGATGAAGTCACGGAAGCACCCGGCGTGAGCTTAAATGGACTCCAGAGGATGGTAGAGGACAGGAAGGCCTGGAGGAACGTTGTTCATGAGGTCACGATGGATCGGACGCGACTTCTCAACTAACAACACCATCTCCTTAGTTCTAGATAGGATCTCTCTCGGATAATCTTCCATCTGTTACTTCTTGTCCTACCCCCTGGTGCTTTGGAGAATAAATTGATGCCTTCTTCCCTATGATATCCTTCAAGTACTGACACCCCTCGTCCTTCTCTTTGTTCTGGCCTTCTCCGGGTCAGAAGGAAGGTGTCTGTCCAAGGTGCTGAGGAGACTTTAGGAACACATCGGTGTTCCTCTACTCTGACATGGTTGGCCATAGGTGGAGATGGCACCAGGGCATTTCTTAGATCCTGACATGGCAACCACTTGGCATAGCAGCACCTTTGCCTACAAGTTTCATTTTTGACTGTTCACAGAAAAAGAGAAGCTCTCTGCCCAGTTATGAACCCATCAACCTCGGACAGTCTTCTCCAAGTTGGTTTCCTTCATGTGTTGAATGGGAATTCTGGCAGTTGAAAACAGCAGGATACGTGGAAAGTACCATTTTGGGAAAAGCCTGGATGATCCCTTAGGGGACTGGGAGGAAAAGGGATCTTTCTGCTTCAGCCAGATTGCTGTGTCTTGGCTGTTTTTCACCTGCCAGCTCACTTGGGAGGCTCCTCTGGGGGGGTCCCAGAAAGACACTTTCTTCCCTGAAGGGAATCTGAGAAATGATGTGCTGGAAGATTCCCTAAAGCAAATAATGTGCAGAATAAAAACCAATGAGGGCCCAGCTATGCTTAAAAGATGGTATTACGGACTCAACTTCTTAGCTGTTGATAATGCTTTCCTTCCTTCCTTCCCCTTCCCCCCTCCCTTTTTTCCTCCCTCCCCCCTTCCTTCTTTCCCCCCATTTCTTCTTTTCCTTCCTTCCTTCCCCCCTTCTTTCTTCCTTTTTTCATCCCTTCCTTTTTTCCTTCCTTTCTTCCTTTTCCTCCCTCCCACCTTCCTTCCCTCCCTCCCTCTCTTCCTTCCCTCCCTTTCCCTTCCTTTCTTCCTTTTCCTTTCTTCCTCCCTCTCACCTTCTTTCCTTTCCTCCCACTCCTTCTTTTCCTCCCTTTCTTTCTTTTCCACCCTTCCTCCTTCCCACCTTACTTCCCTCCCTCCCTTTCTTTTCCTTACTTCCCTCCCTTCTTCCTTCTTTTTCTTCCTTTTTCTTCCTTTCTCCCTCCCTCCCTCCTACCTTCCTTCCCTCCCTTCCCTCCTTTCTCCCTTTCCTTTCCTTCCCCCCTCCCTCCTTCCTCCCTCCCCCTCCCTCTAATGCAAACATAAAATCCTCCTGCACTTACATTGCGGAATTCACGGAATGGCACAAACTGGACAATGTCCCGCACAGCCTCCTCGCCCGTGTACGACCGGAGCATGCGATTGTCTGCATCCAGAAACTCCATGGCAGCAAAGTCTGCGTTCCCAACTCCGATGATGATGATGGACATGGGCAGCCTGGAGGCCTGGACGACCGCGTGCCGGGTCTCATCCATGTCGCTGATGACACCATCGGTGATGATCAGCAGGATGAAATATTGCTGGGGGAGGGGAGGGAAAGCAGAGAAGAAAATCAGACACACACACACACACACACCCAGGAGGTGACCAGTTCATCTGAATGAGACCAAACGTGGCAACTTTTAAGACCTGTGAACTTAAGACCACCATGTTATCTAGGGAGATTCCCAGTCCTCCAGATCATGCTTCTTCAGTTCTGACTGGATGGTGGAGAAGGGGAGGATTCATGACATCAGAAGTCACCAGGAGATCAAAGATCCCCAAGCGTGATCCAAACTCCTTGGCACTGAGGGGGACGTCTATTCCCACACAGAGCCTTTTAGACCCTCCCTTAATTATCCCCCATCACCATCCGATTGATGCACCCTGCCATCTTAATCTGATTTAAGCGTCCTTCTGTTCTTCACCAGGCCTGCAGAATGCTCTGCTCCTCCCTTCAAAGGATCTCGCAGGGAGCAGGAGGTGGGGTGGGATTGCACAAGGGCAGGAGCCCAAATGAAACGGGAATTAAATTGGGTCCTGATTAGACCCATCAGGAAGATGAGAACATCTTTCCCAACAGAGCAGGTAATTACAGGGCTGCAATTTTGTTCTGTACTTCATTTGCTCAAGACAAAGTGAAGTTGGTTTCACGGGACCCTGGAGTTGAAGCTTACGAGCACGCGCACAGACAAACCGGAGCTATAAGCCACCTTGAAACCAGAGTTTGTGGTTTTGGAAATCTAGGCGCGTTAGATGCAAGGGCAGCATTCACTCACATTTGGGCGACCGATTTCTGGCTTCCTTACCTTCTTTCATGAAGGCAAATGGGTTGCATGTAGGAGAAAATGGTCGATTTGCATTACACCATTTACAACATCGGGAAGGTCTTTGTCAACAACGACTAATATCATACAAACACACACACAGACACTTCAGAGTGGCAACACACAAAAGGCAAAGCATGCTTTGGGCTGGATGTATCAAGCTGGAGACTAGATGTGCAAAAGTTGAAGCTTGAGAATGGAGGCTTGCGACTTGCTTCAACAGCTCCTCCTAATCTGGGTGTCGGCAACCTACAGCTCCCAAGCCGCATGCGGCTTTGACCCTCTCTCCTGCGGCTCCCTGCCAACCTGGTCTCACAACCGCGAGACACCGGCCCAACCCAGCTGTGGCTGATGTTAACCTCGCTAGCTCAACGGCTGGAGGGGTGGGAATGGGATCCGGGAGGAGGGTACAACAGAAAGGGAGACAGGCCTGCAGCTGAGGAGCAAGCATGAGCCGCGGCGGGGGCTTCCTCCTCATGTGACCTCCTGGACGGCTGTTGGGTGGCCGGGAGGGCGCACACTAGCGGGGATACCCTCCTCAAGCGAACGGCCGGGCTTGGCCAAAGTGCAGCGAAGGCACGCACAGCGGGGAGGTTGACCGAGTGACGGGTGAGCATCTTTGGCGAGGGTGATACGGCTTTCCCCAAGTCTGATCTCTTGGGTGGGCATGGGAGGTTTGGCAGGGACGGCCCCCTTTTCTTGCTGCCCCGCTCGGAGAAAGCCGTAGCGCCCTCGCCGAAGACGCTAGCGCAGTGTTTCTCAACCTTGGCAACTTGAAGATGTCCGGACTTCAACTCCCAGAATTCCCCAGCCAGCAAAAGGAGGAGGAGGAGGAGGAGGAGGAGGAGGAGGAGGAGGACAACGGTGGGGTCCTTGGTACTCGCTGAGCTTGCTTGTTCTCTTGCAAACATTTCATTACCCAAACTAGGTAACATCATCAGTGCTAGAACTTCACACCCTTCTAGCACCGATGATGTTATACCTACTTTGGGTGATGAAACGTCTGCAAGAAAATGAACACGCTCAGAGAGCACCCAGGAGCCCTCAATTCAACCCTGAGCTACAACTGTTCCCTTTGATCGGAATCAGGAAGTCAGGAAGGTGAACGAGCACGAAAGACCCATCCGGCACTGCCACACGCTGTAGGGGAACTTACGCTGGCAGATTCCTGCTGGGTCGCTTGGGCCGCGAACCGAGCCACGTGGTTGATGATGGGGGAGAAGTTGGTGGGTCCGTAAAAGCGAATGTGAGGCAGGCAACTCGAGTAGGCCTGGACGATGCCTTCCACACCTTGAGACGGAGAAGAGAAAGGCAGCGTGAAGGAGGCCGCTCACAACGAGGCAAACTCCATACCCAGTGTGATACAGGTAGTCCTCGACTTACGACTGAGCCACCGTTAGAAGTTCTAACAACACCCCCCCCCCAGGGGTACTTACTCACTACTGAAGTTCTGATGTCCCAGAATGGATTACGTTTTACAATGGTTTTGCTCAAAACGGGCACGTAGCAAACAAGAGTTTCCCTTAACGGCATTGGCTTAAGGACCGCGGCAGTTGATTTACGACTGCAGCGTTCACTTAGTAACGGCCACAAAATAAAAGAAAAGGTTGCAAACTCAGGTTGGTCATAGGGGTGGCCCATTTTTATGACCATTGCAACTTACGACCATAACGGGCAGGCTCCATTGGGGTGATAAATCCATCCTGTAATCCTGTGTTTCTCAAGTGAAGGTAAAAGTTTCCCCTGTCCAGTTGTGTCCAACGTGGGTGGGGGTGCTCAGTGGTGGGATTCAATTTTTTTTACTACCGGTTCAGTGGCTGTGGCTGTGTGGACGTGGCAGGGGAAGGATACTGCAAAATCCCCATTCCTACCCCACTCTCGAAATTGCCGCTATCGGTTCTCCGGAATCTGTCAGCACTGGCTGAATATCACCTCTGGTGGAGCTCACCTCCGCTTCCTAGCCAAGGGAGCCAACATTGTCAAAACACCTTTCCATGGTCATCTGATTAACATGGTTATCCACCAAAGCGCATGGAAACGCTGTGAGCACTAGCACTAGGATTTAGACTTATATACCCCTTTGCAGTGCTGTACTGCTCCCTCTAAGCCATTTACAGAGTCAGTACATTGCCCCCTCCCTCCCCAACAACAATTTGGGTTCTCATTTTACCGACCTCGGAAGGGTGGAAAGCTGAGTCAACCTTGAGCCGGTCAGAATCGAACTGCCAAATTGCCTGCAGTTGGCAGGCAGCAGAAGTAGCCTGCAATACTGCATTTTAACCACTGCGCCACCACAATTCTTTATCTTACCACTGAAGTCGTACCTATTTATCTACTCACATTTGCATGCTTTTGGGCCAGTCAGCAGGAGGCGGTGAGTTCTAGTCCCACCATAGCCATGAAAGCTGTCTAGGTGACTTTGGCCAACCACCAGGAGACAGTGAGTTCTAGTCCCGCCTTAGTCATGAAAACCAGCTAGGTGACTGGCCAATCACCAGGAGACAGTGAGTTCTAGTCCCGCCTTAGTTATGAAAACCAGCTAGGTGACTTTGGCCAATCACCAGGAGACAGTGAGTTCTAGTCCCGCCTTATGAAAACCAGCTAGGTGACTTTGGCCAATCACCAGGAGACAGTGAGTTCTAGTCCCGCCTTAGTCATGAAAACCAGCTAGGTGACTTTGGCCAATCACCAGGAGACAGTGAGTTCTAGTCCCGCCTTAGTCATGAAAACCAGCTAGGTGACTTTGGCCAATCACCAGGAGACAGTGAGTTCTAGTCCCGCCTTAGTCATGAAAACCAGCTAGGTGACTTTGGCCAATCACCAGGAGACAGTGAGTTCTAGTCCCGCCTTAGTCATGAAACCCAGCTAGGTGACTTTGGCCAATCACCAGGAGACAGTGAGTTCTAGTCCCATCTTAGCCATGAAAGCTGGCTTAGTGACTTTGGGCCATTCACCAGGAGGCCGTGAGTTCTAATCCTGCTTTAAGCACAAAAGCAGATGGGATGACTTTGGTCCAGCCTGTCTCTCATCTCAACCCACCTCGCAAGGTAGTTGTGGGGAAAACAGAGATTTCAAGGGCTTGCTTTCAAGCCGCTGTAGATGCACTTACCAAGGCAAAAAGGGTTGGTGGGATTAAAATTAATGGCAAATTCGTGAGAAACCTGGGGGGGGAAGGAAAAGGGAAAAAAATGATTAAATTTTGGCTTTTTAATAAGCGCAAAGCGTCTCTGACATCAAAGATTTAGGACAGTGTTTCTCAACCTTGACGACTTTAAGTCCTGTGGACTTCAACTCCCAGAATCCCCCAGCCAGCTCCCAGAATCCCCCAGCCAGAATTCTCCAGCCAGCTGGCTGGGGAATTCTGGGAGTTGAAGTCCACAGGACTTAAAGTCACCAAGGTTGAGAAACACTGCTTTAGCACAAGCCTTAAGGTAGTGTCCACACGATAATGTAAGCCTCAGGCAAGGGTAACAAACCATCATAGCTGCATTTGTACCACATTCTAAGCCAAAAGTAACTTAAGTTGTGGCTGACCATAAACTCAGTCACCTGACACACACACACACACACACCAAGACATTGCAGGGATCATAAATACGTGCCAGTTGCCAAGGGCCCAAATTTTGTGCACGTCACCATGGGAGAATGCTGCAATGGTCATAAGTGCAAGGACTGGTTGTAAGTCATTTTTAGTGCTAAATGAATAATTCTGAAGTCGAGAACAACCTATTTAAATGAATTTGGTAATGCTTCACCCCGTGTGTGTGTGTGTTTGTGTGTTTGTTTGTTTGTGTTTGTGTGTGTTTGTTTGTGTTTGTGTGTGTGTATTTCCAGCATAACTCTGGAACGCCTTGAGCAATTTCAACCAAACTTGGTACACATGACTTACTCTCTGGAAACAAATACTGTGGTGGTAAGACACTCCTAACACCCCCTGGGGTGGGGGTGTTCTGTTAAGATACAACCTGTTGTGCCTTCAAATGGCTTCTACTGTACTGCCGTAAAATGGCTTCTACTGCACAGCAGAGTGGATTTGCCATGGTAACGGCTTCACATTACTCCACAAGGGGTGGGGGTCCCTCTGGTAAGGGGGAAAAATCCAACATTATAAATTATGTTTGGTCCGGACATTTCCCCCCTATAAATAAATACCTCGACAACTCCGGGTTACCAGCTAGTAAGGTTATAAACAAATATCTCTTCTACCAATGACCCATCCCTTATGCACATCCACAAATCACCAGCCTTTCAGCAGAAAGCCCATAAAGGGTTTCCAGAGAAATCTCTCTTCAGCTTTATGGGAAGCAAACCAGGGCATTTCCCCCCCCCCCACCAGGCAGAGCTGCTTCTCCTCCTCTTTCCGAAACAGCTGGAATCTGGAGATGTTCTTTGACATTTGCAGCACGATGTCTGTGTCGGCCAGCCGTCTTCTCCTCTCCGTTCCATGAAAGTATTGTGCAGCACCATAGCAACGGGAGCATCGGTAGAACAAAGCAGGATCTATTTATCCCTTATCTTTCCATTTATATCCGAATTTGGGTTTGATTGCAGATTCACAGAGTTGGAAGGGGCCTTGGAGATCTTCTAGTCCAACCCCCTCTCCAAGCAGGACACCCTATACCATTTCTGCCCAGTCTCTTCTTAAAAATCTCCAGTGATGAAACACCTATGATTTCTGGAGGCAAGCCACTCCACTGGTTAATTGTTCCCATCGTTAGGAAATTTCTCCTTAGTTCTAGGTTGCTTCTCTCCTTGCTTGGCTTCCATCCGTTGTTTCTTGCCTTGCCTTCTGATGCTTTGGAAAATAGGTTGACACCCCCCACCCACCCTCTTCTCTGTGGCAGCCCCTTAAATATTGGAAGAAGGAGACTGCCCCCACGTTATTCCAAAGAGCCTTTTAGGAGGCACCTCTGTCCTCCATAACCAATAATGTGGTTGTGCATATTTCTGTTCTCCCCTGGTGTTGCATTGGTGGGTCTGAGTCTGGATCAGGATGCAGAGGGCAGGCTGCAGACCCTCGGCCCCAGGTCATGTGACTGGGTGAGAGGGGCTTGGCACGGAGGAGCTGGCACAATAGGAGCCCCTATCCGATTCCCTGTTCTGTAAGGATGATGCCTCCGAGTATTTTTTCCCCTACAATGATTTTCTCCACAGCCACAATCTATTCTAGCCCACTTAAGAGAACAACACACTTGGAAGGGACCTTGGAGGTCTTCTAGTCCAACCCCCCTTGCTTCGGCAGGAATCCCTATACCATTTGAGACAAAATCTCTTTTTTAAAACTTCCAGTGTTGGAGACATGATAGTGCAACATCTGGAGGCAAGCTGCTCCACTGATTAATTGTTCTAACTGTCAGGGAATTTCTCCTTAATTCCAGATTCCTTCTCTCCTTGATTAGTTTCCACCAGTTGCTTCTTGTCCTGCCCCTCAGGTGCTTTGGAAAACAGGTGGAGCCTTTTTTTTCTTTATGGCAGCCCCTCAAATATTGGAGCCCTGCTATCATGTCCCCCCTCCCCACTTTTCTGTATCTTTCTTTTGCTGCCTCTTTCTTTCGCTGCTTCCCTCTGCCCTGCCTAATGTGGACTCCCTGCTGTTGTGTACCAAATCTGTTGATAGATGGAGTCCCGAGGCCTTTACATAACTTATTGCCAACATCCTGTTGGGTTGAAAAGGAAAAGGAGAAAAAAAAAGACTACCAAAAGCCAAGTTAATCTCCTGTCTGTGCTTTGAAAACAAATGGCGCTTTTATTTTATTTTTTATTTGTCACTCCTGCAGGTTGCAAAGCAAAAAGTTCAAAGCAAGGAGCAAAGATCTGATAACGGAATATCCGCCTCATTGGTTGTCCATTCAGACCAACAATATGCTAGAATTGGGCCAGCAGGAGCCCTCTCCTAGCAGGAGAGTGAAACTTTTAAATTTCCCTCTAGTTCTTTGATTCTATTTCTGAAATGCTGCCTTTCCGGACCTTGGTCCTTCTTCCCAGCACTGGTTAATCAGATAGCAAAATGTCTCTTAGAAGTCTCTTTGCTTGATAATTTGGATTTAAGATTGAAAGCAGCCACCTCCGTAAATAGACAGAACTTTTTTTTTCCTCCACAGGGCAAGACAAACAAACTTCAGATTATCCTTCCAACGTATATGAGCAGAAAGATTTCCTATCTTAAACCTGAAGGTTTAGGAAAATAGCCACATCGCCCGTACTCCATTCCTTTTCATTTTAAATTCTATTAAAATGCCAGAGGCCACAGGGGGGGGGACCACCTTCAAAAACCAAGCCAAGTTGCAAGAGGAAAAAGATGGGTCAAATACCGATAAATGCTCCAGGATGGGATGAGTCATTCCTTCAGTAGAACATCACAGGCTTAGTCTTAGAACATTGAATAATAGGGCTGCAGAATCACAGAGTTGGAAGGGATCTTGGAGGTCTTCTAGTCCAACCTCTTGCTACTGACAAATGCCTATTCAATCTGAAGGGACCTTGGAGGTCTTCTAGTCCAACCGCTTGCTGGAGCAGGAGACCCTATACCATTACAGACAAATGCCTATTCAATCTGAAGGGACCTTGGATGCCTTCTACAGGTGTTCTCAATTTGCAACCACAATTAAGCCCAAGACCTCTGTTGCTAAGCAAGACAGTTGCTAAATGAGTTTTACCCCATTTTACAACCGTGCTTGCCATAGCCGTGGAAGGAATCACTGCAGTTCTTCAGTTAGTAACTTGGTTGTTAAGGGAATCTGGCTTCCCCATGGACTTTGCATGTCAGCAGGTCGCAAAAGGCGACCACTTGGTCTTGGCTGGCTGGGGATTTTGGGAATTGACGCCCAGAAGTCTTAAAGTTGCCAAGGTTGGACACATAGGATCTCCTGCTCAAGCAAAGACTCCAAGTTCCCTTCCAACTCTGTAATTCTGTATTCTGTTCTGTAACCTTAACAACCTCTTCATGAAGATGTCTCACATGTTCTATTACACTGTGAGCTATACAGAGTTTATAGGTCTGCATATATTCTCCCCTTATTAGAGAGATTGCCAGGGAGGGCAGACAATTTTTATCTAGGCTTTCTCCTCCAGGACACTAACCCAGCTACCACGTATGTATGCAGTGGCAAAATTCTGTGTTGCTGCAATGTCCACAAGAAAAAAAAAATTGGCTACAGAAGTATAGTTGTCATCTCGTACCAATTATTTGGATATCTCTAACACTTTCTGGACCATTAGATTTACTCCCATACTTATCAACGTTTTACCCACGTAAACCAGGGAGTGACCAGAATAATTTGACAGCATGTATTTTCTCAACAGGGATGCTCTTATCCACTTTTAATGTCAGTACTTTTTCAATATATTGTAATAATGCAATGTTTATTGCTGGTCTTCGACCGTAATAAGGCAGAGTCTTTGTCTCTGTCTTCAAGGCTATGTATGACCTGGATTTGAAGTTCTGATGGCCAGGCCCCTCTGCCCCAGCCATCACAGAATCACATTAATTTCTGGTTTCCATCAAAAAAAAAAAAAGTCCATTACCCAGTCAATGGCTTTGCTTAACAACGGCTGTATCCACTTCGCTATTGTTGCATTTGAAAGTCTTTTCAGGCGCTCCGCTCCGCTGAGGAAACATCTCCGTTCCCAGCCGAGCTGGTGGAGCGCAGGCATGCGTCGTTGCTTCGCCAGGGGCGGGGCAAGACTGTACTTCCGGTTTTAGCGCCGGAAGGGAGCGCGCGAGCCAGGTGGAGCGCTGAAAGGGAGCGCGCGAGCCAGGTGGAGCGCTGAAAGGGAGCGCGCGCGATCCGGTGCGATCCAGCAGGAACCCACCACTGGTGCATTTTGAGTTGTGCTCGTCCAAAAAATGCTGACGATGTCTCCTCAAACGGTGATGAAACATTTGCAACCAAATTGCCAAGTTCGGAGTTCAAACCAACACACCTAACTACCAACCGGAGCTACTAATGTTCAAGCACATTTCAATCCCTTAAGAACTGCCACAACTTGATCACAATCCCATGCTTAATAACGATTGTAAGTCCAGGATTACCTAGCATGGCAATCAGACAGAAGACTTAACAGATGCGTTTACACAACTGCCTGAATTGGGGAATGTGTTGTGGTTTGTCAGGGTGTGTGAACCCAGCTTGTGGAGTTAGGTTTTGACCCCATAGTTTGTGTAGAGCTCTACTGCAGGGGTGTCCAAACTTGGGAACTTTAAGACCTGTGGACATGGCTGGCTGGGGAATTCTGGGAGTTGAAGTCCACAAGTCTTAAAGTTCCCAAGTTTGGACACCCCTGCTCTACTGCAATAGGTTGAGAAAGCAGGTAGAACATAAATCTTGAGAGGCTCAACGATACCCAATGATTCTCCAGATCTCAAGTAAGAATTTGAACATCAGTTACCTTATTAGATTAAAAATGACGACTATGACTTCTTTAATTTAGGATATTAACTAAAGCAACTACAATCTTTGTGCCCTTTGGAGAGGTGTGGTGTTCAACTCCCAGAATTCCTGGCCCTTGCTAAGTATTCTGGGAGTTGAAGTCAACCTCTCTTGGCCAGAGCATCTCTCTGAGTTTGGAAGGGGTCTCTGTTGGTTCAAAACCAGGAAAGAAGCAATGAAACTTTCATCCTACCTAAAGATGCTCATGCAGTGAAACATTCTAAAGCCAAGAATCCTGATTTACCTTCCAGTCTGGTGGGAGTTGGGCCCCAAATCCCAAGGCAGGAAACATTTTGTCTCTGCAAAAGAACCAAGAAGAAACAGAACAAACATGAGAGGCCTTGGGAGGAAATGTCCTTTGCCAGCACTGGCTTCTCCTATCTTTAAACATCTCAAAGCTAAGTGCTCCCTATTTGGGGCAGATATGAAAAATCCCTAAACTCTGCCAACCTGCCTTCCATTGAGGACCTGTGCACTGCATGAGTCAAAAAGAGGGCTGTGAAAATATCTGCAGACCCCTCGCATCCTGGACATAAATGGTTTCAACTTCTACCCTCAAAAAGATGCTATGGACCACTGCACAACAAGACAACTAGACACAAGAACGGTTTTCCCCCCTGAATGCCATCACTCTGCTAAACAAATAATGCCCTCACCACTGTCAAACTATTCCCTAAGGCTTCATTACTATTACTATTAGTCTTCTCATTGTTTCCTATCACCCATCTCCTCCCACTTATGACTGCAGGACTGTAACTTTGTTGCTTATATCCTTAAGATTTATATTGATATTGATGATTTCCTGATTGCTTATTTGTACCCCATGACTATCATTAAGTGTTGTACCTTATGATTCTTGACGAATGTATCTTGTCTTTTTTGTATACTGAGAGCATCTGCACCAAAGACAAATTCCTTGTGTGTCCAATCACACTTGCCAATCAAGAATTCTGTTCTGTTCTGTTCTAGTCTATTCCACTCCACTCCATTCTTCTATTCTGTTCTGTTCTATTCTATTTCTATTCTATTCTATTTATTCCAATCTCCTATTCCAGCGATGGCGAACCATTTTTGGCTCGCGTGCCACAAGTGGGGGGAGCGCGGGGGGGTCGTGTGCGGGCGTGCCGCACCCATAATGCAACGCGCCCCCAGTGCGCATGCGCGCACAACGCGCCCATTTTTGCATGATTTTTTTCGCCTTCCCCAGACTCCAGAGGCTTTATAGGAGCCTGGGGAGGGCGAAAAGAGCCTCCCCCGCCCCCCCCCGGAGGCTTCAGGGAACGTCCGGAGGCTTCCCTGAAGCCTTCGGAACACTTAAAACCTCCCCACCACCCCCGGAGGTTTCAGGGAACGTCCGGAGGCTTCCCTGAAGCCTTCGGAACACTTAAAACCAACCTCCGAGCAACCCGGACTTCCGTGTTGCTCGGATGGTCGTTTTAAGCGCTCTGAAGGCTTCAGGGAAGCCTCGGGACGGTCCCTGAACAGGCACGAGACGTACGTCTCCATCGCCCGGGCCCGGATCGCCTCCACCGCGCGGCGCCTCAGGCTCAGCGTCCTTGCGCCCGGCCTTCACATCGCTGCCGCCACCGCCGCTAGGACGGGGTCGGCCGAAGGGAAGTCCGTCAGGCTTCAGCTGCGCCGCCCTCGCCTCCTCCTCCTCCTCCTCTAGCCGCGCCATCGTAAGGATTAAGGCGAAAGGGGGCGGGGGCGGGGAAAGCGAAGGGGGCTTTGCATGATTTTTTCGCCTTCCCCAGGTTCCAGAGGCTTTATAGGAGCCTGGGGAGGGCGAAAAGAGCCTCCCCCACCCCCCCGCCCCCCCAGAGGCTTCACGGAACGCTCGAACGCGGCGCCGGGGCCCGGCAGGCAGCGAACGAGTCGGAGCCTGCCGACTGGAGGAAGAGGGTGAGAGGGGGGTCCTGTGAACGGCGGCAGCAGCGGCGACAATAGTCGCAACTCGGCTGCCTGCCACCTTTCCCCTCCTTTGTCTCCCAGCCGGGGCGGCCAGCCGGCAAGTTACGACTATTGTCGCCGCTGCTGTCCCCGTTCACAGGACCCGCCTCTCACCCTCTTCCTCCAGTCGGCAGGCTCCGACTCGTTCGCTGCCTGCCGGGCCCCGGCGCCGCGTTCGAGCCGGTGGGGGAAAGGAGGAGGAGAAGGAGGACAACAAAGCCCCCTTCGCTTTCCCCGCCGCCACCCCCTTTCGCCTTAATCCTTGCGATGGCGCGGCTAGAGGAGGAGGAGGAGGAGGCGAGGGCGGCGTCCTAGCGGCGGTGGCAGCGATGTGAAGGCTGGGCGCAAGGACGCCGAGCCTGAGGCGCCGCGCAGTGGAGGCGATCCGGGCCCGGGCGATGGAGACGTACGTCTCGTGCCTGTTCAGGGACCGTCCCGAGGCTTCCCTGAAGCCTTCAGAGCGCTTAAAACGACCATGCGAGCAACACGGAAGTCCGGGTTGCTCGGAGGTTGGTTTTAAGTGTTCCGAAGGCTTCAGGGAAGCCTCGGGACGTTCCCTGAAGCCTCCGGGGAGGCGGGGGAGGCTCTTTTCGCCCTCCCCAGGCTCCTATAAAGCCTCTGGAGCCTGGGGAAGGCGAAAAATAGCTTTTAAAAAGGTGAACTCAGCTGCATGCCCTGACAAATGGCTCTGCGTGCCACTTGTGGCACGCGTGCCATAGGTTCGCCATCACGGTCCTATTCTATTTTATTTATTCCAATCTCCTATTCTATTCTATTCTA
Source organism: Natrix helvetica (assembly GCF_964273705.1). Classification (NCBI taxonomy): domain Eukaryota; kingdom Metazoa; phylum Chordata; class Lepidosauria; order Squamata; family Natricidae; genus Natrix; species Natrix helvetica. The sequence goes on from NC_138561.1 coordinate 4,740,342, forward strand.
TTTATTCCAATCTCCTATTCTATTCTATTCTATTTATTCCAATCTCCTATTCTATTCTATTCTATTCTATTCTATTCTATTCTATTCTATTCCATTCCATTCCATTCCATCTCAATTGTGATAGCAGCCACCGAGTGAGTTCTGTTTTCAAACCACTTCTGAAAACGCTCGAAACGGCCCTTTTGCCCCTCGGGACCTAATCTTCAAAATAGAACACTTGGTGCGTGGCCTATTGTGTACCACTTACGTGTCATAGTCTTGGATGATCTGTCCGACTGCCCAGATGGCTGAAAGGTATTCGTTGGTACCCATGGGGTTAATGTAGTGCAAAGAGGTCGGATCCCGAGGATTTCCGTTGGACGCCGTGAAGTCGATTCCAACCTGCATGGAAAGATGGCAAAGAGATCCCCTTGTATTCCTGAAGTTGCTCTGGGGGGAAAGGAGAGGCTGGCTGAGAGATTCAGCTTTGCTTGAGCAGGGGGTTGGACTCGAATAGGGTTCCCCAATCTTTCGGACCTCAGGGACCACTAAATTCATAATTTTAAATCTCCTGGACCACTAATATGATCTGCCTAATGACCGGCTGGGTGAGCGTGGCTAGGTGGTCATGTGACTGGGTGGGCGTGGCCAACTTGATGTCACTCACGTCAAGGGGTGCCACGCCAGTCTCTACTCCCTGGCCCGGCTGGGCTCCTTAGGGCCCCAACAGGAAGCCATTGCTGGAGCTAAGCAGCCCCCAGGAGAAAGAGTTGGCAAAACAGCTCAGTTCAAATTGGATCTAACGGAGAAGGAGGCTCAGCAGAAGCACCTCACTGAGGACTAGGAGCATAGGCTTTCCAAGCAGAGGGAAGTGCTGCAGGAGTTCAAGGCCAGGTACCGGCCCCTGGAGGCTCACTGGGCTGAGATGGTCAGCCAGTTCCAGGCCATAATGCAGTCCCACTGGGATGAGGCCCTCCGGCTCTTTGCCACCAACAGCACTTCCCTCCAGCCTTCACCCAAAGCCCCCCACCAGGAGGCTGAAGCAGACCCCGAGTAGAATTTCTGCCCCCCTCCGACCCACATAAAAAGACCCCGAAGGGGGAGACTCTCTGCAGCAACACAAGCGTTCATTGCACGTATCCATCCCAGGGTCCGTAGTTTGAGGACCCCTGATTTAGTGCAATATAAAAAATGGAAATAATTTTTCTGTGGATCACCAAAATGTTCTCACGGACAAACCAGTTGGTGAGTGCTAGACTAGAAGGCCTCCAAGGCCCCTTCCAACTTGGTTATTCTGTCAAATGAGAAACAGCACTTTCTTCTCCTTTGACCAGAAAGTCTCACCTGCTGAATTAGATGTAAAAAGCAAGCTTTGATATTTACATTATAGCACATGGCTTCCTTTTCCTGGCTTTATCTGTGCCCGTAAGCTAATTAGGGTTAGAACTGATGAACATTTGAACGGGAGTCCCAAAGGTGCTTTTGAGGCAAACTGGACTTTCTGGTTTTTCTCTGAAGATGTTTCGCTTCTCATCCAAGAAGCTTCCTCAGCTCTGACTGGATGGTGGAGCTGAAGAAGCTTCTTGGATGAGAAGCGAAAGGTTAGACAGGTAAGTTTAAAAGCATGTGATGCTACTGAAGCCAAGGAATCCACAAATAAATCAAGTGTTCCTTGAAGCACGAAATCCTTGAGTTGTGACCCTAATTGGGATCAGAACGTCCATCACTAAGCGATGCAGTCATTAAGTGAGCCATGCCCAATTTTTGCTCTGGTTGTTAAGCGAATCACACAGTCATTAGGCAAATCCAGCTGCCTCCATTGATTTTGCTTGTCCAGAGCCCCCCTCCCCCCCTCAGAAAGATCACAAATGGTGATCCTGTGATCCCCAGGATATTGCAACCATTGTAACTACATGCCAGTTGCCAAGGGCCCAAATTTTGATGCTGTGAACGCGGGCATGCTCTGAGAATTCTAAGCATGAGGGCCAGTGACATTTCCCTTTTTAAGGGCTGTTGCAACTTTGGTCGCTAAATGAATCGTTGCAAATTGAGGACTACCTGTTTGCAGAGGTGACTGGAAAGCTGTCGGGAATCGAAAGCGACCCAGGAGAAATCAGGAAGAGCATCTCTCGCGGGGATCGCTTCACCCTCTAAATTGCTGCTCATCCCTGAACTAAACATCCCAGTTTCTAAATATCTTCTCTGCCCACCAGAGTTAAGCTCAAACTAAGAGTGTCCATCGTGGCTGGCTGGGGAATTCTGGGAGTTGAAGGGCACGAGTCTTAAAGTTGCCAAAGTTGGACACCCCTATTCTAAAACTTTCCCAAATAAATCTAATCTAGAAATAAAGAGACATTTCCGGACAGTGAGAACAATTAACCTGTGGAACGGCTTGCTTCTTGTGAATGCTCCATCACTAGATTAGATTTATTTGGGAAAGTTTTAGAATCACTGGGGGTTTTTAAGAAGAGACTGGACAACCGTTTGTCTGGAATGGTGTAAGGTCTCCTGCTTGAGTAGGAGGCTGGACTAGAAGACCTCCAAGGTCCCTTCCATCTCAGTTATTCTGCATTCCTCTCTGATGTCAGATTTAGAGAGATGCCAAGGTCCTGGTTTTGCATTTCATATGCCCTGAAATGGTGTCGTTATGCAACCAGTTCATGCTGCACAGAGAACACATTTGTGCCCGTTCCCGTTTCTATGGCAATACTTCCCCCCTTTTCCTGTGTGTCTCCTTAAATCAACACAACAAATCAAAACTGAAGCCCCACATTTGCGCACAGCACTTCAAAACTCCTGCAGGCTGCACCTCGAAAGATTATTTTGGCACAAGGGGTTGGAAGGCCAAGATTCATAGCTTTCCTAGGATACCAAGCCAGCTGCCGGTGGGAAGAAAGAGTAAAATCCTCTATTGCATGTAGGAGACTTGAATAGAATAGAGCTGGAAGGGACCTTGGAGGTCTTCCAGTCCAACCCCCTGCTCAAGCAGGAGACCCTGCACCATTTCATACAAATTGCTATCCAGACTTTTCTTAGAAGCCTCCAGTGATGGAGCATCCACAACTTCTGGTGGCAAGCTGTTCCACTGGTTGATTGCTCTGTCAAGGAATTTCTCCTTAGTTCTAGGTTGCTTCTCTCCTTGATTATGAATAGAATGAATGAGCTGGAAGGGACCTTGGAGGTCGTCTAGTCCAGCCCCCTGCTCAAGCAGGGGAACCTATACTCTTCCAGATAAGTGGCTGTCCAGTTTCTTCTTAAAAACTTCCAGGGATGATTAGTTTCCATCCATTGCTTTGATGCTGGTGGTTTGGGAAATAAATTGACCCCCTCTTCTTTGTGGCAGCCCCTGAAATACTGGAATACTGCTACCATGTCTCCCCCTAGTCCTTCTTTTCTCTAGACCAGGGGTGTCCAAACTTGGGAACTTTAAGACTTGTGGACTTCAACTCCCAGAATTCCCCAGCCAGCATGGCTGGCTGGGGAATTCTGGGAGTTGAAATCCACAAGCCTTAAAGTTCCCAAGTTTGGACAGCCCTGCTCTAGACTAACCAAATCCAAATTCCTGCAACTGTTTTTTATATGTTTTAGTCTTCAGGCCCTTCATCATCTTAGTTGCTCTTCTTTGCACTTTTTTTTTCCAAAGTCTCAATATCTTTTTTTTAATGTGGTGACCAAAACAGGATGCAGTATTTCAGGTGAGGCCTTACTAAGGCTTTGTAAAGCGGTATTAATACTTCACATGATTTTGATGCTATGCCTCTGTTTATACAACCAAGGATTGTATCGGCTTTTCTGGATGGTGCTATGCACTGCTGGCTCATACTGACAAACTTTCCAGGGGAAAGAGCTTTGAAGTTTTAATTCCGAATGTTATTAAAATTAGGGCAAGATCAGGCTAGTGGATCCTCCATGAAGCACCTGAAATTCTTTACATAATACCGATTGTGTTTTCCTATTTTCTTTAGTCCAAAAAAGCAATCACTGAACACACCAGTTGACCCACGGTGGCGCAGTGGTTAGAGTGCAGTAATGCAGGCTACTTCTGCTGACTGACGGCTGCCTGCAATTTGGCAGATCGAATCTCACCAGGCTCAAGGTTGACTCAGCCTTCCAGCCCTCCAAGGCGGGTAAAATGAGAACCCGGATTGTTGGGGGGCAAATAGGCTGACTCTGTAAACCACTTAGAGAGGGCTGTAAAGCACTGTGAAGCGGTATATAAGTCTAAGTGATATTGATATTGCCCGCCCTTCCTCCTTCCTTTCCTCCCTCCCTCCTTTCCTTCCTTCCTTCCTCCATTCATCCCTCACTCCCTCAGCCCTCCATCTTTCCGAGGTGGGTAAACTGAGGACCCAGATTTGGGGGGGGGGAGCGATAGGCTGACTCTGTAAACTACTTGGAGAGGGCTGTAAAGCACAGTGAAGCGGTATATAAGTCTAAGTGCTATTGCTATCTTCCTTCCTTCCTTCCTTCCTTCCTTCCTTCCTTCCTTCCTTCCTTCCTTCCTTCTACAATGGTTAGAATGCAGTATTGCACGCTCTGTCCACAGCGAGCAGTTCGATCCTGACGGGCTCAAGGCTTCCATCTTTCTGAGATGGGTAAAATGAGGACCCAGATTGTTAGGGGCAAGAGGCTAACTCCGTAAACTGCTTAGAGAGGGTTGTAAAGTACTGAGAAGTGTGAAGAATGGCCATAAGTCACTTTTTCCCGTGATGCTGCAACTCTGAACGGTCACTAAAGGAATTGTCGTAAGTCGAGGACTACCTGCATAGCATGGAAGGTCTCCTCCTGGATCTTTCGTGATGTTTCACCTTGTCTCTATGGTTCATCCTCCCAGCGTGTTGCTAAGTGGGTAGTAAACTTCTTGTCAGGGTTTTGTTGTACCAGAGAGCAGCCCACACCCTATAATTTTGCGGGCCACGGTGGGGCATATTTCCACTCAGGAAACAAGCTTTTTTTCCAACTTCCAGGCGTAAGTGATGCTTTAATTAATGCTGAGATTTAACCGAGAGGCCACAACAATGATTATGTTGTTAGCGTTCATGGAAAGAAAGAAAAAATCACCAAGATCCTTACCGTAAACATTAATTGGCAGCCTCCGAGGATGTAATCCAGGAAGGAGTAATCTCGGGTGATCTTAAAAGACCAAGGGGGAAGATTTGGGAGGAGGGGAGAAAGAAAGAAAGGAGAAACAGAGCAAGTTAATGCAAAAGCAAGACTGCTTCACAAAACACTCATTTATTCCTCCATATTAGTTCAGTGCTTCTCAACGTTGGCAATTTTAAGATGTGTGGATTTCAACTCCCAGAATTCCCCAGTGTTCTGACCGAGGCTTCCCAAGAGCCTGAAGCAAACTCCTGGTCCCGACAAAAATCCCTTTTATTAATTTCCTGTGAATTCTGCTCCTTCACATCCAGCAAAGTCCTTCGAGGGAGGATTTACAGTCACGGACCTTCTCTGGCTTGGAGAGATGCCAGGCTGATATCTGCAAAACATGGCAAGGAGTCTCGGAGAGTCACAAACCAATGAAGCGAACTAATTGTCTCCTGCAAACTCCATTCCCCTTTCGCTCCTCTTTTATTTCCTCTGGGAGGGGCCATTCATCGTCCACTTGAGGTCTTCCTCCCAAAACGACCCCTGTTCTTTAGCTGTTCCTTTCATCTGAAAACTCTGTGCATTCGCACATTGAGAACAGGCTCCAGCTGTTCCTCTGCCTCACTGATGTCTGACTCCGAAGGCAGCTGATAACTGGCATACAGCCCTTGCCCCCTCTCTGCCTCCGATACAGAGCCCTCATCAGAGCCTCCCCCAGACTCCAGGACTGGCCCATGTTCCTCCCAAACCTCCTCACTGTCCGAATCTGCGGGTCACAACCCCCAGCCAAGAATTAACTTCAACTCCCAGAATCCTCTAGCATGTTCAGCTGGAGAATTCTGGGAGTTGAAGTCCACATGTCTTAGATTTGCCAAAGCTGAGAAACAATCTTCTAGTTTGAATCTCCTGGGATCCATCACATTTCCAAACCCTGTGGCTGGATTTATACCACACATTTACCATTTAAACCAAGGGAAATGAAACCACAACTGTTCTGCAAGATGGTATCGAGATGGTACATCGTGGTTTCAAGTCGTAACCTGGTTCACACGGGATAGCCTGGGAATGCTACGATCCTCTGCACCACAAGCCACTTAACCGTTGCTTTTAACTTCAGCCTGGAATGTTTGAGTGTACTCAGCTGTGCAGCCTATCAAAAGCAGCAGATCGGAGGGGGGGGTGTTTGTGTGTGAGACATTGCTAGGAGGCTTTCTGTTTTGTGTCAACAAAGGTCTTGTCGTGCCAACATTCTCCTTTATTCTCTTGGACAGATTTGTCCGAGAAAGTTAATGATAGTTGAACGGTTACTAAGCTATCGCCTATGGCAGGATTTCCCAGCTTTTATTATTATTTTTTATTTCATTGAGTTTGTCAAACATGTAAAAGATAACAGGTATAAACATAAATATGAACACATTTAAATATGAGCCAGCAGTGGGCAGCAGCTGCCAAAAAAGCCAACACAGTTCTAGGCTGCATCAACAGAGGGAGAGAATCAAGATCACGTGAAGTGTTGATATCACTTTATAAGATCTTGGTAAGGCCACACTTGGAATACTGCATTCAGTTCTGGTCACCACGATGTAAAAAAGATGTGGAGACTCTAGAAAGAGTGCAGAGAAGAGCAACAAAGAGGATTAGGGGACTGGAGACTAAAACATATGAAGAACCGTTGCAGGAACTGGGTATGTCTAGTTTAATGAAAAGAAGGACTAGGGGAGACATGATAGCAGTGTTTCAATATCTCAGGGGTTGCCCCAAAGAAGAGGGAGTCAAGCTATTCTCCAAGGCACCTGAGGGTAGAACAAGAAGCAATGGGTGGAAACTAATCAAGGAGAGAAGCAACTTAGAACTGAGGAGAAATTTCCTGACAGTTAGAACAATTAATCAGTGGAACAGAAATTGCCTCCAGAAGTTGTGAATGCCCCAACACTGGAAGTCTTTCAGAAGATGTTGGATAGCCATCTGTCTGAAACGGTATAGGGTTTCCTGCGTAGGCAGGGGGTTGGACTAGAAGACCTCCAAGGTCCCTTCCAACACTACTATTGTATTATTGTACAGTAAATGGGGTGCAAATAAATGGGGACAGTAGGATAGGGACAGTAGCCACGCTGGTGCGCTTATGCACAGACCTCTTAGGAATGGGGTGAGGTCAACAGTAGACAGTCTTAGGTTAAATTTGTGGAGGTCTGGGGATGTAACAATAGAGTCAGGTTGAGCATTCCAGGCATTGACCACTCTGTTGTTGAAGTTGTATTTTTTGCACTTGAGTCTGCAGCAGTTTACCTTGAGTTTGTATCTATTGTTCTTGGCAACTTTAAGATGAGGACACTTCAATTCCCAGAATTCCCCAATCTTCATGGGATCCTACTCATAGTGAGGCTGAGGACTGCAATTTGAAAGCTTGCACACCAAAGTAGCCTAAGCTCAAAGGGGACCAGATGCAGAAACCCTGCCTTGGCGTATTGTAGTGAATTAGGCCAATACATGAAGCTTTAAAAGGCATTACATGTAGACCTCAACCTAGGACGATAAAGGAGCCTGCCCGTTATAGACATAAGAGGTGACAGTTGTAAAGAAGATCATCACATCAGAATGGATGGAAACTAATCAAGGAGAGAAGCAAGCAGGAATTTAGGAGAACAGGGAGGACAATTAACCCGTGGAACAGCTTGCCACCAGAAATCGTGGGCGCCCCATCACTGGGGTTTTAAAAGAAGAGACTGGACAGTCACTTGTCTGATTTGGTATAGGATCTCCTGCTTGAGAAGGGGGCTGGACTAGAAGACCTCCAAGGTCCCTTCCAACTCTATTCTGCTTCTGATCATGAGACCTGAGAGTAAATATGTATGTATGATGTATGTATGTATGTATGTATGTATGTATGTATGTATGTATGTAGGTAGGTAGGTAGGTAGGTAGGTAGGTAGGTAGGTATACCTTTGCTGAAATCTTTAAATGCAGAGGTGCTTTTCCAAAAGGCAGTTGGGACTTCTTGGTTTTTTCTTTTAAAGACGTTTCGTTTCTTATTCGAGAAGCTTCTTCAGTTCTTCTGGAAAAGCTTCTTGGATGAGAAGCAAAACATCTTCAAGGAAAAACAGAGAAAGTCCAGGTGCCTTTTGAAAATGGGGACTTTCAGCAAAAACATCACAAATCCCAGGCACATCCGCATGGGCAAATGGTCATAAATGTGGACCAGTTGATGAGCAGTGGAAATGTGGGAGGGGCAGGTGATGCTACTTTGGAACTAGATTGTAAGTCTCTTTTGAGGAGGTCCGTCATAACTTCGAACGGTTGCTACCTGACCAGACGCAAGTCAAGGACTGCTTGTATGTATTTTGGGTGCAGCTTGTTACAGGTATACAGCAATTATGCTTCATTAATTGTTTTGGGGTTTTGTGTGAACCCAGGGCATAGCACAGAATCAATATGGAGCCGTGGAAGCTGACAGCATATTCAACAGTGAGGAGGTTGGGGAGGAACATGGACCGGTCCTGGCTCGGATGAGGGCTCTATGTCAGAGGTAGAGAGGGGGCCAGGACTGCCTGACAGTTATCAGCTGCATTCAGAGTCAGACCTCAGTGGGGCAGAAGAACAGCTGGAGCCTATTCCCGATATGCATATGCACAGAGTTGCCAGGAGAAAGGAACAGCTAAGGAACAAGGGCTGACTCGGGAGTAAAGGCACAGGTAGATGGTGAATGGCCCTTCCCATGGGGAATAAAGAGGAGCGAAAGGGGAGTGGAGTTTGCAGGAGACCATTAGTTCAATTCATTAGGGGGAAGATCTGTTCCTGACTTCTTGCCAAGGAATTGCCGCTACAGCGTGGAGTTTGGAAGATATCCGCCTGGCAGCTCTCCAAACCTGATAAAAGCCTGTCATTGTGAAATCTCAAGAAAGACTGTCGGTCGGGACGTTGCTGGAGAGGAATTCCCTTGAAACTAAATAAAAGGGGTTTGATGGGGACGAGGAGTCGGCTTCGTGCTTTTGGGAAGCCTCGGTCAGAAGACGGGGATCAAATCTGTGCTGTTCTAGACCATTTTTGCTCATTTCTCTTTTACCTGATTCACTTCCTCCTCTGAGCTGAATAAGAGGGAGAGCTCGCTTCATGGAAATGTTGAGCTCAACTGTGGTCGTTAAGTCAAGGACTGTCTGTAGTCTTCAAAGCAGGAGTCAAGAGGGACTAGAACCTTGTTCCCTTTGCAAAAGTCTCGGCTCACACCCCGAATGGGGCAGAAAAGCATCTTCCTGTTTGGCTGAAGCCCGATCTGCCTCCTCCAATTTGGTGGAATGACAGCTTAATCAGGCCTTGTGTTTGCCTTCATCCTGGCTTGTCAGTTTGGCATTTTAAAAAAAAATCACTGTGTTTGTCCCAGAGTCGAGACTTTGGCCTTCTGATGATTAGATGCCATTCCAGCAATCTCGGTATTATGTCCGTAATTATGATTTTAATGCAAACCTGAAAGCGGTTTAGCTGTTCTAATCCATCAAACTGAAAAGCAAAGGTCTTCCTTGTCTGAAAGAGTGAATCACTCAAGAGGGTTTATAATTTCAGAACTGGAGAAGAAGTTAATTTATGGACTGCAGTCCTGAGTTGAGTAATAAGAGTCCTTTGGCCATAATTTTCTGAGAAGAAGTTTAGGCACATGAGGGTTCTTTATTTGAACTACTTGATAATATGCCACTGAGGCTTCAAAAGGACTTTTCCATTACAGCACACTCTGGCATTTATACACTTTTACCAATATCTAAATAGGGCCACTGGCTAAGGCGCTGAGCTTGTCGATCAGAAAGGCTGGCAGTTCAGTGGTTCGAATCCCTAGCTCTGCATAACTGAGAGAGCTCCTGTTACTTGTCCCAGCTTCTGCCAACCTAGCAGTTCGAAAGCACGTAAAAATGCAAGTAGAAAAATAGGAACCACCTTTGGTGGGAAGGGAACAGCGTTCTGTGCGTCTTCTTTGTTTAGTCATGCCGGCCACATGACCACGGAGACGTCTTCGGGCAGCGCTGGCTCTTTGGCTTAGAAATAGAGTCAGGAACAACTAGCACATATGTGCTAGGGAAACCTTTACCTTGCCATCTCAGTATCTCACTTCTACCTTCCCTTATGCGCGGGCATTTTAAAAAATACTTCAGTGCTGAGACCATAAACACAGGTCGTCCTTGGGTTACAACCATTTATTTCATGACCACATGATTCAATTAAAATCTGTGGCAAAAAAGGCCGTAAGATGGAATGCATCTCTGTCTTAGTCCTCTACTTATGACCAGTCAGTTTCCAAGTTTTTAAGTATTTCAAAGTCTTAGTACTGCTTTAGAAATCCTTAGTAAGACCACAGCTGGAATTCCGCATCCAGTTTTGGTCACCACATTACAAAAAAAAATATGTTGAGTCTTTGGAAAAAGTGCAGAGAAGAGCAACAAAGATGATTAAAGGCATGAAGACTAAAAGATATGAAGAACGGCTGCAGGAATTGGGTATGTCTAGTCTAGAGAAAAGAAGGATGTGGGGTGACATGAAAGGTCTTAAAATGGGGCAAAATTCACTTAACAAATGTCTCTCTTGGCAACGGAAATTTTGGGCTCAATTGTGGTCGTAAGTCGAGGACTGCCTGTACGTATTTCTAAAAAAGCCCAAAGGAAGTCATCCATGCTTCTGAGAAGCAGAACTTACTTTGCAGGACTTGACAATGATGATGCCCGAATTCTTGTAGCTCCTTTTCTTCTTCTGTTTTTTGGGATTGATGCATTCAAACTCTGCCTGCGTATTATTATTTTTAGAAAGAAAGGAAGACCATGGTCAATACAATAATCTTGATTTCTGCCCCACCCCCCCTTTTTAAAAAAATACGTTAGTTGTCCTGTAGTTACTGGGAAAGCTGAGATTTACAATTTCAAAACGTTTTATGGGTAACCAAGTTGGGGAAGAATGGCTTAAACCAGTTGTTCTCAACGGTAGCTACTTTAAGACGTGTGGGCTTCAATTCCAAGAATTCCCAAGCTGGCTGGGAAATTCTGGGAATTGAAGTCCACACATCTTAAAGTGGCCACCGTTGAGAAACACTTCTGGAGGCAAGTTGTTCCACTGATTAATTGTTCTAACTGTCAGGAAATTTCTCCTTATATTTTGGGACCTATTAGGGAGGAGCGATCTTCACCCTCTTTCTGCCACACAATTTAAAGGTAGCCCTTGATTTACAAGGCGAATGTACGTGTCCTGGGATAATGTTGCAGGATCCAATCTGGGTCAGTCACTGGGACCAGAGGTTTTGTCCTTCGAGTTTTCGGACTCGTGCTAGAGCACATTTTCAGGGAAATTCTCTCTAGTATTTGTCACACTTATGACCGTTGCAACATCCCCATGATTAGGTGTTCAAAATTCAGATGCTTGGTAAGTGACACATATTTATGATGTTGGCAGGGTCTCAAGGTCATATGACCCCCTTTTGTGACCTTCTGACAATGGGGAAGCCAGATTCACTTAACAACTGCAGTGATTCACTTAATAATGGTGGAAGGGAAGGTTGTAAAGTGGAGCAAAACTCAAGTATGTTTCATGTAGAAACATAATTTTTGGGATCCATTGTGGTTGGAAGTCAAGGGCTACCTGTATCCACCTTTCACTGCCTCTTTGCCTTCTGGAATCCAGACTACAATCCACCACACACAAGACCTCACTGTCAGGCCTGCAGCCATCTTTTCTTTTGGATCTTTGGCCTGCCACACTTTCTATTATTCTACTATGCATTTTCTATTGTGGGAAAATGGGAGGGGGGGTGTAGGAGTTAGATGATAAGTAGCCATAACAGAATTCTTTCTAGAAAGCCAAGGTCATCCTTTGTCTCTGCACCTCTGTACCTGACTGGAACTGGATGGGTGGAACTGCCAGCATGGCAGTGGGAGATTGGACCATGGGATGAACTTGTGGGTGTGGGGGCAAGATCTTGAACTTTCAACTGGGTGGGGAAAACCAGGAAGCTTTCAGATTCATGTTTCCCCAGATGTGCCAACATGGCTCTCTTAATAAGTTGGAACTTTAAGCAATATTTTGCCTTGGACTCTGGATGCTATTTGGAACCCTGACACTGACCTAACCCTTGTTCTTCACTCTGCACCCCTCAATTGCTCCATTTCCCCTGGTACACTTTCTATCCACACACCTCTGGATGCAACCCTTCAGGTTAGCTCTAGGCAGGCTTGTTGGCAAGAGATGTGTGTTGGCTTCTGTCCAGAGCATCCTGCCAAGCCATGTAGCATCCCTGAGGTTTCCTAGAGTGTTGAGATGGGTTGAACATCTGCCTGAGCTATTTACAGCCAGCAACTACATATAGAAGCCGTAGGTTCCAGAGAGAAACCAATGTAGAAGCAGCAGATGAGCGCAGTGGGGCTTCGAGTTGAAATGAGGAAGGATGTGATTACTCACTAGATAAACAAAGGCATGCATCCATTTTATTTTTAAGCTCCTTACGCAGGAGCACAAGATAGGATCAAGAAAGGCATAAATAAATAGCAGCCTGGAAGACAAAATTAAAATGCCATTTCTAGCCTCCAAAGAGCTTTGAAGTAATAACTGCAAACGGTCATTTAAACAAGAGATCTGCTGACGCTTGATGTCCCTGCAAAAGGGCTGGAGTTCCCTCACAATTTAGAGAGCATTTTCTTTCGGTCTCCAAGCACTAAAGAAATTCTGTTTTTTAAATGACCTAAATTGTGAGATTTTGGAATTCTCCATTAGCTTCACATTTCATGAATTCACGCAGTAGGTTAGAAGCTGGCGACTGACCAACTTACATAACCTTCCATCTGTTTATTTCATTCAGTTGTTAAACTTATGCCTCGTCTCTCCAAGCTGGTAGAGATAGCGCTTCCTCCTCCCAATATTTCCTTGCAACAACCCTGTGAGGTAGGCTGAGCTAAGAAGGAACGTGTCAGGGTTCCAAATAGCATCCAAAAGTAAATCAGAGTGGGTATTGTATTGTGCAAGGCAAAGTATTGTGCAAAGTTCCAATTTATTAAGAGAGCCATATTGGCACATCTGGGAAAACCCGAATCTGAAAGCTTCCCGGTTTTCCCCACCCAGTTGAAAGTTCAAGACCTTGCCCCCACACCCACCTGTCCATCACATGGTCCAATTTCCTGCTGGCAGTTCCACCCATCCAGTTCCGGTCAGGTGCAGAGGTGCAGAGACAAAGGATGACCTTGGTTTTCTAGAAAGAATTTTTGTTATGGCTACATCGCATCTCATTCCTACCATCCTCCCTCCCATTTTCCCACCATAGAAAATGCATGGTAGAATAATAGAAAGTGACTTGTGGACTTTTATGACTTGTGGACTTCAACTCCCAGAATTCCTGAGCCAGCCATGTTCTGGAAGTTGAATTCAGGGAGTTGGAGTCCACAAGCCATGGTTCCCTACCCCTACCTTAGTTGATAGGAGACTAGAACTCTCCTAGTCTGGTGCTGTAACCACTACCACATCCTGTCTCTTGGGCTGATATCGGAACCCCCAAACCCTTCCATGGTTGAGGACAATCTAAAACACTAGGTTTCCCTAGCTGTGTTCCAGGACCTTCACCATGATCCAGAAGGGCTCTCTTGATATTCTGGAATACTGGCTTATGCAAACTCACATTGCCTGTCTTAACCAAGATCCTCAAAGAACCAAGACATTCAAAACAAAGGAAGAATTTGAGTTATGGCCCAGTGAAATGTAATCAGGACCTCGGAGAGCTCACTTAGGAAGTTACAGGTGGATTTTTTAAATTTTTAATTGTTGGTCTCCCCTTTCATTCAAATTGTGTCCCATTCTTAGAAGCTACTCGGACAAATCCCTGTAGTTTTCTGGGCAAGGTTTTTCAGAGATGGTTCACCTTTGCCTCTCAAAAAGTCAGGTTGTATGAAGAGAGGGTTAGAATCAAGATCATGTGAAGTATTAATACCGCTTTATAAACCCTCGGTAACACCGCAGTGGGAATACGGCATCAGTCACTATATTATAAAACAGATGTCGGGGCTCTGAAAAGAGGGCAGAAAAACAACAAAGATGATTAGGGGGCCGGAGGGTAAAACATTGCAGGAATTGGGTCTGTCTAGCCTGTTGAAAAGAAGGACTCAGGCTGACATGATAGCAGTATTTCAGTATTTGAGTGGCTGCCACACAGAAGAGGTGGGGTCAAACTATTTTTCAAAGCACCAGAAGGCAAGAAACAATGGATTGCAAATTAATCTGGAACTAAGGAGAAATGTCTTAACAATGAGAACAATCAACTAATGGAACAGAAGTTGTGTGAGCTCCATCACTGGAAGCTTTCAAGAAGAAACTGGGCAGCCATTTGTATGGCATAGGGTCCCCTATTTGAGCAGAGGGTTGGGCTAGAAGACCTCCAAGGTCCCTTCCAACTGTTATTCTATGTTCTACATTCCTTGGTAGCTGTCAGATACAAGAAACCAGGAGCCAGGACAGAGTTCAGAAGCATTGCAACTTCATTCCATGCAACCTATTGACAAAAACGTGACCTAGGCAAGACCATGGGTCAAGGCAAGACCATGGGTCAAGGCAAGACCATGGGTCAAGGCAAGACCATGGGTCAAGGCAAGACCATGGTTATTTTGAGGAGTTGCAGCACCTCCGTAGTCATGTGATCAAAAATTGGGGCACCTGGCAACTGACTCGTATTTATGACAGTTGAAGTGTCCCAGGGTCTTGTCATTTTGCAACCTTCTGACAAGAAAGGTCAATGGGGAAACCAGATTCACTTAACAACTGTGTTACTGACTTAACGCCTACTGTGATTCACTTAACAACTGTGGCAAGAAAGGTGGTAAAAGGGGGCAAAACTCACTTAACAAATGTCTCGCTTAGCAACATAGATTTTGGGCTCCATTTTGGTCATAAGTCAAGGACCACCTGAATTCACTTCAGATCATTGCTATGTGCATCTCTAACTGCGGTTTTATCTATATATATAAAAGCCAAATACCACTCACTCATCATGAAATCTCCAGAACTGTAAAGCCTACAAATGTGAAATTTGGCACATATGTTCCTCTTCTAGGTGCTCGTTAAGAAAGGATTTTTCAAAATGACCATCAGATCATCAGTATTTCTTATACAGTATTATATTAACACGTGTTGATGCTAAGGAGTTAGACGTTCTACTCCCCCTCCCCACCTGAAAAGAACTCTGTTCCAACTGCCAGCTGCCTTATATGGGTGTGGCCAGCATGTGACTCATCCAGCCTGTGGACCCGACCGATCACATGGTTTCGTAGCGAAGCACGGATATCCAGCTATGTCTTATAAAATACAAAGCGTTTACAGTTCCGTTCACGACGGTCATCCCCGCCTAATGAAGTTATTCCCTGTCATTTGTACTCGACTTAATTAGAACTCCAGCCAGAAATAATTGGGAGAAGCAAAAATAATGGATCAGGCTGCAATGAGAACTCCTAAACCCGTCGATTGTGGGAGCAAGCCAGCAAGACAAACTTTCATCATAAATCAGTGGAGATCAGGACAGAGGTTTAATTGGGCAAGAAGCAGTCAACCAGCTCAAATCAAAACCGCAAGGAAGAAGAATTGAAGTTGAAAAAGGTTGATTTGCTTGGGAAACGGAGTTCAGGAGAAATAACCAGGAGAAGCTGGGGTTTTTTTTCTTTTCTTTTCTTAAAGACACATCAAGAAAGAAGCTCACAAGAGGCTTTTTAATTCAATTCCACTCATTAAACTAAGACTGGTATCTTTGAATCGCACATTAGATGAACAAACTATCGGGGCTTTTATACTGAAATAACACATTTCATCTGCAGTCAGAACTCAAAAATCACCTATAACAGCGATGGCGAACCTTTTTTGGCTCGCGTGCCATAAGTGGGGGGAGCACAGGGGGGGTCGTGTGTGGGCGTGCTGCACCCATAATGCAATGTGCGACCCCCCCCAGTGCGCATGCGCGCACTACAGGCACTCCCCCCCATTTTTACATGATTTTTTCACCCTCCCCAGGCTTCAGAGGTT
The DNA here is from genome assembly GCF_964273705.1 of Natrix helvetica. Taxonomy (NCBI): domain Eukaryota; kingdom Metazoa; phylum Chordata; class Lepidosauria; order Squamata; family Natricidae; genus Natrix; species Natrix helvetica. Next base: position 4,756,425 of record NC_138561.1, read on the forward strand.
TATAGGAGCCCAGGGAGAACAGCCTCCCCCCAGCCCCCCGGATGCCCTCCGGAGGCGTCAGGGAAGCCTCCCGATGGTCCCTGAAGCTTTGAGAGCGCTCAAAAGTTTGCTCGGAGGATCGTTTTTTGCACTCCGGAGGCTTCAGGGAAGCTCATGAAGCCTCCGGAGGGGGGTGGGGGAGGCTCTTTTCGCCCTCCCCAGGCTCCTCTAAAGCCTCTGAAGCCTGGGGAGGGCGAAAAATGGCTTTAAAAAAGGATGAACTCAGCTGGCCAGAGCGCACATGTGTGCTTGCCAGCTGACAGGGCAGCGCCTCGCATGCCCTGACAAATGGCTCCGTGTGCCATAGCTTCGCCATCACTGACCTATAACAAAGCGCTTTATTTGGATGAAATAGTTCAGCTGAGATCTACATCCAGGTGGTCCTCCATTTATGACCCCAACTGAGCCCCAAATTTCCATTCCTGGGCGAGACAAAGGTTAAAGTGAATTTTGCTTCATTTTACGACCTTTCTTGCCACAGTTGTTAAGTGAATCACTGCAGCTGGGAAGTATAAAATGACACGGTTAAGTGAATCTGGTTTCCCCATTCATTTGACTGGTCGGAGGTTTGCAAAAGGGGATCCCCTCACCCTGGGACACTGCGACCGTCCACCATGTGAGTCGGATGCCAAGCGCCTGAATTTTCATCCTGTGACCATGGGGATGGCGCAATGGTCGTAAGTGTGAAAAACAGTCCTAAGTCACTTTTTTCAGTTCTGTTGTAACTTCAAACCGCCTCTAAATGAACTGTCGTAAGTCGAGGACTACTCGTGTAAGTAGTCAAGGTAAACTGCAGAGGTGACTCAAAAACATATTACATTCCCTATTTTATTCTTTTCCTCTTGTATTTCACTTTTACACATGGCTTGACTGTGTAATGTCTTTATGTTTTATTCCCTGCTTTGATATGGCCTATGGGAGTGATGGCTAACCTTTTCAGCACTGCGTGCCAAAAGTGCATGCCTCTAATGCAATGCACGCATGCCTTGTATGCGCGCCATCCTCCCTGCATGCATGCACGAGCCCCACATGCAACATGCACCCTGCATGTACATGCACCTCCTGCGTGCGCCCTGCCCCCCCCCCATGCATGGCAGAGACCCAAAAATCAGCTGGCCAGCAGGTGTGCCCATGCATGGTAGAACTGAGCTGGGGGGACAGCTCGCATGCCTGCAGAGCGGGCCCTGCATGCCACCTGTGGAATGCATGCCATAGGTTCGCCATCACAGGCCTATGGGCTAACCCACAACACTAAAGAAAGAGAACTAAATGGCTAAATGGAAAGATGTCATGATATAAAACAGGAAGAAGTCCAAACTTCTTCCTGGCTAGGGTGTGAACGGCAATGCTCATCTTCACATCCACAAAGGTCCTTCAAAGCTTACCACAGAGCCATCTCTGCACATCGTGTCAACGGAAGCCTGGAACTCCCCGATGAAATCATGTCCTCCATCATTGTCGTAGTCATAGCACACAATCTGGCAGAAGAAGCAGAGGGACAATCAGGATTTTCATCCAGTTTACTGAAGTCCCCCCCAAAAATGACCCCTCTGAATTTAAAAATGTCATCCTCCTTATGAAAGAGAAGAAATTCATGAAAATGCTCACTTCTCCCAGTCTAGCTGGCTGGCAACGCATGCCTTTTTTTTAGCCATTTTTGGCCATTTTTCGGACTGTTTTGGTCTGTTTTCCGGTGCCAGCAAAGACCAGCTGGAAACCAGAAGAACAGCTGGCAAATGTGCGCGTGCCCATCGAGAGGGCTCTGCATGCCATCTCTGGCACGCGTGCCATAGGTTCACCACCACGGGCCTAAACCAGGAGTCTCCGGCCTTGGTAACATTCAGACTTGTGGATTTCAACACCCGGAATTCTCCAGCCAGCATGAATGGAGACTAACAAAGCCTGGGAGAACACCAGGTTGAGGTAGGATATTCTAACAAGAATGTAATCTCTCAGCCACAGGGGAGATAATGGATCTGAAATGGAAGAAGATGAAGAGGACAGTACCTTGATCTGCTTTTCTGTATCCCCATCGCAGAGAGATATCAAAGGCACCGTGAATGGCTTCCATACAGGATCCAGCGTGTATTTAATTACCTGCAATGGGAAGAAAGAGACAGCAAGACAAGAAAAACTTCAGACGATATTTATTTATTATTTTATACAAATAACTCAAGGCAGCAAACATGCCCAATACAAATTCCTCCCCCTATTTTCCCCACAATAACCACCCTGTAGGGCAGGGGTGTCCAAACTTGGGAACTTTAAGACTTGTGGACTTCAACTCCCAGAATTCCCCAGCCAGCATGGCTGGCTGGGGAATTCTGGGAGTTGAAGTCCACAAGTCTTAAAGTTCCCAAGTTTGGACACCCCTGCTGTAGGTTCAGCTGAGAGGGGGGGGAGACTGGCCCAAAGACCCCCAGCTAGATTTCAGAACTAAGGCGGCACTTGAACGCAGTCCCCTGGTGATTGGCCCAAAGTCACTCTGCTGGCTTTCATCGCTAAGGCAGGACTTGAACTCATGGTCTTCTACTTTCTAACTGGTGCCTTAACCACTGGCAAAACTGACCCTTTGTACTATATCAATATCAACGCTATAACACTATCTGGACCCAGGGTGGGAGCAGACATATTTTTTAAGCATTCTACTCTGTGATTGTATATAAATCAGAAGTAGGGAAGCATTCTTTTCGTTCAATCTAACCCTCTTGCAGACAAAGCTGCTTCCCAGAAAAATATGGACAGCGTTTGATGGATTGAGACGAAAAATTTCAAGAATTCCCGCAACTGGAATTCCTTTCTTGAGAACCAACAATATCCTCCTGTCTTTGGCGTCTTTCTTTCTAACTTTCCTGCGCCGTTTTACTGATAAAGGGGAAATGAATGGGAAGTCTCAGGGGTTGCCACAAAGAAGAGGGAGTCAAACTATTCTCCAAGGCATCTGAGGGTAGAACAAGAAGCAATGGGTGGAAACGAATCAAGGAGAGAAGCAACTTAGAACTGAGGAGGAATTTCCTGACAGTTAGAACAATTAATCATTGGAACAGAAGTTGCCTCCAGAAGTTGTGAATGCCCCAACACTGGAAGTCTTTCAGAAGATGTTGGATAACCATTTGTCTGAAATGGTATAGGGTTTCCTGCCTAGGCAGGGGGTTGGACTAGAAGACCTCCAAGGTCCCTTCCAACTCTGCTATTCTTAAAGAGATGAGGATTTGAGAACATTGGCCATGAATGAAGTAGGTGTGTGTCTAGTCTAAGGAAAAGAAGGACCAGGGGAGACATGATAGCAGTCTTTCAATATCTCAAGGGTTGCCACAAAGAAGAGGGAGTCAAACTATTTATCAAAGCACCTGAGGGTAGAACAAGAAGCAATGGGTGGGAACTAATCAAGGAGAGAAGCAACTTAGAACTGAGGAGAAACTTCCTGACAGTGAGAACAATTAATCAGTGGAACAGCTTGCCTCCAGAAGTTGTGAATGCCCCAACACTGGAAGTCTTTAAGAAGATGTTGGATAGCCATTTGTCTGAAACGGTATAGGGTTTCCTGCTTAGGCAGGGGGTTGGACTAGAAGACCTCCAAGGTCCCTTCCAACTCTACTATTGTATTGTATTGTATTATTGTAAGTTGGAATAACCCCGAAGAAAAGGGGGAAGAGCTGCAGCCAAGGAAACAGATAAAAGAAATCCAAGTCAGGGCAGAAACGTAATTTGAGGAAGCATGTCAGTCTTAAACCCCACCCCACCCCCATATTCTTGAGAAGATAAAACAGGGAAGAGGGGGAGCACATTCAGACTTGCAAGAATCAGAATCACTAGTTGGAAGGGACCTTAGAGGTCTTCTAGTCCAACTCCCCGCTCAGGCAGGAAACCCTATACCAGGGGTGAAATCCAGCAGGTTCTGACAGGTTCTGGAGAATGGTAGCAGAAAGTTTGAGTAGTTTATAGAACCAGAAAATACCACTTAGGCTGGCCCCAGAGTGGGGAGGAAATGGGGATTTTGTGGTACCCTTTTCCTGCCATGCCCCCCATGCTACACCCACAGAACCAGTAGTAAAAAGAAAAACCTGAATTTCACCCCTGCCCTACACCATTTCAGATCAATGGTTGTCCAATCTCCAATTCTGTTATTGCAACCTTCTAATAATGTAGCATTGGCATTTATAATTCTGCAACCTAGTCTAGACTGAAGATCAAAAAGCTTGCAACTATCTGTACGTATCACGGATTCCCAAATCTTTATCTCAGCAGCCGTTACCTAAAGCAAAGTACATAAAAGTTTTGCAATGTCTCTTCGCTAGGATCTCTGCCCCCATCAAGCTCAACACACAGCTCTGCCAAACAAAATCCTTGGGGTAGCGTCTGCCCATATCAAGCATTGTTCCCCCCAATTTGCAAATTATACCTCTACGATGCAGCTTAAACCATTGCTAGCTTTTTTTTAACCACTCGTAATGCATTCCATCCAGTATTTTCTAAATTCTTGAAGGCAAGGCTGGGGGGAAAGAATTTCCTCAAACAAATACCTTTTGCACAACAGTGCAGGCATCAAAAGAGAGATGTAAATTATTTCAGGGTTACTCAGGAAACTTTATAACTAGAGACTTTGCCTCAAATCCCAGCCAAAAAAAGGAACCTCTCTCTCCGGACCTTGTGCCTAATGTTGGATCGCTTCGACATTGTTCAGTAGAGTCCAAAACATACACTCACAACATCCCTAAGGGGTTGCAACAGACACAAGAGTCCCAGGCTCTATAATTCTCTCTTGGCAATTATATTTAGAATTCCCTGATTTGGTTATTTTTTTTAAAAAAAATCAAATTTATTGTATAGACTAGAGCTGTGATGGCGAATCTATGGCTCACATGCCAGAGGTGGCACACAGAGTCCTCTCTGAGGGGATGTGTGTGGTGGGCAGCGGATTTTCTGGGTTCTGGGGGCGCGCATGCACGCCAGCCAGCTGGTCTTCGTGCAAAGGTCAGCTGGCCAGTGTGAATGTGTGCAACGGAACCCGGAAGAGCAGCTGCCCTCCACGTGCCAGCTGCTCTCTTCTGGGTTCTGGCACTCTGGCGCATGCTCCAGTTTCGGCACTCGGTGTGGAAAAGGTTAGCCATCACTGGACTAAAGCCACAGTGGCACAGTGGTTAGAATGCAGTGTGCAGGCTACTTCTGCTGACTGCCAGCAGTTCGGCAGTTCGACTCTCACCAGACTCAAGGTTGACTCATCCTTCCATCCTTCCGAGGTGGGTAAAACGAGGACCCAGATTGTTGGGGGCAAGAGGCTGACTCTAAAAACTGCTTAGAGAGGGCTGTAAAGCACTGTGAAGCGGTATATAAGCCTAAGTGGTATTACTGTTGCCCTTCCTTCCTTCCATCCATCCATCCATAGTTTGCAGTGGTTAGAATGCAAGTACTGCAGGCTAACTCTGCCGACTGTCAGCAGTTTGATCCTGACCAGCCCAAGGTTGACTCATCCTTCCAAGGTGGGTAAAACGAGGACCCATATTGTTGGGGGCAAATAGGCTGACTCTGTAAACCACTTACGGTGCTGTGAAGCACCGTAAAGTGGTATATAAGTCTAAATGCTATTGCTATTGTTAATATCTTTTAGGAAGCGCTACTGAAGGGGTGTCCAATCTTAAGACTCGTGGGCTGGCTGAGAAATTCTAGGAGTTGACGTGCGTAAGTCCTAAAATTGTCAAGGTTTTATACCCCTGTCCTACCAAGGACTTGTAAAATGTTCAAGTTCTCTAAACTTCTTAGAATCCTAGGCTTGGAAGGGATGTTGCAGATATTCTAGTCCAACCCCCGATGATGAGTGCAGAAATTGTCAGAGCCTGGATAGTTGGCTGCCTGGTCTTTTCTCTCCGTGAGGTCAGGAGGCAAGTTTCTCCTCCACTGCTTAGGAGCATCCACTCAGGAAATAACCAAGGATGATTAGGGGGCTGGAGGCTAAAGCATATAAAGAACGTTTGCTGGAATTGGGTGTGCCTAGTTTGATGAAAAGAAGGTGACACGATAGCGGTGCTCCAATATCTCAGGGGTTGCCCCAAAGAAGAGGGAGTCAAGCTATTCCCCAAAGCACCTGAAGGCAGGACAAAAAGTAACAGGTGGAAGACATTAAAGAGAGATCTAAACTAGAACTAAGGAGAAATTTCCTGACAGTGAGAACAATTAATCAGTGGAACAGAAGTTGCCTCCAGAAGTTGTGAATGCTCCAACACTGGAAGTTTTTAAGAAGATGTTGGATAGCCATTTGTCTGGAGTGGTGTAGGGTTTCCTTCCTAGGCAGGGGGTTGGACTAGAAGGCCTCCAAGGTCCCTTCCAACCCTGTTATTCTGTTCTGCTCCACTCCATTCCATTCTATTCCAAATTCTTCCTTATTTCAAAATTGGATCTCACTCTGTTAAGTTTCCACCAAGTGGTTCTTCTCTTACCCTCTCGAGTTCTGGAGTCTAAATCCACATCTTCTTCCTTGTGACCTCCCTTTATGTATCAGAAGACTGTTATCATGCCTGCCTTTAAGCCAGGATGTCCAGCCTTGGCGATTTTAAGACCTTTAAGACCTCATGGAAGGTCTTCGAGAAAAGACCAATTATCCAGGATCTTGACAATTCCTGCATTCAGCAGGGGGTTTTGAGTAGAAGACCTGAAAAGTCCCTTCCAAGCCTAGGATTCTATAAACTTTAGAGAACTTGGAACATTTTACAAGTCTTGGGTCGGAGGGCAGGAGTGTCCAATCTTGACAACTTTAAGACTTGTGTACTTCAACTCCCAGAATTCCCCAGGTACCCATGAGTTGAAGTCCACAGGCCTTGAAGTCACCAAGGCTGCCCCCCCCCCTGCTTTAAGCTTTCTATTCGTTAATCTAAATAGCTTCACTCCATGTCATGGAAAGACTATTGTAGTTTACTGGTTGCTTCTTCATTTAAAAATTCTTTTTCAGTTCTGGAGTCTTGCTTTATGTGTGTTTTTTTCTTAATCTTATGAGCCAGGATGGAGGTGCACGTTTCTGTATGGTTTCCTTAGGGGCGTTGTTAAAAAGAACCATGCTAAAAACAACTTTAAAACCATGTTCCGTGTGCACCAGAGGTTGGGGAACAGAAGTCCCTGGGGATCGTAGGTGTGCTATTTCTGAACACTTCGGTTCTCCCAGTTTGGTCTCTTTGGGCGCAAGTCCTGACTTCTGAATGGTGGCTAACTTTAGCCGGATATCCCTGGATGGTTTAGCTGCGGAGGTGAGGAAACTCATGCAGGGTTGCTGCCTTCATACACACCTTGCTTTCTAGAGCAAAGCAAACAAGCCTCATCCTTTGAGTGTGGTACCCGGTGGACTGAGCCACACCTCCTTCTAAATCAGAGGTCATCAAACTTGGCAACTTTAAGACTTGTGGACTTCAACTCCCAGAATTCTTCAGCCAGCATAATTTACTCTCTTATAATCCCTTCCTCTGCAATCTCTCCACTTAGATCAGAGGTCTTCAAACTTGGCAACTTTAAGATTTGTGGACTTCAACTCCCAGAATTCTCCAGCCAGCATAATTTACTCTCTTATAATCCCTTCCTCTGCAATCTCTCCACTTAGATCAGAGGTCCTCAAACTTGGCAACTTTAAGACTTGTGGACTTCAACTCCCAGAATTCTCCAGCCAGCATAATTTACTCTCTTACAATCCCTTCCTCTGCAATCTCTCCACTTAGATCAGAGGTCTTCAAACTTGGCAACTTCTGGCTGGAGAATTCTGGGAATTGAAGTTGCCTGCTGCTCTAAATGATGCAATCTGGCATCTTGTTCATTCATTACAACAACTGCATGAAAACAGCATTCCTTTCCTGCTGTCAACAGACATTCCAAAAGACATTTTTTAAAAAAAAAGAAGACTCAAAGCAGATGTCCCAATGCGTAAAGATGCAAAGGAGCAACCTACTTTCCAAAACACCCAAAGGCCAGACAAGGAACAACGGATGGAAACTGATCCAGGAGAGAGCCAACCTAGAACTAAGGAGAAATTTCCCGGCTGTGAGAACAATCCTCATTCGGAAGTTCTACTTGCTTGTAGCGGCTGCAAGAACGGAGTATGTCTAGTCTAGGGTGTCAAACTCGATTTCATTGAGGGTCGCAACAGGGTTGTGTTTGATCTCAGGGAGGCCAAGGTGGGCATGGCCAGCTCGATGTCACTCCTGTCACTGGCAGAGGGTTGTGGGAGGCCGTGGCAGCTGAAAACGGAGTACCCTGCAGGTCGGATCCGCCCCCCAGGCCTTGAGTTTGGCACCCCTGATCTAGGGAAACATTGAATTTTGCCATTGTATTGGACTCTGTTGAGTGTCCCCTAATATCTAGAAAACTTAATAGCAACAGCTGATCACAACTGGAATATTTTGAAGGGATCTCCTGTGTCATTGTGAGGCTCCCACAGTTGGCTTATCCTGTACAGGTGGTCCTCAACTTACAACTGTTTGTTTAGTGACCATTTGAAGCTGCAACAGCTCTGGAAAAAAACGGGACTTGTAAATTTGTCGCATTTACAACTGTTGCAGAATCCCTGTGGTCATGTGATCAAAAATCAAAAGCTTGGCAACTGGCATGTATTTACGACGGCTGCATTATCCTGGGTCACGTGGTCATCTTTTGCGACCTTCCGACAAGCGAAGTCAATGGGGGATCCAGATTCACTTAACAATGGTGTTACTACTTTAACAACTGCAGTGAATCACTTGGCAACGGTGGCAAGGCAGGTCATACAATGGGGCGAAACTCACTTAACAACTGTCTTGCTTAGCAATAGAAATTTCAGAGTTTGCAGCAGCAATCACATCCAGAAAGCACACACAGGTAACTGATTCAGCAGGATTCCTTAACTTCTCTTTATATATAATGTAACACATGAAGTAAATATACAATACCAAAAGCAGGTTTTCCAACGTGGTAGTAAATACAAGCAAACAGAAGGAGAGGAGACAGTTTCCATTTCAGAGCAGCAGACTAGTTTAGAGCTCAGCAGAGACTCGGAGCTGCACAGCTAAGCCACGCCCAGGCTCCAAACTGTCATCCCATTGGCTGACCTTATTACTAAGCCCTATTCCAGTTTATGAATATACACTGACAGTTGTGATCATAAGACGAGGACTCCTTTTAGTATTTGGCTGAAAAAAAACCTGAAATGATACAAGGTGATCATCTTACAATATAATGTCCTCAGCCACCCTAAATGACCTACCTCTGTCCGGTGCACGAGCATCCATTTCCCGTCATCCCCTTGTTTATAAAACTCTAAAAATGGATCTGATTTTCCGAACAAATCCTGCAAGAGAGAGGAGAGTAAAAAGCATGTAGAGGATTGTCAAATGATTTTGGTTCTTGGAAGCCGAAGCAACAGCCAAACAGGTCTTGTAAAATAAGATCTTTTGGGACCACTCCCTGGGGGCTTCCCTGCACAGCTCTGTGTATATGGATATATTGTGATGGCTGAACGCAAGTTTGTCTTTCCCCAATGCAATTCATGTACTTTCTATGAAGCCAATCCCGCCTGCCTATTCACAAAAGAAAATCAATTTACGGTCAAATAGAAATGCTCAAGATCGTTAATGAGAGAACAGCTTGAGTGGCGGTCGCTTTATCTGCTGCTGGAAGAATCGCCCAACTCTGTATGTCCAAGGAAGAAATGAGACTGAATGTGGGTGAGGTGTGAATATCCTCCTCACTTCAGAAAGGAGAACACACACACACATACACACACACACACGGAGGGAGGGAGGGAGAAAGAAAAAAAGAGAACGAGAGGGCAGAGGGAGGGAGAGAGAAAGCAAAAGAGAGAGAGAGAGAGAAAGAAAGAAAGAAAAGGGGAGGGAGGGTGAGAAAGAGAAAGAGAGAGAGAAAGAGGGAGAGGGAGGGAGAGAGAAAAAGAGAAAGAGAGAGAGGGTAGAGGGAGTAAGAGAGAGAAGGAAAAAAAGAGAAAGAGGGAGAGGGAGGGTGAGAGAGAGAAAGCAAAAGAGAGAAAGAAAGAAAGAAAGAAAGAAGGGGAGAAAAAGAGAAAAAGAGAGAGAGAGTAGAGGGGGAGAGAGAGAAAGAAGGAAAAAGAGAGAAAGAAAGAAAAAGAGAGGGGGCAGAGGGGGGAAAAGAGAGAGAAAAAAGAGAGAAAGCGAGTGGGAGGGAGAGAGAAAGAAAAAGAGAGAAAGAAAGAAAAAGAAAGAGAGGGGGAGAGGGGGGAGAAAGAGAGAAAAAGAGAAAGAGAGAGGGTAGAGTGAGGGAGAGAGGGAGAAAGAGAGCAAAAGAGAGAAAGAGGGTGGAGGGAGAGAGAGAGAGAGAAAGAGAGCAAAAGAGAGAAAGAGGGTGGAGGGAGAGAGAGAGAGAGAAAGAGAGCAAAAGAGAGAAAGAGGGGAAGGGAGGGAGGGAGAGATAGAGAAAAAGAGAAAGAAAGAGAGAAGGGGGGGGCAGAGAGAATGAAATAGTCCAGGAGACAGGAAGGAAAGTATAAAATATGGGCGTTTGTTCTCAATTGCATTGCAGAGCCTCTCTTTTCCTTCTTCCCAACATGCATGACAATTCAGCTAGTCCTCCACTTACAACAGTTTGTCCAGCAACCGTTTGAAGCTACAACGGCACTGACAAAAATGATGTATGACCGTTTTTCACACTTAATGACCGTTGCAGCATCCCCATGGTCACCTGATCAAAATTCAGACTCTTGGCAACATTCATTTTTATGATGGCTGCAGGGTCCCTGATCACCTTTTGAGACCTTCTGACCAACAAGATCAATGGGGAAGCAAGATTCACTTAACAACCTTAAATTACACACCAACAACTGCAGTGATCAACTTAGCAACTTTGCCCCCCCCAAAAAAGGTCGTAAAATGGGGTAAAGCTTACTTAACCAATGTCTCACTTAGCAACATAAATCTTGAGCTCAAGAACAATTTATATTTCTTCCATTTTTTGACCCAATAATCTATTTTCCCAGACTTGTAAGCGGTTTATAGAATCAGCCTCTTCTCACCCAACAATCTGGGCCCTCATTTTATCTCATTTTTATCCACCTCGGAAGGATGGAAGGCTGAGTCAACCTGAGCCAGTCAGGATTGAACTCCTGGCAGTGGGCAGAGTTTGTCTGCAATACTGCATTCTAACAGGAAGGAAGGAAGGAAGGAAGGAAGGAAGGAAGGAAGGAAGGAAGGAAGGAAGGAAGGAAGGAAGGAAGGAAGGAAGATAGCAATAGCAATAGTACTTAGACTTATATACTGTTTTACGGTGATTTTCAGCCCTCTCTAAGCAGTTTACAGAGTCAGCCTCTTGCCCCCAATAATCTGGGCCCTCATTTTATCTCATTTTTACCCAACTCGGAAGGATGGAAGGCTGAGTCAACCTGAGCCAGTCAGGATTGAACTCCTGGCAGTGGGCAGAGTTTGTCTGCAATACTGCATTCTAACAGGAAGGAAGGAAGGAAGGAAGGAAGGAAGGAAGGAAGGAAGGAAGGAAGGAAGGAAGGAAGGAAGGAAGGAAGATAGCAATAGCACTTAGACTTATATACTACTTTACAGCCCTCTAAGCGGTTTACAGAGTCAGCCTCTTGCCCCCAATAATCTGGGTCCTCATTTTACCCACCTCGGAAGGATGGAAGGCTGAGTCAACCTTCAGCCTGCTGAGATTTGAACTGCCAAACTGCAGGCAGCCGGCAGTCAGCAGAATTAGCCTGCAATACTGCATTCTAACCACTGGGCCACCAGGAAGGAGAATGAGAAAGGGAATTCAGAGAGGAAGGAAGGAAGGAAGGAAGGAAGGAAGGAAGGAAGGAAGGAAGGAAGGAAGGAAGGAAGGAAGGAAGGAAGGAAGGAAGGAAGGAAGGAAGGAAGGAAGGAAAATAGCAATAGCATTTAGACTTATATGCCGCTTCACAATATCTTCTACAGCCCTCTCTAAGCGCTTTACAGAGTCAGCATCTTGAAGACTGAGTCAACCTTGAGCCAGTCAGGATCGAACTGCCAAATTACAGGCAGCCAGTAGGCAGCAGAAGCAGCCTGCAGTACTGCATTCTAACAACTGTGCCACCAAGGTCCTTGACTTATGACCATTAGGGCAGCTTGAGCCAGTAAAGCACTCCCGACTGTTGTAAATCCTTCCATTGCTCCCTCCTGAGGTCACATGACTGCAATTTGCAATGGTGGGTTTTTTGTTTTTTTTTGCCAGTTTCTGGCACAATTTTGTTAATGTTGTTATTTATTGTTTTGCTATTTTAAGGTGTGCTGGTTTCAATGTTTGTAAGCAGCCCAGAGTGGTCTCAGGTGATGGGGTGACACATAAATGGAATGAATGAATGAACGAACAAATGAATACCACCCATTCAGAGCACATATGCAAACGCAGGACTGCGTGCTTCCCTTAACAACCACGGGATTCACTTAGAAAACAGGAGAAAAATCAGATCCTGTCCTGCGAGGCCTCCACTTATCAGTGGAGCATTGAGCTACAATCAACATTTCAGTCCACTTGTGACCATAAGTCAAGGATTACCTGTAACGTTGTTACCCCCACAGGAATACCACTCTTATTTTACACAAGGATCTCAGAGGCAGAAGCCCCAAACGGACCCTCGATTTGCAAACCAACAATTAGAAATTGTTCCGCTACCCCCTGGATTTGTCTAAATTGTAATTAAACACACACCCCCGGTTTAAGAACCAATGGGGTATGAGAAAACAACTGGATTTGCAAAGTTCACAATAAGCAAGTGAGATAAGATGACAAACATTTTTTTTAAAGGATTAATTCGTTCTCCCTACGATAAATGCCAACATTTTATCAGCGACTTCTGGATTTACGCTGGAAAGCTATTCACTGCCCTCTTGGGTCTGCTTCAGTCTAGTCTGTAATCCCGATTCCGTGTACTTATGCTAAGTTGCATCGCTGGGGACAAAGTGCTAAGTAATTAATTTTTAGGGCACGACTCTTCCTCCGACTTGAAAGGTCTAACAAAGCAGGAGGGCTGTCAAAAGCGAAACAGGATAATTTTTAATAGAAACTTTTGAGAACTAGTCATTGACCTGCCATGTGAAAACGCCACTTGGCTGATTTAAGTAACCAAGTGCAATTTCTCCCTATGGTCTCTGCTTACCCTTCTCTCACTCTCTCTCTTTCTTTCTCTCTTTCTCTGTCTCTCTTTTATCCTCTCTTTCTCTTTCTCTCTTTCTTTCTCTTTTTCTCTGTCTTTCTTTTCTCTTTTTCTTTCTCTTTCTCTCTTTTATTCTCTCTCTTTTTCTCTTTTACTCTCTCTCTCTCTCTCTTTCTCTTTCTCCCTCTTTCCTCTCTTTCTGTCTCTCTCTCTCTCTCTTTAATTCTCTCTCCTTTATTCTCTCTGTCTTTTATTCTCTCTTTTTTTCTCTGTCCTCGTCGGTCTCTCTCTCTCTGCCTGTCTGTCTCTCTCTTTCTGTCTCTCTTTTATCCTCTCTTTCTCTCTCTTTTCTTTCTCTTTTTATTTCTCTCCCTCTATCTGTGTGTGTGTCTCTCTCTCTAATTCTCTCTCTCTCTTTTATTCTCTCTCTCTCTCTCTTTCCTTTTTCCCCTTTGTCTCTGTCTCTCACATACACATACAACTAAGGTCGCTGTCTTGATGAATGCACACGTGTGAGGTGCAAAGGAGCAGGATCACAATTAAGTCAATGAAGACTCTCAGCAATCCAGGAAGACTTGTTTAAAGCTTGAGTCATCGCAACTGGACTATTTTTCAAGCAGCTTCAATTCCTTCCTTCCTTCCTTTCTTTTCTTTCTTCCTTCTTTCTTTCTCTTTCTTTCCTTCCTTTCTTTTCTTTCTTTCTCTTTCCTTCCTTCCTTCCTTCCTTCCTTCCTTTTCTTTCTCTGTCTTTCTCCCTTCTTTCTTTCTCCTTCCTTCCTTCCTTCCTTCCTTCCTTCCTTCCTTCCTTCCTTCCTTCCTTCCTTCCTTCCTTCCTTTTCTTTCTTTCCAGCCCCCCAACCCCCATTTTTGGCCTAGCAGGCCTTAGGGAATCCTGCTGGGAGCAAAAACGGACCCTCCCCACCCTGACATTTCTGGAGAGCCTGTAGTAAAAAAAATGTTTAAAAACTAAAAAAAAAGTTCCAAAGATCAGCTGTGCGACGTCGGAACTTTTTTTAAAAACTTTTTTTAGTATTTTCTTACTATCAGTTCTGGGAACCGGTAGCATTTCACTCCTGGTTCAAAGGGTTGTTGCTCAACTCTCTACACCGGAATCTGGTCAATTGCATGCAGAGCATTAATGAGGACAGGGGATTCGAACACAGACCTTCTTGTCCAACTTCCTGCCAGCCATGCTGAGCGTGATCACCCGATTGTCCAATAACTCCTGGGCTGCTATCTGAAAAGCAAAGAGGAGAAAAGGATTCATTCTAAGGAAATCAGCCCTTCGGATCCCTTCGGGGAGTCCTTAAATGCAGGAAGAGATGCAAGAGAGCTTTTCCTTGGGAGAAAAATTCAGCAGACACACACAAAAAAGACAAATTAAAGACAAATTATATCAGGTAGCATAGACAGGTAGCCCTCGACTTACAGCCATTCGTTTAGCAACGGTTCAAAGTTATAACCGGAACAAAAAAAATGACTCCCAACCGATTTTCACACTTATGACCGTTGCAGCTTTCCCACCGTCACGTGATCAAAATTCAGGTGCTTGGCAACTGGCAGGTACTTAGGTCAGTTGCGCTGTCCCAGGGTCATGTGATCGCTATTCCCAACCAGCTTCCCACAAGCAAAGTCAGCGGGAGAAGCCAAATTCGCTTAATGATTGCGTGATTCACTTAATGGCTGCAGCAATTTGCCTAACAATCATGGCAAAGAAGATCATAGCATGGGGCAACACCCTTAACAACAGAAATGTTGAGCTCAATGGCAGTTGTAAATCGAGGACCACCTTAAGTTTAATAAATTATTATTATTTCCAACTTTCTTCATACAGGAGCAGTGTTGTTGATTCAGCCTGAGGTTACGTTTAACCACAGCCCTGGTTATGGCTAGTATACCTTTCATACATAGATTCATGCAGTGTCTAAAAATGCAAGAAGCAAACCAACAAGCACAGACACATGGCTTCTTAGCTCAGCCTACCTCACAAGGTTATTGGGCATCAAAGGTAAGGAGAAAACTAATTTATTTATTTGTATCTCACTTGGATTATTATTTTTTACAAATAAAGGTGGTAAACATATCCAGCAGAACTTCCTCCTCTTATTTTACTGTGCAAATAAACAGGTAGCTAAAATGAGACTATTCCTCTAGCCAGCTTGGAGGAAACTTAACATTGAAAGAAGTATTAGAAATATTTAGGGAGAAAAATCCCAAGATAAGTACTGAATGGTTTAGTCTTAACTTAACCTTTTGTCTTAACTGTTCTTCCCTTTTGGCAGTGCTGCGCATGCGCGGACTGGGAACAGGCTCCCCCCGTTCCTCTGCCTCGTTGATGTCAGACTCCGGAGGCTTCGGAGGCAGCACATAACTCCTAGATGGCCCCCACTCTGCCTCCAACACAGAGCCCTCGTCCGAGCCTTCCCCAGACTCCAGGACTGGCCCATCTTCCTCCCCAACCCTCCTCACTGTCTGACTCTGCTGCCAGCTCCGCAGGCTGCCACCAGACCACAACAATGGGGAGGTCAGATTCATTTAACAGCTGTCTTACTAACTTAACAACTGCCCTGATTTCACTTAACAACTGTGGCAGGAAAGATCACTTAACAACTGTCTTGCTTAGCAACAGAAATTCTGGGCTCAACTGTTGTCGTAACAGTCTTTTTTGTTGTTCTTGGGTATGATTTGCGGGTTGGAATGGAAACATCCGTAATAAATAAAAATCAAGCTAGCCTACCCTGCAGATTGGAACGGGGGCTAAAATTGTGGATTTGAGCCAGATGTACTTTGAATATCTTAAGTAAGTTTCTTTGCAGGAAATGAAGATCTAAATATGACAACTAAATAACAGATGTTGGCAGGCGGGGACTGAGTCAAGCTCCAGAAAGAACTGTAGTTCTCTGCTCAATTGGTGCAAATGACTGAAGTTTCCATAATTTTATCTTTTCTTGGCATCGTTGAGACTTTTCGCGTGCGTGTGTGTGTGTGTAAGTACCACTGAATTCTCACACGGCTGCTTCCTTTTTATTCCCACACATTCGCGTCTAAGCGAGGAAGAAAAAAACAGAGATGGAAATGGGAACGATACAAATCGCAGGGAGTTTGAGGCAATAAGTGGGGGATTATTTTTTTTCTTGCCTGAAAAATAGCAGAATTTCATGCACGGAAGACAAGCCCATTATCGGCACGTAAAATACCCTACGCTGCCAACTATTTCATCATGTTCGAATCACTATTAAATGAGGGCGTCTTTTGGAAGCACGTAAAAGCAACGGAATTGTGCCAGTTCTTCTTTTTTTAAAAAAATCCAAAGTGCAACGTTGGAAGATGCTTTTATTGAGATTAACACAAGGTTGCATGAAAGATCGTACAAGCTTTTGGGTTCTTCAGAATTTCGCGATCTTGAGCCATTTTGGTTAGTCCTGATTAAGATGTTCCTCTATGTCAGGGGTGTCCAAACTTGGGAACTTTAAGACTTGTGGACTTCAACTCCCAGAATTCCCCAGCCAGCATGGCTGGCTGGGGAATTCTGGGAGTTGAAGTCCACAAGTCTTAAAGTTCCCAAGTTTGGACACCCCTGCTCTATGTTTTTAGTCTTTCAGGGTGTTTCTCTTTAACTGGGACTCCATTTCCCATCACTGTAGGTATCAAGGTCTAAGGAACCCTATCCAAGACATCTGGGTAAATCACAGGAAGAATGGTTGCAAGAATTGGGTATGGCTAGTCTAGTGAAAAGAAGGACTAGGGCTGAGATGATAGCAGCCTTCCAGTAGTTGAAGGGCTGCTATAAAGAAAAAGGGAGTCAAACTATTCTCCAAGGCACCTGAGAGTAGAACAAGAAGCAATGGGTGGAAACTAATCAAGGAGAGAAGCAACTTAGAACTGAGGAGAAATTTCCTGACAGTTAGAACAATTAATCAGTGGAACAGAAATTGCCTCCAGAAGTTGTGAATGCCCCAACACTGGAAGTTTTTAAGATGATGTTGGATATCCATTTGTCTGAAGTGGTATAGGTGTCAAAGGTCAAGTAACAACCCCCCAATGTAAGAAGACTCTGAGGCTTGAGTTTCCTCAAAGTTCCATTTTATTGGAGATGTCCTATTGGCACATCTGGGGAAACCCAAATCTGAAAGCTTCCAGGTTTTTCCCACCCAAAGGAAACTCCAAGTCCCTGCCCAGAACCCACATGTCCATCACATGATCCAATCAGGCACCGTCCAAAACTGGAGATGCCTCCCAGTCACACCATCGCAGCTGCAGGGCAAGATGTCCTTGACTCTCTGAGAAAGGAATGTTATTTTGACTATATCTCACCCATTCTCCATATACTCCCATTTTCCCACAGTAGAAATTGTGGCAGGCCTGAAGGCCCAATGTAAAAGATGGTTTCCAGGTCTAACAATAGTGCTTTCTACCTGAGCATGGGGTTGGACTAGAAGACCTCCAAGATCCCTTCCAACACTGATGTACGATGTTCTACTTTCTGAAGGTTGCAATCGGGGCCACTGAGGGGCTATTGGTCTGCTTGTACCCTACGTAGCTACTCTCCAAGAATTCTCCTCCTTTCCCCAGATCTTGCCTGAAAATGTCGGTGTGTAGGTGGGGAAAGAAACAGATAGATAAAAAGAATGACATTGGCCAGGGCTGAAAATAGCTTTTTTCCTATTAGCCACTGTTTGCTTTCAAAGCGATCTGAACAAACAAGTGAGTCACAGAGATTTTGCTGGTGGAAGTGACCCAAAATCAGTTGGTAGTTGACTTTTTCTCTTCTTCCATTGTTCAGCAGAGGAAAAATCTGAAGTGGGAAAGCAAAGTTATCTTGGAATGGGTACGTAGACTCCGAAAGGGGTCTGTATCCTCTGGGCCACCTTATTTTTCATGCTTCCAAGTCCACTGTGGAGAACTTCACTCACCATGAGAAAAAAAAGGTACTCAGCTTTTTCCTCCTAAATGGATTTTCTATTTGCGAAAAGACGAAATACAGCAGGGCGAAATCAGGGGAGGATGCCAACACCTTGGTTTAAAAAAAATATATGTTTGAGGGTAATTGCAGAGTACTAGATTCATCTGGACTGCACCCAAAATGTCATTGGTGTAATTGATTGAAAAATGGTTGATCTGTACGGAGATGTTAATGGAGGCTTCATTCTAAACCCCTTGGACAGCAATGGTGACTCACAAGTATTGGAGCACGTAACATCAGTTGTGTCACTGGGAAGCAAACATCACAAAACTGTGTCTCACTTGCTTTGGCTGTGACATGAAGGGGAATTCACTGGAGAAAGCAACCCTGCTTGGAAGAATTAGTGGTAAAAGAAAACCAGGCTATCAAATATAATGGTGATACGAACAATTAATATTATTACAAGTGTTAGTACTACTGTTATTATATTACTAGAGAAGGTAAAACCGATAGGAAGGCAATGTAGAATGGAGAACTACAAAGGCTAAACATGAATGCCGATATAGAAGGCTGTGCAATTACTTTATATTGTTATGTATATCTTGTTTTTTTTCTTTTTTCTCTTTTTTTGTTGTGTTTTCCTCATTGTTTTTAAAGATAAAAACATTTAATAAAAACTATTTTTAAAAGGAAAAAAGAAAACCAGGCCATCGAAGAACATTGTGGTTGGATTCCATCAAAGCCGACACTAGCCAGAGCATAAAAAAACCTCAAAAGATGTAGGGGAAGATGAGAAGATGTGGAGAGACACCTGGCCCACAGAATCGCCCAGGGTCAGACACAACTGAACGGAAAACATCATCATCACAATTCTAAACACCATACCTAAAACATTTAAATTATGAAGGACAAGCAGTAACCCACGAGAGAAAACTGTTTGCAAGTGCTGTGATATTGTGCCAATCAAAACATGACACTGTCACATTTTCCTATCTCTTACTACTCCATCCCCATCTTCCAGTACTTGAGGCAGAGAAGAGGCAGTCAACTACCGTATTTTTGGGACTATAAGACACACTTTTTTGTCTCCCAAAAGGGGGTGAAAATGTCTGTGCGTCTTATAGATCGAATATTGCCAAAGCCCCACCCACCCACCGGCTATTTTTTGGCCTCTGCACGCCCCTTTTTTCGCCCTTTTTCCAGCCCGTTTTTGGCCCAAAAAAACCCCAAAACATTTTTGAGGCTTTTTTCAGCCTGTTTTTTTTAAAAATGGGCCAATAAAAGCCTCAAAAATGGGCCAAGAAAAGCCTTGAAAACGGCCCCACAAAAAGCCTCAAAAATGGCCTGAAAACAGCCCACAAAATGGACCAAAAAGCCTTAAAAAATGGATAGAAAAAAGGCTGGGAAAGGACCAAAAAAAGGCCCCCAAAAGGGTCGAAAAAGAGGCACGCAGAGGCCGAAAACCTTTTTTTTTTTGTTTTCCTCTTCTAAATTTAGGTGCGCCTTAGTCAATTACGTCTTATAATCTGAAAAATATGGTAATTCTCCAAAGCACCTGAGGGCAGCACAAGGTGGAACATCATTTGAAAGAGACCAACCTGGAACTAAGGAGAAATTTCCTGACAGTGGGAACAATTTGTGGAACTGCTTGCCTTCAGAAGTTGGATATTCTCAAGAAGAGAATGGACAGCCAATTGTCTAGAACAGGGGTGTCCAAACTTGAGAACTTTAAGACTTGTGGACTTCAACTCCCAGAATCCCCCAGCCAGCATGGCTGGCTGGGGAATTCTGGGAGTTGAAGTCCACAAGTCTTAAAGTTCCCAATTTTGGACACCCCTGGTCTAGAATGTTGTCCAAACTTGGCCACTTTAAGACCTGCGGACTTCACCTCCCAGAATCCCCCAGCCAGCTTTGCTATGCTGCCTGAAGAATTCAGGGAGTTGACGTCTTAAGGTTGCCAAGGTTTGGACACCCCTAATATAGGTTCTCCTGCCTGACCAACAAAGGGTTGGCTTAGAAGACCTCCAAGGTCCCTTCCAACCAGATTATTCTATGTTCTGTAATTCTCAGAGTAGGTCTGTGGAGCTCTGAGCCTTTACTTTACTATCTCTGCTACTCCAAATGTTACCTCAGCCCCCTTTTAGCTAAATAAGGTTTTAAAATCTAAAGAAATGTACTTCCGGAGTAGTGTTTAAGCATGCATAAAAGTGAGAAAACTGTGAAATATATATATATATATGTGTGTGTGTGTGTGTGTGTGTGTGTGTGTGTGTGTGTGTGTGTTGTAATTGTACTGATAAATAAATAAAGGGAGACTAGGATAGATCTATTTCGAGCTAATTAGCTCTCATCAGCTAGCCATACCCTTACTGGGATTAGAACCCGGGCTGTATATATCTTAGGCAGGAGTCTTAACCGGGTTCTAATCCCAGTAAGGGTATGGCTAGCTGATGAGAGCTAATTAGCTCGAAATAGATCTATCCTAGTCTCCCTTTATTTATTTATCAGTACAATTACAACACAAATATTTAAAAAAAGGCAACAGTAAAAATAAAAATATGGTTTTCTGACTGCATGGTCTTCTGTGATAAGCCGAAGGACAGAAAGAGGGAGTAGTGACCTTCCTCCCATATTTAGTCATACCAGGGGTTGTAACACAAATACACACACACACACACACACACACACACACACACACACACACACACACATATATATATATATATATATATATATATATATATCTCAGGAGCCGGAAACAATGGCTAAAGTACATTTTCATATAGAATGTTTATATAAAAGGTAATCATCTCCTTTAAAATTAAAGACTAGAAACCCCAGCTATGAAAGGCAAACGTTCGCCTGCCTGCAAGCTTTGGCACCACACGATTGCGCTCAAAAGCAGAGAGACGCTGCGGAGAACATTTGCAAAAGCTTTGGCACCATCTTCCTTTCCACCCACTTTGCTTCTGTGTTCAGAACAGCACCTGTTCGGGGCAAAGAAACGTTCCAGCAGCCTTCTCCAACTGGCCTTGTCCAGATGCTGTTACTACCATCTCCAGCGCATCCAGCCAGCACACCCAGAGTGAAGATGGCAAACTCTGAAATAAATGTACGTATTGCAGCATCCATCTGAGTTGGTCATCTGGACTAAAAGTTCTCTCTCTCCAGAATATGCATTGCTTTACACTAAGAATATATCTGCTGAACAAAACCCCAGATTGGCATCCGACCATTAAAATACTTTGCTAGCTGCGTTCAGTTGTCCAGACTCCACCCCACAAGGTATGATGTGGTCATTAGAAGATGAAGATTATTGTTTTATAGTGTGTTGCATTTATATGGTGCCTGGTTATGTGTGGATTTTAGTTGTTAACCAGACAGACCATCAGAACCAGGATCTAAGAGGGAAACAGGTCAAACTGAGCTTCTTCGTGTTGTGGCACTCCTGTGGGGACCGAGACCGGATGAAGTGGGTGATTATGTCAAGATCAAAGCGCAGCCTGGGCTGAGGGAGGCGGAGACTCTGCCAGCCTTCTCTCTCCACTTACTTGCCCTGTCAATGCTGGCTGTGCACACAATTCGAGCCACCGACGGGCGCTGGCAGCTGCTCGTCTGCGCTGCCTCCTTCACTCACGGGGTGGGCTCTGAGCAGATCACCGTTTAGCTGCTCGCTTCTATGAAGCCTGCCCGCCGGTGACTCCCTTCGCAGCTGACTCGGGCACAGTCATGGCAAAGCCGTTGCCTTGGTCAAGAAGAGATTTCAACAACTTTGCTCAAAGTCAGTCTCTCTCTCTCTCTCTCTGCCGCCCTGCCCAGTTCTCAAATATTTTAACAGACTAATAACAGAGTTGGAAGGGACCTTGCACATCTTCTAATCCAGGGGTCACCAACCTTGGCAACTTTAAGCCTGGTGGACTTCAACTCCCAGAATTCCCCAGCCAGCAAAGCTCATCATCTTCAGCCAGAGCTACTGAGTCACCTCTCCCCTACCTGGGGCTCCTGAGAAAAGGTGTTGGAATACATAGCCCATCTCACTTGGCTGGTCCTGAGCCACCCAAGACCCTTTGGAGAGGGCAACCCTGGTGCCCATCATCCTCAACCGTTTCTGCTGCGGGTCCCCCACACACACCTGGGGCTCCTGGGAAAAGGTGCTGGACTACATAGCCCATCTCACTTGGCTGGTCTTGAGCTGCCCAAGATCCTTTGGAAAGGGCAACCCTGGTGTCCATCATCCTCAACTGGGACTGCTGAGTCCCCCCCACATGCACACACACCTGGGGCTCCTGGGAAAAGTTGCTACATAGCCCATCTCACTTGGCCGGTTCTAAGCCGCCCGAGACCCCTTGGAGAGGGCGACCCCAGTCCCATCATCCCCAGCCAGTAGGGATGGATTCTTTTGTCCTTCATGCTGTGCCCGCCATTCAGCAAAGCTGGCTGGGGAATCCTAGGAGTTGAAGGCCGCCAGGCTTAAAGTTGCTAAGGCTGGAGAGCCCTCTTCTAATCCATCCCCTTGCTCAAGCAAGAGACTGCATATCATCTGTTATAAATTTCTGAGTCAATATTTGTGCAATCTCTTCTTAAGAAACTCCAGTGTCGGAGCACCTACAACTTCTGGAGGCCAGCTGTCCTACTGGTTAATTGTTCTCACTGTTAGGAAGTTTGTCTCCATTCTAGATTGCTTCTCTCCTTGATTCGTTGCCATCCATTGCTTCTCGTTTTGCCTTCTGGTGTTCTGGAAAATAGGGAGACCCCCTTCTTCTTTCTGACAGACCCTCGAATGCTGGAATTTGTCCTTCTTTTCACTAGACTAGAAGTACCCAATTCCGGCAACTGTTCAACTGTCCTGCGAAAGCTATATAGGAGCACCACTCCGGCTGCAATTTAAGCCACACATCTCCAAACTTAGCCACTTTCAGATTTGTGGACTTCTGGGAGTGGCCAGAGTTTTTCTAGGAGTTGAAGTCCACAAGTCTGAAAATTTATTTCTTTTTATTTATTATTTACTTAGTTTAGTTTGCCACTCGTGCACAAGATAACAGGAATAAGAATAAACTGAATAAGAGCACAAGAAATGAGTACAAATAAATAGGGACAGAGATGGAAGGCACGCTGGTACGCTTATGCACGCCCCCTTACAGACCTTTTAGGAATGGGGTTTGGTCAACATTAGGCAGTTTAAGGTTAAAGTTATGGGGGTTTGAGGATGTAACAACAGAGTCAGGTAGAGAATTCCAGGCATTGACCACTGAAGTCGTATTTTCTGCAGTCGAGTTTGGAGCGGTTTACCTTGAGTTTTTATCTATTGTGTGCTCGTGTATTATTATTATTATTTCTTAATAAAAAAAATATTTTAAAACAAACACAAACACACAACACATATAACATAAAAGCCTCTTCAACTACATACAGTGTGTCGATTGGTTACAAGGTCTGTCTGCGTCCTTTCCATAGTCATCACTTGAATTTTATCAAAATTCACATATTTTCAATCAAGATATCTTTGTATACATTGTTATTATGCTTCCTTTATTTGATTGTCACTATTGTTTCTCCATTTTAAACAAGGTATTCTAAATATATAACCATTTATATTATAATGATTCATTATATCATCTTCAATATATCCAATAATGAAGAGTTATTTTGTTATCCTATTCTAAGTCATTCTATTATTTTAGCATTGATAACATTCTCTAATAATTTTCAATTCCATGTTTTTCCCCATTATTAGTATCATCAATCTAATATACATGTATACAAATTGTTATAATTATTAAACATCCATTAAGCCTAGCTATTATTACATCCTTTCAACGTAAGGCATATTAAATTTGAAGTAAATTTATATTATGGCATTTATTACATCATCCTGAAATCATCCAATGATATTACATCTTTATATTATATTCTATATAGAATTGTTTATCTTTTATAAAAAGAGTTTTCAACATCATCTCCAAAATCCTCACAGTTTGTATAAAATTTCATATTATCAATCTAGTATACATAAATGCTTTGTTATCATTATTAATCATTTATTTGACTATAGCTTTTATTACGTTGTACATAGCACTCAAAATGTAACTACATTTAACTAAATTTCATTGTGACATTTCATTTCATCATCCTGTATCCTTCCAGAAATAGTGTAATCCAATATCTCTTGCCATTTGTAAAGTCTGTATTCTAAGTGTTTTCTTGATAAGTCTTACTTCTCTTAAGAACTTGTTGTTCATTTCATGTCTTATAAGGATTCGAAACCTTCTATCTACTCCTTTTATCAGCTTAACTTTTGTTATCATTAGTGCTTCTGCCGAGATTACTCTCATTATTTCTGCCAAATTTTCTCTCCTTTCTTCATCTATGTTCTGACATATGAAATAAAGTTCCAGTTCATCAATCTTTCCTTTCCATATTTCACACTTTTCATTTCCCTCCACTCTCAGTTAGCTGTCAGTGTCAACAATTTTCTTATCACTTTCATATGTCTGTGATTTTTTGAGCTCTGTCCTCAAACTTCATCACTGTCCCTGTACTTTCTGTATTTTGATCTATAATTTCAAGTCTCTTTTCAATTCTCTCTGTGACTATTAAAACTTTCTGAATTTTCTAAGAAAATTCTTTGCAAAGTTAGTGCCTTTTCTTCTTCACATTGTGCCATTTTCCAGGTTATAAACACTGCCAAAACATCCGAGACTTTTTAGGTTTCAAACAAATTCAGTGGAGTTTTTCAAATCAAAGCTTTTTCTTTCCTTCAAAGGAACACCAGTATAAACAAAACTTTTTCCACTGACCCTTTCAGTAAACAAAGCCTATAGCTTTGTAATATCAGATATTGCCAAACCTTTAGCCACTAGATGGCAGTGTTATCTCTTTTCCATCTGTTTTTGCCTCTCTCTGTAAACTCCAAGCTCCGGAAGAGGAAAAAAAATGTTTAAAATTACGCTCCGACCAAGCCTTAAAAGAGAAGAAACTTTTAATCCACGAATACAAAAAATGGAAAAAGTATAGAGGAAGAAGGAAAAAAAGAGACCAGTCCAGTTTAAAAGTAAGAGGCATTTGTTAAAAGTCCATCCATAGAAAACAAACAAAGTTAAGGTAGAAAAGATAACATGATAGTTTTAAACCAGGGTTAATTTGCTGCTTATTTCCTTCTGTCTTCAATTTTATTTTAAACTCCAAGTCTTTTGGGTTTTCCCTTCTCTAATAATAAAAATTTTTCTCACCATTTCAACACACTGTCTCTCCTGTACTGCTTCTGTTTCAGGGGCTTGTTCCAACCTTCTGCAGCCATTTTGGCTGCTTCTCTTGTAGCCGGCAAAAAGAGCTTTCTCCTGGATCAATCAGGGAATTTGCGATGTCCCTGAGATCAGAGGGACATGCTCTTCTCTATCACTGTTCCTTCAGAACAGTTTAGGTCCAAAAGGACCATCCAGGAACAGAGATATCGACAGCAATCCTGGAGCCCCAAGATTGCATGTTGTGTCGTTGTGACGTCAAGCCCCGCCTTCCGTGTGCTCGTGTATTATTGTGGTTGAAGCTGAAGTTGTTGACAGGTAGGATATTGTAGCAGATAACATTGTGTACTACGCTTAGGTCAGACCATAGGTGGCGTAGTTCTAGGTTGTCTAAGCTCCAAATTTCAAGCCTGGTGGCATAAGGAATTATGTTGTGAGCAGAGGAGTGGAGGACTCTTCTCGTGAAATACCTCTGGACCCACTCAATTGTGTTAATGTCTGATATACAGTGTGGATTCCAGGCAGACGAGCTGTATTCGAGAATTGGTCTAGCAAAGGTTTTGTATGCCCTAGTTTGCAGTGCAATGTTACCGGAGAAGAAGCTTCGCAAGATTAGGTTTACAACTCTTAATGCCTTTTTGGCAATGCTGTTACAGTGAGCTCTGGGGCTTAGATCATTTAAGATGAGCACTCCTGGGTCTTTGATGGAGTGAGGGTCGTCTTCGAGGTTGTATCTGCCCAGCTTCTATTTGGTGTTCTCCAGGTTTGGAGACGCCTGGCTTAAATTGCAGCCAAAGTGGTGCTCCTACATAGCTGTCCCCAGGAGAGTTGAACAGTTGCAGGCATTGGGTACTGATTTGGCCATCCAGTCTTCAACGTCTCAGCAGTTTGCAGCCTCTGAAAGACTCAAGTAGAGTCTTAGCAGTCTGCCAAAGTTTATTTCTCACGTACCCGAAGTGAGGCAATGACTTAATGCCTGGAGAGGAAAGCAGTTAACCATATTCAATGTTAATTAAAAAAAGGAACAAAATGAGTTTTTTGGCCTAGTCTATCTTCTGGAGAGCAGCTCATGCAGAGATCAGGGCTTGGACTAGGCATCAATCCTCTTCTTCTTAGTCTCTGCTTTTATTTTCCCTTTCCTCTTCAGCTTTGCCCCCTTCTTGTCCTTCTCTCTGTTTTGCCAAACTTCAACAGTGCCTTGTAATTGCCTTACCATTTGCATTTCCTTAGGTTGTTTTAAAAGAAGAAAAGAAAGCCGTCCAATTTTTCGTTCTTTATGCCCGTGCTGTTTTATCATTACGCATTATTGCTTGATGTTATCGTTGCTTTTCAGGAAGCTGGCTCATTATGGAGTCATCTCGAATGAGAGAGTAGAAAAGAAATCCAATCGTTCTTGTCTCGGAGTCTTTTTATTTTTCCAGAAGAGAAAAGTCTCCATTTAAACTCCCACTACTTTGGAGAAAGCCCAGAGCAATGGACCATTATGAGAAGCTGTGGGGGGGGGGAGTGCTCGGAGGGCAAAGCAATTAGAGCTGAAATAAGAAACTCAGTGGATCCTTCCCCACCTTTTTGCCTTTGAACCAAAGCAGATCTTCTGAGTTGGCTCCAGGTCTATCTTTTAGAAGAACAGCTGGCAGGAATCCAAGATCTTCTTGAGGACACTACTTCACATCACGTTTCATAGAATCATAGGATTGGAAGAGACATTGGAGGTCTTCCAGTCCAACCCTTTGCCCAAGGCAAGCATCTTTTAACAGATTAATAGAGTTGGAAGGAACCTTATAGGTCATCCAGTGATTAATCCAACCCCCTGCTCAAGCAGAAGACCCTACACCATTTCTCACCAATGGCAGTCCAGTCTCTTCTTGAAAGTCTCAAGTGATGAAGCCCCTACAACCTCCAAAGGCAACTTCTGTTCCATTGGTTGGTTGTTCTCACTGTCAGAAAGTTCCTCCTTGTTTCTAGGTTGAAACTTGTTCAGTTTCCATCCATTTTTCCTGGTCTGGCCTTCAGGTGCTTTGGAGAATAGCTTGACCCCTTCCTCTCTGTGGCAGCCCCTCAAATATTGGAAGACTGCTATTCTGTCTCCCCTGGTCCTTCTCTTCCCTAGATTAGCCACGTCCAGTTCCTGCAACCCTTCATCATATGTTTTAGCCTCCAGTCCCCTAATCCCCTTGGTTGCTCTTCTCTGCACTTTTTCTAGAGTCTCAACCTCTTTTTTATAGTGTGGTGACCAAAACTGGATGCAGTTTTCCCTGAAGCCTCCAGAGGGTAAAAAAAACGACCCTACGGGCAAACCGGACTTCCGTTTATCGCACTCCGGAAGCCTCCTGAAGCCTCCGGAGCACGAAAAAAAGCCCAACACACAAACCGGAAATCTGTTCCTGAACTTCCGGTTTGCGCATTGGGTGATTTTTGGCCCTCCAGAGGCTTCAGGCAAAAAACAGCCCAAAAAATAAGGCCAGTGCAAGCATGCGCACTGGAACTGACAGGGCAACTCCTCACGTGCCCTAACAAATGGCTGCCATAGGTTTGCCATCATGGTTCTAGAGCATAGCTGGCTGGGGAATTCTGGGAATTGAAGTCCACAGGACTTAAAGTCGCCAAGTTTGAGAAACACTGTTCTAGAGTCTCAACATCTTTTTTGAAATGCGGTGAACACAGTATTCCAAGGATAGCCTCACTTGTGCAGTATAGAGCGGTCGTACCACTTCTTGTGATCTTGATGCTATCCCTCTGTTTCTGCAGCCTAGGATCGTGTTGGCTTTTCTGGCAGCTGCAGCCCATTGTTGGCTCATACTTAAGCGGTGGTTGGCTAGGACACATAGTGGACATCTAAATCCCCTCTCACAGGTACTACTGTTGAGCCAAGTACTGCCTATCCGGTAGCACAGCCCTCGTGACAGAAGCACCGAGGTGCTTCCGGGTTGAAAGTGTTAGCAGTGACATCACCGTTGTCCAGGAGCTCCTTTCATATCCCGAGCAGGAGCTGGAGCAAAGCTGGAGCGAAGGATGGGAGCTCAACCCCGCCCCATGGCAGTACTCAGATCTTGAACGTAGACTTGCTAACTCCATCCCAACGTCCTAACCACACGAGACGCCATGCCTCTTGCCTATCCTCTACCTGTGCATTTGGGTTTTTTTTTTCCTGCCTAATGCAGGATGCTGCTTTTCTCATTTGCCTTAAACCAAAGGAGATCTTCTGAACTGGCTCCCTGTTTAAGTTCTGAAGGAAAAGCTGGCAGAAATCCAAGATCTTCTTGAAGACACTTTTTCTTTGAAGGTTTATCCAACTCAAGACGAGTGCTTTGAAGGTATGGATTCTCGGTGGGCATTTGGACAAATGCCTTACTACGCAGACTCTGAATCCTTCTATTTAAAACTGGAGGGGCATAGACTGAAACTTACAACCGACGCAGTTGGTCGGGCACTGCAACTCCTTCGTTCATAGTAACCCTCCAAAGTCAACTGTGCAATGAATCAGTGAATGAATCAAGTTGAATGAATCAAGTGGTTGTGTGTGTGTACACTTACAAAAGCTCTATTCATTCAACCCCACTGACCTGGCCTTCTCTCCTTTCCACAAATGCAGCCAAGCCTTCTTCCCCCTCTGGTTTCTTCCAGGAGAAGGTCTCAAAGGTACTTTTTCAAAAGGCAACTGGACTTCCTTTGTTTTCCCTGGAAGACATTTTGCTTCTCCTCCAAGAAGTGTGGATGAGTGTGGAAACTTCTTGGAACTGCTGAAAGGACACCCATTGGCACTATTCAGGTGACCCTGAGGGGGGCACATATAAGCCTCCTGGAGCCTCAAAGACTCTCAGATAGACTGCAAACGATCAGGTGATTGCAAGGAATATAAATCCTTCCGTTCTCTACCATTCCGTTACAACTGAAGAAGCTTCTTGGATGAGAAGTGACATGTCTTCAAGGAAACAAGAAAACAAAGAAACACAGTTGACTTTTTTTGGGGGGAAAACACCTTTGGGACACCCCTGACCTGGATGACTGAGAATTCCAGGAGAAGGCTTCCTTCAACCGGGAGGGAGCAACGGTGCCATTCTTGGCCAAGCCATTTGCAATCTGTTACAGCTGGCAAGACACCATCCCTTCAAGCGTTGACCCGATTCCTTTCTGTTCCATGGGGCTAATTCTTTTGCAACCTTCCCTGCTTGATTGCTGATCAACTGAGTGCAGAGGGGGACTGAGTGGCACTAGGAAAGTTTTCAGCAGCAGCAACAGCAGGCTGGCTACTCAGCAGGGGACAGTCAAATTGGAGCCAGTTGTAATCTGTATTCATGACGCAGCCATAGAACCCAGCTGATTTTCTTCTGTATAGCCCCTACGCACAGCCCTTTGACCAAGAGACTTCTTACAAAAGGAGGAGGAGTTCCATCTTTATTATAAAAAGTTGTTATTACATTAACATATTCTTGCAAGACTTCTGTGAACTGGTTGTCCTGTTTGTGGCTTTTTCTCCTGTCTCCTTTGGTCATTCCCACACAGACAAATTTATGGGGCAGTATAATACTTTGGATTAAATGAAGAATGGACAGCCCATAAGATTCTAATGGTATCTGAAATGGTATAGATCAGTGATGGCAAACCTAAGGCACGTGTGCCACAAGTGGCACGTGGAGCCATTTGTCAGGGCACGCGAGGTGCTGCCCTGTCAGCTGGCCAGCGCGCATGGGCGCGCTGGCCAGCTGAGCTCACCTTTTTAAAAGCTATTTTTCGCCTTCCCCAGACTCCAGAGGCTTTATAGGAGCCTGGGGAGGGCGAAAAGAGCCTCCCCTGCCCCCCATGGAGGCTTCAGGGACCGTCCAGAGGCTTCCCTGACGCCTTCGGAGCGCTTAAAACCACCCTCCGAGCAAACCAGAAGTGACTTCCGGGTTGCTCGGAGGGTCGTTTTAAGCGTTCCGAAGGCTTCAGGGACGGTCCCTGAAGCCTCCGGAGGGCCTCCGGGGGGGCGGGGGAGGCTCTTTTCGCCCTCCCCAGGCTCCTATAAAGACTCTGGAGCCTGGGGAGGGAGAAAAAAGCATGTAAAAATGGGGGGGGGGGTCGCGCGTTGCATTATGGGTGTGGCACGCCCGCACACAACCCCCCTGCGTTCCCCCCACTTGTGGCACGCGAGCCAAAAAAGGTTCGCCATCGCTGGTATAGATCCTCCTGCTTGACCAGGGGGCTGGGTTAGAAGACCTCCAAGGTCACATTCTATTCTATTCCATTCCATATTCGTATTCATATTCTACTCTACTCTACTCTTTTTCTGTACTATTCTGTTCTATTCTACTCTATTCTACTCTACTCTACTTCTATTCTATTCTACTATTCTATTCTGTTCTGTTCTTTTCTTTTCTGCTCTGCTCTAATTCTGTTCTGTTCTGTTCGACTCTACTCTACTCTATTCTACTCTACTCTACTCTACTCTACTCTACTCTATTGCATTGCATCACATCCGTTCCATTCTGTTCCATTCCGTTCCATTCCATTCTCCTATCCTATCCTATCCTATCCTTTCCTACCCTACCCTACCCTACCATACCCTATCCTATTTTATCATATCCTATCCCATCCCATCCTATCCTGTGATGGGTTGCCAGCTGGTTTACTACAGTTTTGCTCGCGCTCGCACAGTGTTTCTGCTCCTGCACAGAAGCGTCCAGATGGGTGGGCAAAGCCTCCTGCTGCCGCCACTACCAGTTCAGCTAAACTGGAATGAACTGGGAGCAACCCACCTCTGATCCCATCCTATCCCATCCCATTCTATTCTTAATGGTGCTTTGTGACTCTTTGTGAGCTTACTGCCAGTGGCTGGATTTTCTACCTTTCATTGCCATCCCTTTTCCCCATTCTCTCCCCTTCCCACTTCCCACCCCAATTACAGTGGCTTTTGTGCATCTGTCCATTCCTTTGAAAAAAATGCCACGGCCCTGCTGACAAGGGGATTGACGCAATTTTCCCAACCAGAATCCCTCCAGATGTGGTGGGCCATACAAACAGCACATCTGGAGAGCAGGATCAGCCCAGATGTCAGCCAGAGACTCCACGTCACTCCCAGGCTCAGGATTCCCTCATCAATGGTTTTACAATACAATACAATACAATACAATAGCAGAGTTGGAAGGGACCTTGGAGGTCTTCTAGTCCAACCCCCTGCCTAGGCAGGAAACCCTATACCGCTTCAGACAAATGGCTATCCGACATCTTCTTAAAGACTTCCAGTGTTGGGGCATTCACAACTTCTGGAGGCAACTTCTGTTCCACTGATTCATTGTTCTAACTGTCAGGAAGTTTCTCCTCAGTTCTAAGTTGCTTCTCTCCTTGATTAGTTTCCACCCGTTGCTTCTTGTTCAGCCCTCAGGTGCTTTGGAGAATAGTTTGACTCCCTCTTCTTTGTGGCAACTTTTCTCTGGCAGAAGAAGCGCAATTCCACCAGAAGAAGACTTGGAAAGCTCCACTCTGTTATGGCCAAACCCGAGACCAGCAAAGCACATCATTAAGGCCCCAGGAAGGCCGTCCACAGGAAACAGCAAAACAACCATCTTTTGGCTCACTGAAATCAAGCAGCCAGACGGACTTGCCTTATGTTTTTAAACATGGTTATTTTCCACATTCGGTGCTGGAAATCACACGTCCCAGGCCTTCAAGTCCTCTTTCTCTAGAGACAGATTGCGGCAAAGTTCATCAAGCATGCTGAGCTACGGGCAAGGCTACAGGTCAAATGCCTCCATCGGGATCCTCTCAAGGAATCGACGAGGTGCAAATGAGGAGGACCAGAAAGAAAACCCCAAGAGACAAAAGACATTCAATGAAGTAGCGCCACAAGCTTCGGCTATCTGGATGAAAACGAGGAAGAGTTGCTTCGTTGTGGCGTCGGAGCCATAGAAACAGGCAAAAAAAACAAAACCAACCTATAGGTATCTTCTCCGTTTACAGAATTACAGAAATTACAGAATAAGAGAGTAGAAAGGGACCTGGGAGGTCTTCTAATCACTGCTCGAGCAGAAGACCCTATACCAGTGTTTCTCAACCTTGGCGACTTTAAGTCCTGTGGACTTCAACTCCCAGAATTCCCCAGCCAGCTATGCTGGCTGGGGAATTCTGGGAGTTGAAGTCCACAGGACTTAAAGTTGGATTCTGGGAGTTGAAGTCCACAGGACTTAAAGTTGGATTCTGGGAGTTGAAGTCCATAGGACTTAAAGTCACCAAGGTTGAGAAACACTGCCCTATACCAATGTTGGCGAACGTTTTCGGCACCAAGTGCCAAAATGGGAGCGCATGCATGTGCGTGTCCATGTGTCGGAAACCAGAAGAGCAGCTGCCTGGTGTGCACGCGTGCGCCGGGCGGCTGCTCTTCTGGTTTCTGGCGTGCACATGCACATCGGCCGCCATATTTTCTGGTTTCTGGCACACATGTGTGTACGAAGGCCAGCTGGCCGCACGAGTGCCAGTTGGCGTGCGTGTGCAAGCCAGAAAGTGGGAGAGCAGCCACCCAGTGTGCATGCGCACGCCGGGAAGATGAGCTTTCGGTTTGCAGCATGGTCATGCGCACCCACCGTCTGGTCTTCTCGTGTGCGTGCATGCAAGAAACCGGAAGATCAAGGGGCCGGTACACATGTGTGTGCCACAAAATAGTGCACACCGTGCCAGGCAGCTGCTCCTTCCGTTTCTGGCTCTCCTCTTCGTGTGAAGACCAGCTGGCCAGCACACCAGAACCCAGAAGGGACAATGGATGACGGCTTGTGTGCCCCCCGAGAGATGGCTCTGCATGCAACCTCCAGCACATGTGTGTCATAGGTTCACCATCACGGCTCTACACCATTCCAGATAAGCGGCTGACCAGTCTCTCTGTAAAAGCCTTCAGTAACTTCGCAACTTCTGAAGGCAAGCCACTCCACTGGTTAATTATTAATTGCCTTTGATGTGTTTTGTGGTTGTTGTTCCATCACTAAGTTGGGTCAAGCTATTCGCAATCTAATGGACCACAGCGTGCCAGGCCCTCCCATCCGCTATAGTCTCCCAGAGTTTGGCCAAATTTGCTTTTATTGTGTCGACCACAATATGTAACCATCTCATCTTCCATCATCCCCTTCTCCTTTTTTGACGTCCGTCTTTCCCAACATCGGGCCAAAGTATTTGAGCTTCAGCGTCAGTATCTCTCCTTGCAAAGGACAGCCGTGATTGATTCCCTTATGAAATCGCCTCCGTGGCCTGAATCTATTATAAATATACCCAACACAGCGATGTTGTCAGGCCTGCAGCCATATTCCTTTTGGATCTTTGACCCGACACACTTTCTATTATTCTACTATGCCTTTTCTATTGTGGGAAAATGGCAGGGGGGATTGTAAGGAGTTAGGTGCTATGTAGCCATAACAAAATTCTTTCTAGAAAGCCAAGATCATCCTTTGTCTCTGCACCTCTTCACCTGGCCAGAACTGGATGGGTGGAACTGCCAGCATGGCAGTGGGAGATTGGACCATGTGATGGACTTGTGGGTGTGGGGGCAAGAGCTTGAACTTTCAACTGGGTGAGAAAACTGGGAAGCTTTCAGATTCGGGTTTTTCCAGATGTGCCAACATGGCTCTCTTAATAAATTGGAATAAATAAATTGAGCAATACTTTGCCTTGGACTCTGATTTACTTTTGGATGCTATTTGGAACGCTGACACATGTAGTATGCAAAGGGTAGTCAACCCACCAGTCAATTGATCAATCAAATCTTTATAACGGTCAAGGACCAGCATAAGGAGGGTGGGATGCAATGAATTTAAAAAAACATAAAGAAGATACATAAGAAAAAGTAAGTGATGGGATGGCTCAATGTTTCAAGACACTAAGGACAGCCCAGGTTTGAGACCCGAGAGCCACATGATGGGATGAACCCCTGTTACTTACTCCAGCTCTGCTCACCTAGCTGTGCTCACATAAAGCATGCAAATGCGAGTAGATAAATAGGTACCACTTGTACATGCCGCTTGTGCAAATGGGGCTGCGAGCTCAGATGCCTGCCACTCGTGTGAGTGGGGCTGCGTGGACACACAAACACACCAACCCACCACTC
This sequence comes from Natrix helvetica, assembly GCF_964273705.1. Taxonomy (NCBI): domain Eukaryota; kingdom Metazoa; phylum Chordata; class Lepidosauria; order Squamata; family Natricidae; genus Natrix; species Natrix helvetica. The sequence goes on from NC_138561.1 coordinate 4,790,774, forward strand.
ACACGGCCCGGTTGCGAATAGGCCAAGACCTGGTAGTCACCCGCAGCCCAGAGATTGGGGACTCCTGCCCTAGACTACAATATGACTGGACAAGGAAACCTTTACCTTTACATAAATATTATGAAAAGTTAGAAGATACATACAGTAGATCAGGGGTGGATTCCTGCCAGTTCTAAGCTCTTCTATAGAAGAGGTTCCACAAATCTACAGTGCCGTTTAGAACCAGTTCCAGCTCCCTCCCCACGCCCATCCACACATCATCAAGATGAAGAGCGAGAGGAGGAATTCTGGGAGTTGAAGTCCACAAGTCTTAAAGCTGTCAACTTTGAACACCCCTGGGGGTTTTTTTTCTAAAGGGTCAGCGGTGCAAGGGTCTTGTAACTTGACAGCTTTAAGACTTGCATGCTTCAAATGCCAGAGTTTCTGAGCCAACATTTTGGTTGCTAAGCAAGAGCGTTGTTAAGTGAGTTTCATCACATTTTACAAGTTGGCCATGCCCACCCAGTCACATGGCTGTCAAGCCACTCCCACCCAGTCACATGTCTGTCAAGCCACTCCTACCCAGTCTCATGGCCGGCAAGCCACTCCCACAAAGCAGGCCACACCTACAGAAGAGGTTCTAAAAAATTTTGAAACCCACCTCTGCAGTAGATATATTAAAACAGAAAATATATAGAAAACAGGAATCTAAAATGTAGTACGCAAAGAGACGTCAATCCAATCCAATCTTTATTACCGTCATAGATCTGCCTAAAGAGGATGGGATGCAGTCAAGGAAAACACACAAGATACACAAAAGTTATGAGAAGCAGGAAGAGATCAGAACATATTTAAACAGAAAGCAAATATGTAGGGGAAAGGAGTCTAGAAGAAACTAAAAGGGGAGATTGGAGCACTTGGATTGGGTCTAAGGGAGCAGAAAGATTCGTCTGTGGCAGACGATATCAAATTACAGAGCACTCTGGGACGGTGAACTAAATGCTCATTGAGTCTGGTTTTATGGCACAGGGCATCACCGGGTGGATTTTAAGTGCTGCTGTGCAGAACCTGGCAATAAGTAAGGTCGGTATCTGAGAAGAGCAGGGAGGTATAAGACTGACCTGAGCCTCCTAGGTATTTACACCGTGATGGTGAAATGAAGCTAGTAAAAATGTTTCTGTACTGCAGGCAATGGGCAAATCACATTCCATTGTTTGAGTGTGTCCAGAGTCACAGGAGCCTTGTGTCTCCAAGGAAGAAATCTTCTCACCTTCAAGGTCAGCTGGGGGAGGCGGGGGAGGACATTGTGCCAGGCTCCTTAGGTGGTACTTATCTTTCTCATCATCTCATCTTCCCTACTACCTTCTCCTATTATTCTCTAACATTATCACTTCTTGTTGTATCTTATGGTTAAAGATTGAAACTATGATTTATGATGAATGATCTCTCGCTTTGTTGTTTGCATGCACACTGAGAGCTTATGCACCAGAGACAAATTCCTTGTGTGTTCAATCACACTTAGTCAATAAAGAATCCTGTTCCGTTCCGTTCCAGCCCTTTCCATTCCGGTCTAGTCTAATTTCTATTCAGTACTGTTCATTTCTGTTCTGTTCTAGTCCAGTCCAGTCCATTCTATTCTTTCTTTATTGTGTTTTTTTTCTCTATTCTGTTCTGTTCCATTCTATTCTTTCTCTTCTCTTCCGTTCTCTTCTATTTTACTTTATTTAGGTATATTATAGGGGAGGCAGAGTACCTGTACATTTGCTGCCAATAAAGGTTGCAGGCCTGCTTAGATCCAGTTGGCATTCTGACTCTGATGCATAGTGTTAGAACATAGAACATATACTGATAGGGTTGAATAGGGCCTTGGAGGTCTTCTAGTCCAACCCCATGCTTAAGCAGGAGACCCAAATGGCTATCCAATCTCTTCTTGCAAATTCTCAGTAATGGAGCACCCACAACTTCTGAAGGCAACTTCTGTTCCATTGGTTGATTGTTCTCACTGGCAGGAAATTCCTCCTTAGTTCTAGGTTAGGTTTCTCCTTGATTAGTTTCCATCCGTCTCTCCTTGTCCTTCCCTCAGGAGCTTTGGAAAACAGGACAACCCCCTCTTTGTTATGATAGCCTCTCAGCTATTGGAAGGCAGCTATCATGTCCCCCCCTAGTCCTTCTCTTCATTAGGCTACATCCCTAACCTCTAATGATCCAAAGATCTCTCAGGTATTGCATGACTCTGGGCACCTTTTCATCTTTGTTCTTCTTTGGTTGCTTTCTTAGGCTCAATTCTTCGGCAGTTAGTTAAAGCTTTAAAGACACTTTGAGGGTTCTTGGTTCTTTCCCTCTCTTGTTCGCCTTACAGCACAGGAGTTAAACCATTTAAAACTTCCCCAGAGGTTGCTGAGTGATCTCCTAACACAGAGGTCTTCAAACTTGGCAACTTTAAGACTTGTGGACTTCAACTCCGAGAATTCTCAATACTGGAATTCAATTCTTTCAATACCGGAATTTGTCCTTCTTTTCACTAGACTGGAAGTATCCAATTCCTGCAACTGTTCAACTCTCCTGGGGAAGCTATATAGGAGCACCACTCCAGCTGCAATTTAAGTCACACATCTCCAAACTTGGCAACTTTCAGATTTGTGGACTTCAACTCCCAGAATTCTCCAGCCGCTCCCAGGATTCTGGGAGTTGAAGTCCACAAGTCTTAAAGTTGCCAAGTTTGGGGACCCCTGTCCTAACACATGTTACCCCTCACAAGCCCTCCAGCTCATCCCACAGGTCCGTATCATTATTAAGCGTGGAACAAGCTACTCTACCCCCCCCCCCCCCCAGAAGTATATGGCGATAAAAGAGAACAAGACGTGGAGAGAGAGAGAGAAAAATACCCTTTTAAAATACGGTTCAGAGAGGGCGATTTTTGGCTTTACTCCCATGTGCAGACTCGAGTGTGCTCCTTCTCATTAGCACAACTAACTGATGGAAAAGGCAGACCTCCGTGTGTAGCCAGAAGAAGGCCTGTTGCTAAGATACCTGTTGCTAAGTAGTAAGCTTGCTCTTACTCGCAAAATGTTCCAGATTATCTCTCTATCGAGCCCTTTGCAATTGTTTCAGTCTCGTGGCTCTTTTGCACATGAAAGAATTGGCAAAAATAACACGGATCCATGTTTGGGGGCAGGAGTGTGCCATTGCACACCCAGGCACACATTGGTGCAAATGGTTTTCCTGCTAATAACGACTTAATAGCTGTAGCACTTAGACTTGTATACCGCTTCACAGCGCTTTACAGCCCTCTCTAAGCAGTTTACAGAGTCAGCCTCTTACTCCCAATAATCTGGGTCCTCATTTTACCCACCTCGGAAGGGTGGAAGGCTGAGTCAACCCTGAGCTGGTCAGGATTGAGCCCTTAGCAGTGGGCAGAGTCAGCCTGCAATACTGCAGGACTGAGAGTTGCCTGAAATATCATGTTATTCTGAGCATTTTCACATAAAAGTCATACAAAATCTCAAGAGCTTGATTGCCAAAAGCTCAACTATTTAAAAAAAAAAGATGATTTATTTTTGTATTCACTGCTTGGAAAGAAAGCATTAGTTCCACTCTGGACTTAGTCCAAGAAAGCTGGTGAATAGACGTCAATCTCTTTCTCACTTCAGGCCACCTTATATGGATAGTCCCAGTGAGATTTTTTTTCCTCCCTTCCTTGACCATTTCTCTATCAATACAATGTGGCCATGGCATTTACTAACAATGAAGATACAACAGCGAAACCCAGCAAAAAATAAACTTGATTATTAAAAAAAAAAAAAAAGCACAAGCATTTAAAGTGTAAAAATATTTCCACCTTACATTATTTCAGTGGCAGTATTACATTTCAGGAACTGAATCTGGGACCCCTTTGGTAAATAACAATAGCACTTCAACTTATATACCGCTTCATGTGGGAAAGAATAGCAATAGCATTTAGACTTATATACCGCTTCACAGTGCTTTGCAGCCCTCTCTAAGCAGTTTACAGAGTCAGCCCCCTGCCCCAAGCAATCTGGGTCCTCATTTTACCAACCTCGGAAGGATGGAAGGCTGAGTCGACCTTGAGCCAGTCAGGATCGAACTCCTGGCAGCGAGCAGGGTTGGCCTGCAATATTGCATTCTAACCACTGCACATCATGGATGATGGATGGATGGGCAACATCAATAGCACTTAGACTTATACACCGCTTCTTTGTGCTTTACAGCCCCCTCTAAGCGGTTTACAGAGTCAGCCTCTTGCCCCCAACAATCTGGGTCCTCATTTTACCCTCCTTGGAAGGATGGAAGGCTGAGTCAACTTAGAGCCGGTGAGAATTCAGCCTGCAATGCTGCATTCTAACCACTGAACCATCAAGGCTCACAGAGACTCTTTCGTAGACCCATTGAGATGTAAAAAGGGCTGTCTGTGTAGCTCACAGTGGCCTGTGGCAAGTTTTATCAGAACATTCCCATAGCAACCCCTGAATGTGCAAATGCTTCTTTTAACTAAGATGATTGTTCTCCGTAGATAACAGAAGGGAGGGAAGCAACTGAGATATATTGCACTATTGCTTATGAATATGCATGCATGCATCATTTCCCCCTTGCTTTCTGAAATGTACGAATGCCTCTCTGTACGCAGACATGTGTCTCCCACTATCCCTTTGGATGAGACACACACACCCTCCATTATGTTCGGTCTAATAAATCACTGCAGTGAGCCTTGATTGTTTCCTTTGGGTCCTGCCCTTGGATTCCATACTTTAACACCACTTGTCTGAAAAGATCACCCTACCGTTATCATTCCCTTTCCGGCTGGTTTTCCATTCCCGAGAATGAGTGCTCTCGTTACTTTCTTGCTTGAGACAATCTGAAGAAGAAAAGAAAGAAGAAAATAGGTTACGGTTGTCCTCACTTACCGGACAATTGTACAGAGATCATTCAAAGTTTATGATGGCATTGAAAAAGGAGATTTAGGACTGGTGCTTGAATCGGCAGCTGTTGCATCATCGTAGGACAATGAGATCACCATGTGGATCTTTTACTTCTGGCTTCCAACAAAGTCGATGGGGAAGCTGGAAGGAAGTTGCAAGTGGCAATATGGAATTTGTTTAATAATGACAAGCAGAAGCATCGGAAATGCTGTTATGTGGTTTGGGTTAGGGTTTGGGTTAGGATTTGGGTTTGGGTTGGGTGGTGTTGGGTTGGGTTGAGTATGGGTTGGGTGGTGTTGGGTTGGGTTGAGTTTGGGTTGGGTGGTGTTGGGTTGGGTTGAGTTTGGGTTGGGTGGTGTTGGGTTGGGTTGAGTTTGGGTTGGGTGGTGTTGGGTTGGGTTGGGTTGAGTTGAGTTTATTGATTAGCCCATAGGCCATGTCAGAGTGCAGAGTTCCAAACATCACTTATTGATAAAATCCTGTAAAACAATTTAAAATAAAACTGGAGTAAAGTACAATAATTTGATATAGAGATAAGTGAAAAAAGATAAAATTATATTTCAGTATCACCCCTACGATCTACCCCAATCAGTCCCACATATGCCGATCTCAGCAAACCATTTTACTCAAGTACTAAATGCCGTATTAAATGTTGTTTTCGAATTCTGACTGCACATAAGATATGTTCCTTTAATATGGGGTTCCCAATGGGTCATTTGTTTAATATTGTCTGCAGAGCTGGGTGGGAAGCAGCTTCAATGCAGCTGTTGTCTCTTTTTTGCAGAGGTGCTCAGATCGCAGAACCTCGCATCACAGATTTACATCACATTTGCAATAGTGGCAAATATCTGAAGCTCGGGTGTAGGGTAAGAGTGAAGTTTCGTCCTCTGAGCTTGTGGGTCAGTTTAGAACGTTATGTTACCAGGCTAGGTAACATCTTCAGTGGAGTTTAGGGGATGTTGATGTCAGTGTTCTGTTTATAGCAGAATTCTTCTGCTTATAATACAAATACAAGAGCAGAGTTGGAAGGGACCTTGGAGGTCTTCTAGTCCAACCCCCTGCCTAGGCAGGAAACCCTATACCATTTCAGACAAATGGCTATCCAGCATCTTCTTAAAGACTTCCAGTGTTGGGGCATTCACAACTTCAGGAAGCAAGTTGTTCCACTGATTAATTGTTCTAACTGTCAGGAAATTTCTCCTTAGTTCTAAGTTGCTTCTCTCCTTGATTAGTTTCCACCCATTGCTTCTTGTCCTGCCCTCAGGTACTTTGGAGAATATTTTGACTCTCTCTTCTTTGTGGCAACCCCTGAGATATTGGAAGACTGCTATCATGTCTCCCCTAGTCCTTCTTTCTCTTAAGCTAGACATACCCAGTTCCTGCAACCGTTCTTCACATGTTTTAGCCTCCAGTCCCCTAATCCTCTTTGTTGCTCTTCTCTGCACTCTTTCTAGAGTCTCCACATCTTTTTTACATCGTGGGGACCAAAGCTATATAACAGCTTAAGGTGTGGGTGTGTCAACCTGCCACACCCATGAGTCCATCAAAGCCTGGAGCTCCACAAGCGATTCCTTCAACCGACACACTGACCCGCAATTAGCCTATGAACCCCCCAGAATCCAAATCAATCGCACAGCCAACCAGAGACAGTACTAAACCACAACCAACCCATACAAGCCCACAACCAGCAGTTAACCTCCCAATGATCCTGACCTGATGTCATCTCCTTATCACAAGACTCTCACTGATGACTCACAGCTGATCCATCACAAGACTCTCACTTGACACACCCACACCTGAAGCCCTTAAAAACTCTGACACTGACATCCCCTAAACCAAGGGTCTCCAACCTGGGCAACTTTAAGACTTATGAACTTCAACTCCCAGAATTCCTCAGCCTCATTCCTCATAAGTCACGGACTCACTGTATATAAGCCTCCTGCCTTGATCAGGGGATTGGTTTAGAACAGGGGTCTCCAACCTTGGCAACTCTTAAGACTTGTGGCCTTCAATTCCCAGAGTTCCTTGTTCTGACCGAAGCTTCCCAAGAGCCTGAAGCAAACTCCTCGTCCTGACAAAAACCCCTTTTATTAATTTCCTGTGAATTCTGCTCATTCACATCCAGCAAAGTCTTTCAAGGGAGGATTTACAGTCACAGACTTTATCTGGCTTGGAGAGCTGCCAGGCCGATATCTGCAAAACTTGGCAAAGAGTCTCGGAGAGCCACAAACCAATTAAGCAAACTAATTGTCTCCTGCAAACTCCCCTCCCCTTTCGCTCCTCTTTTATTTCCTCTGGGAGGGGCCATTCATCGTCCACCTGTGGCCTTACTCCCAAGTCGACCCCTGTTCTTTAGCTGTTCCCTTCATCTGGCAACTCTGCGCATGCGCACACGGGGAACAGGCTCCAGCTGTTCTCCTGCCCCACTGATGTCTGACTCTGAAGGCAGCTGATAACTGTCAGACGGCTCTGGCCCCCTCTCTGCCTCTGATGCAGAGCCCTCCCCAGAGCCTTCCCCAGACACGGGACTGGCCCATGTTCCTCCCCAACCTCCTCACTCTCCGAATCTGCTGCCAGCTCCACTGGCCGCTGGCAGGCCACAACAGAAAGCTGACAGCCCAGGTTCCAATTCTGGGAGCTGAAGTCTGTAAGTCTTACAGTTGCCAAGGTTGGAGACCCTTGCCCTAAACTCCACCGAAGATGTTACCTAACCTGGTAACAAAACTTTTGGAAACTAACCCACAAGCTCGGAGGACGAATCTTCATCCTCATTTACATACACCCTATAGATATGCACGCCTGCTGACCCCCATGCACCCCATACAGGTGTTCACATGCAAATTTGGAAATAAGGGTTGCCATTTGCAAAAGAGGGGGTATTCTCAGCCTACATAGGAGGCTGCTCATTCTTCAGCGCAGGCGTCACTAAGTCAGGAGAGCTGAGCTGCAAGCTGCTTTCTGTTTGCCCACCGATGGTACCCATGGCTACCTGCTGAACGGAGCTTCCATCATGCGGGAGGGAGAACCGCGCTGCACAAGCATAGCAAAGCTCGCTTTATTTAGTCGGAAGCATCTCCTACATTCTTAGCAGAATTGGTGGGCAGGAGAACTGGAGGTGTTGGAATAGAGAATAGAGGGACGCGGCTCCTCGTTTGCGCAGAGAAGCAACTTGGGTGAATTTGTTTATTTATTTAGTTTGTCAAACATGGAAAAGGATAACAGGTATAAAGTATAAACATAAATATGAACACAGTCAATGGGTACGAATCAGAGGTGGGTTGCCACCAGTTCGGACTGGTTCAGCCGAACTGGTAGTTACTTGGCGGCCTGGCTCACTGGAACCGGTAGCGACCTAGGCCCGCCATGCCCTCGAACTGGTTCTCCCGGTCGCGCCATAGGTGCCACCATCTTGGTTTTTTGCTTCTGCGCATGCTCAGAGCAAGTTCGGTGGCACTGTGCATGCACGCACAGTGCGCATCAAGCGCAAGCAGCATGACCCTCAGCAAACCTGCAGTAGCGGCTGCCGCAACCCACCCCGTTACGAATAAATGGGGACGGTAGGACAGGGACGGTAGGCACGCTGGTGCGCTTATGCACGCCCCCTTTAAGGACCTCTTAGGAAAGGGGTGAGGTCCACGATAGACAGTTTGAGGTTGAAGCTGTGGGGGGTTTGAGGATGTAACAACGGAGTCAGGTAGAGCATTCCAGGCGTTGACCACTCTGTGGCTGAAGTCACATTTTCTGCCATCGAGTTTGGAGCAGTTTACTTTGAGTTTGCATCGATTGTTTGCCCGTGTATTATTGAGGTTGAAGCTGAAGAAGTCGTTGACAGGTAGGACGTTGTAGTAGATAATTTTATGTACTACACTTAGGTCAGACCGAAGGCGGTGTAGTTCCAGGTTGCCCAAGCCCAAAATTTCAAGCCGGGCGGCATAAGGGATTCTATTGTGAATAGAGGCCAATCCCTCCTTCTCAGACAATGAGGCTGCTGAAGGTGCCAGGCTAGGAGTCAGGAGCCCCCCCTTCAAAATCCAGTCCTCCCCCCCATAAGTCGCAGACGCTCCCTGGAGGATTTTAAGCCAGTCATTCTCTCAGTTCAACCCACCCCCACCAAACAGCAACTGTCAATGGATTGAAGCAAATTAGGGGGAGGAAATTTATTTTGGGATTTTCTTCCAGCCACAACTTAAATGATAAACCAAGTTACACTATTTGATTGAGCTACCTTCTTCTGCCTTATTAGCAGCCTATTCTTCCCGCTAGGTGAAGAACTTACATATGGGAAGGAGTTATATACTATAATTCCTCTACTCACGGGGGCCAAATTGTTACATTCAATTATAAATAATTAAAATTGTGTTTCACACTAACACGGTGGGAATAACCACAAGTAGTTTCTCTTCCAAGGTGCACGAAACAAACCCTGCAATTATTAATACTGCATTTAGTGCAATATCAATGCAATATCGGGTTCTCAGTTCAATTGTTTAGAATGTGAAGGATGCGTGATTTTGTTCTATTTTCATAGTTACAATATACACTGAAGATGGCACTTAATTTCGTTGTGTGAGATGCAATGACAATCAAGGAAACTAACTTGGTAAAGAGCCATCGTTTGCTTTTCCACAAGATTCTCCCAATATTTTTCTTCTCTTTTTCACCCGCTAATAATCAGAGCCGTGCATCCTCTGGGAAGCCTTTGGTCCACGCACGAGTGAAGAATCGCTCGGCTATTACTTCAAACAGCCTTCTTTCCGTGGCCTCCTGTGGGCGCCTGAAACGGAGATGCTGCTGTTTTAAGAAGTTGAAGCTCATGTGTTTCTGAAAACAGCAACATCTTTTTTCGGCATGGAAGCACGGAAAAATTCAGTTTGCTTGGGAAAAAAAGCAGGGAAGTGCTGTGTGCATTCACACACATGAAGCCCAATTCTTAAAAGCATTTTCCAAACGTGCCTAACAGTTCTTGATCACAACCTTTCCTTTCTCTTTCCCTTTCTCTTTTCTTTTCTTTTCTTTCCTTTCCTTTCCCTTTTCCTTTCCTTTCCCTTTTCCTTTCTTTTCCTTTCCTTTACCTTCCTCCTATCTCCTCTTCTCCCTTCTCTTCCCACTTCTCCATCCCCCTCCCTTCTTGTCCCCTCTCTTCCCTTCCCTCCCTTTTCTTCCCTTCCATCCCCTCTTGTCCTTTCCTCCCCTCCCTTCCTATCTCCTTTTCTTCCTTTCTTCCATTCCTTCCATTCCTTTCCCACCCTTTTCCTCCCCTCTTGTTCCTTCCCTTATGTTTCCTCCCCTCCGGCCCCTCTTCTCCCTTCCCTTCCCCTGTTCTCCTTCCCCTCCCTTCTCCTCTCCTCCTCTCTCCTCCCCTTTCCCTTTGCCCCTTCTCTTCCCCTGCCTCCCACTCTTCCTCTTCTTTTCTTAACTCATCATTTATCTTCTTAGCATATGAATACCCTACAAGAGTAATCATGAGTTTAGACAATTATTAAAAGGGCAGGCAAATCCTTGGCTGATTAGACCATTAAGCAAGCACCAGTCACAATGTGTTCATTGAACTGTCACAGACAGAAACATTCAAATGTCTGAATGACTCAGAATGAATGAAAGCATCGTTGATGCCTTTATATGGAGGGAGGGAGAGTAACTTGCATACAGTCTCCAACCCCATTTATGGGGGGGGGGGGGGCTCTTACAATCCCTTCTCCACCATATTGCTTACCTTATTAAAACAAATCACCAGTTCCCAGAGGTGGGCCTCTCCATTTTTAAAAGCACCAAAGGTTGCTTTGAACCGTTTTTCTAAGGCTCCAAAATAATATAATAAGGTTGAATCACATCACTCCACACACCAGGGTAGGGAAAACAAATTAAAATGCGATTTGCCTTCCCTGCTTTATGTTCTCCTCGCATCTAACTGTCTAGTACCAAAGAACAAGATCCAGAATGTCACTGATCTCTGGTGCCATGTGTCTCAATGTGTGACCTGATCTGAATTGGAGAGCTAAGCAGGGTTGACTCTAGTCATCTCTTGAATGGGAGACCATCACAAAAGCCCAGAGCTTTGGACTTTCTAGAAGACACCAAAGTACTTTTATACTGTTGCCAAGGAAACAATAAGGATGAGTTTATGAAGTCGCCAGGAATTGAGCTTGTTTTAAGGAAACTGAAAGGTAGGGCTTTGATCAAGTGAGGTATTAATACCACTCTATAAAGCCTTATTAAGACCACACCTGGAATACTGCATCCAGTTTTGGTCACCACACTATAAAAAAGATGTTGAGATTCTAGAAAAAGCAGAGAAGAGCAACCAGGGTGATTAGGGGACGGGAGACTAAAACATATGAAGAACGGTTGCAGGAACTGGGCTGGGCTAGTCTAGTGAAGAGAAGGACCAGGGGAGACAGGAGAGCAGTCTTCCAATATTTGAGGGGCTGCCACAGAGAGGAAGGGGTCAAGCTATTTTCCAAGGCACCTGAAGGCCAGACAAGGAATCATGGATGGAAACTGATCAGGGAGAGATTCAACCTGGAAATAAGGAGACATTTTCTGACAGTGATAACCAATGGAACAGAAGTTGCTTCAGAAGTTGTGGGAGCTTCATCCCTGGAGGCTTTCAAGAAGAGACTGGACTGCCATGTCAGAAATGGTGTAGGGTCTCCTACTTGATCAGGGGGTTGCACTAGATGACCTACAAGATCCCTTCCAACTCTGTTAATCTGTTAAATCTAGGGGGTATCACAAAGAAGTGGTGGGCCAACTTCTCTGGATGTCCTCCAGCAGAAGATGGAGAGCCATGTGTCAGGGACATTTCAGCTTGGATTCTTGACCTGATCAGAGGGTTGAGCAGCTCGATTGACTCAATGGCTCCCACCAGCTTAACGATTGAACCTTCTTCCCCATCACTTTTTTCTACACGCTTCCCAAGAGCCTGAATAGTCAAAAATTCACAATGACACTCACCGATCCCAGAGTGCAAGAAAATTCTCCCAGGAAGTCATGTTCGTACAGTTGCATGCTTGATTTGTCTTGGTCAAACAAGGCAAATTTCAACTTCTGGACCTCCTCAAAGTGATAATCTATGATGAACTTTTTAGAGAAAGCCGGGTTGAGATTGTTTATCGCCGTTTCTGTCCTGTCGATCTACAAAGAGAAAAAGTAGAAGGAAAGAATGGATGAGTTGATCAAAAATCTTTGTGAATGAGGTGATATTTCCTTGAGAGTAATTTAAGGCAGGAGATATATGGTGGAAGTTTGAAAATAACTTCCTTTTTCATAATGGCCCACCAGATATCCAAACCATAGTTTAGCAAAGTTGCATCTGCAAACTGCACTAGTTGATGGGTACTCAGAGGTTAAGGACATTTCTCACATCTGTTGAATGATTATGTGCTTTTTAATATTAATTAATGTATTAATAAGTGTGACTAGCTATCAACAGAGCAAGACTGTGAAATTTTTACAAATGGAGGTTGACAACAAATATTATCATCTCACACCGGAAAGAAACAGCTGCATTTGATTCAATATAGAATAGAATAGAGGAATAGAAGAAAGGAAGGGAAGAGAAGATAGAATGGAGTGGAATGGATTATGGAGTGGAATGGATTATTGATTATAAAGAAGGGAATGGGAATAGAATAGAATAGAATAGAATAGAATAGAACATAATTCTTTATTGGCCAAGTGTGATTGGACACACAAGGAATTTGTCTTTGGTGCAGATGCTCTCAGTGTACATAAAAAGACAAGATACATTCGTCAAGAATCACAAGGTACAAACACTTAATGATAGTCATAGGTTACTAATAAGCAATCAGGAAACAATCAATATCAATATAAATCATAAGGATACAAGCCACAAAGTTACAGTCCTGCAGTCATGAGTGGGAGGAGATGGGTGATAGGAACGATGAGAAGACGAATAGTAATAGTAATGCAGCCTTAGTGAATAGTTTGACAGTGGTGAGGGCATTATTTGTTTAGCAGAGTGATGGCATTCAGGGGAAAAAATCGTCCTTGTGTCTAGTTGTCTTGGTGTGCAGTGCTCCATAGTGGCATTTTTAGGGTAGGAGTTGAGGGGTAAATATTTTCACGGCCCTCTTCTTGACTCGTGCAGTGTGCAGGTCCTCAATGGAAGGCAGGTTGGTAGGCATTGTTTTTTCTGCGGTTCTGATTCTCCTCTGAAGTCCGTGTCTGTCTTGTTGGGTTGCAGAACCAAACCAAACATTTACAGAGGTGCAGAGGACAGACTCAATGATATGTGTTGTTTTGCCAACATTTGAATTACCTTAACTTTTTTTCTCAACTGGAGGAGACTAAAGTAATATTGTATGACCAAAAAGGTTTTGGGATTTGCCCCATTCATAAAACTATTACCATCCCTCCTGTATTGCTACAGTTATCAGCGTGGTTGTGTCGATCTTTTAATACTACTGATATATTTATTCTATGTATTATTATTATTATTATTATTATTATTATTATTATTATTATTATTATTATTATTATTATTATTATTATTATTATTATTATTGTGTAATAACACTGTTTAAAATTAAGAGTGATTAAAAGAGCCCCTGCTGGATCTGAGCACAGCTTTCTTACAGTTTCTCCAGCTTTTCACACCAGCCATCCAAATCCCCCTTGGGCTTCTCAGTAGCTGCCTAAAACCCCCAAGGGGTCCTTCGCTGAGCCCATTCCTTACTTTTTGTAGTCGTTTATTAATTGATTGGTCTTATGACCACATCAAACCCCGTTAGCCAGGTGAAATGAAATGAAAAGGTTGATTTGATTGTTGCTTGTATAAGGGGGTGAGAGACAGGTACCGTATTTTTGGAGTATAAGACGCACCTTCCCCCCCCCAAAAAAGAGGGTGAAAATCTGGGTGCGCCTTATACACTGAATACAGCATGTTTGGCATCCAAAAACCCTGCCCCTTTGCAAAAATGGCCGGGCATAGCCTTTAGGAGGCTTCCAGAGTGCTCCTAGGGCAGCGATGGCGAACCTTTTTTTGGCTCGCGTGCCACAAGTGGGGGGAACGCAGGGGGGTCGTGTGCGGGTGTGCCACACCCATAATGCAATGCGCGAACCCCCAATGCGCATGCATGAACAACGCACTCCCCTCCATTTTTGCATGCTTTTTTCACCCTCCCCAAGCTCCAGAGGCTTTATAGGAGCCTGGGGAGGGCAAAAAGAGCCTCCCCCGCCCCCCCGGAGGCCCTCCGGAGGCTTCAGGGACTGTCCAACCGTCCGGATGGTCCCTGAAGGCTTCAGAACGCTTAAAACGACCCTCCAAGCAAACCGGAAGTCACTTCCGGTTTGCTCGGAGGGTGGTTTTAAGCGTTCCGAAGCCTTCAGGGAAGCCTCCAGAGGGTCCCTGAAGCCTCTGGAGGGCCTCTGCAGGGGCGGGGGGCGAAAAATGGTTTTAAAAAGGTGAACTCAGGTGACCAGCGTGCACATGCGCGTTGGCCAGCTGACAGGGCAGCGTCTCACGTGCCCTGACAAATGGCTCCGCGTGCCACCTGTGGCACGCGTGCCATAGGTTCGCCATCACTGTCCTAGGGGCTGGGGACGGCAACAACAAGTGAAAAACAGGCTGTATTTTGCTCATTTTTCCCTTCCCAACCCCTAGGAGCACTCTACAAGCCTCCTAAAGGCTATGCAAGCCCTTTTTGGGGGCAAAAAAATGAGCCCATTTTTGCAAAAAAAAGAGGCCTTTTTGCTCGTTTTTGCCCCCCCCCCCCCCAGCCTCCAGGAGCACTTTGCAGGCCTCTCAAACTCTCTGCATGGCCCATTTTTCACAAAAAATGAAGTGTGCAGGGGGTTGGAGGGGGGGGTCTGAAGAGTGCAAAAACATTTTTTAATTTACCTCTTAAAAATCCTGGTGTGTCTCTGGTGCATGTTATACTCCCAAAAATACGGTACCCTGGTCTATATACCAAATGAATGACCCATTGGGATCCTCATATCAAAACAACTTACTTAAGGTGCGGCCAGAACTGCAAAATAACATTTAACACAGCGCAGGACTTAAGCGAAATGGTTCGGTTTGAGAGCTGCGTATGTGGGACTGATTGGGGGTAGATTGCAGGGGTGACACCGAAATGTAATTTTATCGTGTTGTATCTATATCTTAAACTATTGTGTTCTATTCCAATTTCATTTTAGACCGTATTTTCTTCCAATTTCGTTTTAAATCGTGTTTTATTCCAATTCCGTTTGAAATTGTATTTTATCAAATTTCATTTTAAATTGCTTTTATCGAAGTTTAGTAATCATTTGTTTCTGGAACTTTGCACTTCGATATGGCCCGAGGGCTAATCCGTAAAGACCCAATCTCAGTGAAAAGGATGAATTCAGAAGAACGTCAGCAACCGAACGACTTCCAATCTAGATCCAGAGTATCTTAACATAGGCAGTCCTTTGTAAAATGGTAATGGAGAGGGTTGCAAATAGACTGTTTACATAACCGTCTGCTGAATCTTTACCTCTTTAGGAACAAACTGTTACAATGCCCCTGGGAAGCCGACAAATACAACAGGAAAGTCGTTTGTGCTGCCTCCACTGAGATTTCACAGCAAGGAATGCTACAGAGTGATGCTATTTCTGAAATTGAACCGTGCGTATAGCTTACCTAACTTGTAACCTTCGCGTCAATAACTTTCTAATTCTCCTTTTCCCCATCCCCTTATCCAAGCCCCTGGGCACTGTGTCCCATTCTCCGGCAAAGGGTCTCTTTTAACTACAGATAGTCCTCAACTTATGACTGTGATTGAGCCTCACATTTTCTGTTGAATCAGAATAGGTCCAAATTTGGTGTGGACAGAGAGCATAACAAAAGAAAGAGGTGTCCATAAGCACCCCAGCGTGCCTGCTGTCTCTGTTCTAATGTTTCTTTTTATTCGTATCCACTTCATGTATTCAAAATCATGTTTATACTGATATATTTTATCTGATACATGCTTGACAAAAATAAAAAAGAAAGAAGGAAGGAAGGAAGAAAGAAAGAAAGAAAGAAAGAAATGAAGAAAGAAAGAAGGAAGGTAGGAAGGAAGGAAAGGAAGGAAGGAAGGAAGGAAAGGAAGGAAGGAAGGAAGGAAAGAAGGAAGGAAGGAAGGAAGGAAGGAAGGAAGGAAGGCAGGCAGGCAGGCAGGCAGGCAGGCAGGCAGGCAGGCAGGCAGGCAGGCAGGCAGGCAGGCAGGCAGGCAGGCAGGCAGGCAGGCAGGCAGACAGAAAGTTCAAAAAGGGGCTGGGAACTGTAAAGAACTAAAAATCCCCCCAAAAATATTTTGATGCATTACTACGGGAGGTGCAACTACTGTATGAAATGGAGCTTAGTTACCGTATTTTTCAGAGTATAAGACGCACCTTTTTCCGCCCAAAAAAGAGGGTGAAAATCTGAGTGCATTCTATACACCAAATACAGCATTTTTGGTCAACCGAAACCCCGCCCCCTTTGTGAAAATGGACACGCAGAGAGTTTGGGAGGCTTGCAAAGAGATTAGATTAGATTAGATTTATTGCATTTCTAAACCGCTCCCTCTCCCCCAAGGGACTCGGGGCGGTGTACAATCGAAAGTTAAAAGCATATATAGTTACATAGACATTGCATAATGCATATACAATTACATTTATATTACATTTATATTACATTTATAAGAGCTCCTGGGAGGGCAAAATCGAGGAAAAAAATGGACCGTTTTTTGCTCATTTCCCCGCCCTCAGGAGCACTCTACAAGCCTCCCAAAGCTCTGCATGCCTCTTTTGGGGCGGGGGGGGGGGGGGGAATGAGGCATGCAGACAGTTTGGGAGGCCTGCAGAGTGCAAAAACGTTTTTTAAATTTACCTCTTCAAAATCATGGTGCGTCTTATAGTCCGAAAAATACGGTAGGCACTAACTCACTGCTGTATCCTTACATTTACCCATTTATTGTCAAGCGCCAGGAAAATCAGGAGATCCATATTCAAATAGATATAAAGGTTTATTTATAAATGGGCTGTGCCCTTGTGTTTGCCCAAGGCGGGTTCATGCTTTGCCTTGCAGGGGAAATATTCAGAACTTGGGGTGAGAAAGCTGGGCTTGCAATCTTTTTCCACTGCTCCATATTTTGTTTTTCAGCCTCGCAGGATCTTGTTTTATGAAATAAAGAGGGAAGGAGGCGTTCACATCCCCCAACCTGCCTTCAAACGTTCTCTTCTTGACATCTCTCCAAAAATCCAGGAAGTGCCAGTCAATCAAATTGGCCAAGCCAACCAGGAAGCCAACGCCAAACTAAAGAAACTGGCATTATTTCATATCAATCTGGGCGCGTTGACTGAATAGATGCCAGAAACACCTTCGGTGCTGTGGCAAGCTGAGTGCTCGGTGCAAAAAAACGCTCTCTTCCTCAACCAGGAACTCACAGAAAAGGTCATGCTTAAAGGTGTCTTGCTTATGCTTTTCCTGTTACTCATTTCAATACACGCTATGTGGAAATACACAAACATACGTACTGTACACACAGGGAAAGAACGAGAGAAATGGAGCCTGAAAGGACAAAATGCAATTCAAAAGAACCAGTTGTCAACCTGAAAAATGACCTCAGCTGGAGCCATGCTTACTTCTGCTTCATTCCTTGCCTGCCACTCAAGGGAGAAGGGGGAGAACATGGGGAGAACTTGGGAATGTGGTGCCTCAGCTGGCTAGCCATAACATCTACCATCCGGCGTGAGAACCAAGGTCATGTCAATGGACATCTGTTGAAGTAGAGCGAGAACCTACATCTGGACTGATTGGCCCATGTGACCTGAGAGACAAAGGGAGGTGGGGAGATCTCATTCTTTTACCTATCCCTAATCTTGAGAATTTCCTGGGCTCCACAATCACCGCAGATGGGGACTGCAGCCCAGAAATTACAAGACGCTTGCTCCTGGGGAGGAAAGCTAGGGCAAATCTAGACAGCATCCTAAAAAGCAGAGACATCCCCCTGCCAACAAAAGTGCGCATTGTCAAGGCGATGGTTTTCCCAATTGCAATGCATGGCTGTGAAGGTTGGGCCATAAGGAAGGCTGAGCGCCAAAGAATGGAGGCCTTTGAACTCTGGTGCTGGAGAAGACTCCTGCGAGTCCCTTGGACTGCAAGGCCATCCAACCGGTCAGTCCTAGAGGAGATCAACCCTGACTGCTCTTTAGAAGGCCAGATCCTGAAGAGGAAACTCAAAGACTTTGGCCACCTAATGAGAAGGAAAGACTCCCTGGAGAAGAGCCTCATGCTGGGAAAGATTGAGGGCAAAAGAAGAAGGGGACAACAGAGAAGGAGGTGATTGGATGGAGTCATCAAAGTGAGATTAAATGGACTCCAGAGGATGGTAGAGGACAGGAAGGCCTGGAGGAACGTTGTCCATGGGGTCGCAATGGGTCGGACATGATTTCGTAACTAAACAACAAGCGTGGGAATTTAGAGCTAGCTTCACCTTTCTAAGTGCCGATCATGTACTCAATAAAGAGTCTCTTGAACCTGAACAAAGTGTCAGAGTCCTGACTTCCCAGAGTTCATTACTTGGAGCCATCTAGTGCTACGTAACAGTTCTCAAAGCGTCTCAAAACATTCTCACAAAAATCATGCAAATGCTCTCCCCATTCATGCATGATTTTTGGACACTATGGAGGTCACATGAGGGCCTGGCACATTCTCATGCTTTCCACAGCCTCCCAAAGTCATGCCAATGCATGCCCATTTTTGCAGATCTCCAGGGGGCCCAGAGGCGACACAAAACCTCGCATATTTCATGCTCGCACAACCTTCTGCATCCTCCAAAAATTGTGCGAGAATGGGGGGAATGGTAGAGGCAAGAATCTGCCAAGTGAGATGGGACAATAGTAACATTTTAAAACAACCCCAGAAAAGCATACCCTGTCAGGGTTTCAAGTAACATCCCAGCGAAAGAAGACTCCGAGGCTTGAGTTTCCTCAAAGTCCCATTTTATTAGAGACGTCATATTGGCACATCTGGGAAAACCCGAATCTGAAAGCTTCCAGGTTTCCCCCATCCAATTTAAAGTCCAAGTCCCTGCCCAGCCCCCACATGTCCGTCACATGGTCCAATCAGGCACCGTCCCAACTGAAGATGCCTCCCAGTCACACCACTCTAGGTGCAGGGCAAGTTGTCCTTAACTCTCTGAGAAAGGAATGTTATTTTGCCTATATATCTCCCCTACTCCATACAATCCCCCCTCCCAGTTTTCGACAGTAGTAAATGTGGCAGGCCTGAAGGTCCAATGCAAAAGATGGCTTCCAGGCCTGACATACCACACATAACTTCAAGACTGCCAGAGGGAATTTTAATCCCCCAAATCCTACAATCCATCCTTGGGCATCGTCCAGAGCTCCAACTGAATGCACTGGAGAAGTTCAGAAGCAATGATGGGGTGCAAAGTCTTTGAACGGGACAACTCACTGCAGCCAACTTGCCTTGGGACAATTTAACAATTCCATTTCATTGTTTAAAATAATTAAAATATTATGGGTCTCTTCTTAAAAGCTCCCAGTGGTGAAGCTCCCACAACCTCCAAAGAGAATTTCTGTTCCACTGGTTGATTGTTCTCACTGTCAGGAAATTTGTCCTTATTCCCAGGTTTATTTATTTAGCGAACGTCCCAGCTGGCATCCAACAAACAAAGTTAATGGGGGGAGCTGCATTCACTTAATGACCTTGTGCTTCACTTAATGACTGCAATAACTTGCTTAACCACCATGGCAAAGAGAGATGTAAAATTGGATGTACTTAATCGTCACCTTGCTTAGCAATGGAAGTTCTGGCCTCAATTACTGTCGTAAGGCGAGGACGATTTATTATTTGCTTGCATCAGTCCCAAATTTATCAAGCTCCGTAGGTAGCGACGGTTTCATTTTCTCTTGAAAGCAGCCCTCCCATTGCCTCCTGTGACAGCCAACTTACAGTTGGCAACTGCAAATGGCTCCTTTCACTATTTACTCTGAAATCTATCAGCGTTGGCAAAGGGAAAAGGTTAAAACAAAAACTGCCAATGTTTGAAAGCTAGAAATAAGTCCATCTCGCGGGGAGGGAGGGAGGGAGGGAAAGTTGCAGAAAAAAGAGAGGGGGGGGGGAGAAAAAATTTCTGCAGAAATGTGTTTTTTTTAAAAAAAAAAAAAAAAGGAGAGAAATGTTTGGAAAGGCACAACACAATATGGTAATTTTGCTAAAAATACCGGAAGGTTGGTAGGGAAATGGAACAGAGAGTTACTGCGAGGCAGCTGTCAGAGGAGGAGAAAGCGTAGAAAAGCTCAAGCTGTCTTCTCCAAAAGGATTCCTACATGATTGTTTGGGAGAGTAGCAATCAAGCAATCAGCTATGTATTAGTAGTAATTACATAGCAGAACTTACAAAACCCGGGAGTGATGGTTGGCTGTGGCTTTTCTGCGCATGGAATGCTATACGCTTGCATCTGCAAAAACAAATATTTTTTTGCTGTCTTTCTTTCTCCTTTTATTTGAACCGCTACAGACCTATCTCCACTCCTTCGCAGCAAGCGTAGCTACGGATGGAGGTACATCCAGCTCTCATTACATTCGCCATTTAGATTGCATTGCTATTCCGATCCAAATCACGTGAAGTATTAGTACCGCTTTATAAAAACATTAGCATTAAGGCCACACTTGGAATACTGCATCCATTTTTGGTCACCACATTACACAGAAGATGTTGAGACTTTGGAATAAGTGCAGAGAAGAACAACGAAGATGATTAAGGGCCTGGAGACTAAAACATACGAAGAAAAAGTTGCAGAATTTGGGTATAGCTAGTCTAGAGAAAAGAAGGACTGGGGGTGGAGGGGTGGACACGACATGACAGCTGTCTTCCAATATTTGAGGTGCTGCCACAAAGAAGAGGGAGGTCAACTTATTTTCCGAAGCACCAGAAAGCAGGACGAGAAACAATGGATGGGAACTAATCAAGGAGAGAAGCAATTTGGAATTAAGGAGCAACTTCCTAACAGTGAGGACAATTAACCAGTGGAAGAGCTGGCCTTCAGACATTGTAGGTGCTTCATCACTGGAGGTTTTTAAGAAGAGACTGGACAGCCACTGACCTATATGAAATGGTATATAGGGCCTCCGTGACCTGGATGACTGAAAAACTCCATAGACATTTGGTATAGGGTCTACTTCTTGAGCAGGGGGTTGGACTAGAAGACCTCCAAGGTCCCTTCCAATTCCATTCCGACTTACTTGGTTTTATTGAACGGATAAGATGGGGGAAAAGCCCTCCCCCCACTCTTATTTGCACAGGACTCCCAGAATGCTATCTAAACAAAAATGCACTTTTCGGATAATTTTTACAGGAGCTATTTAATTGAATCTCTGTGCGCTTTGATGGATGAATGAGGTGAGGGGAAACCCATTAAACATCTTTCAGACAGATAAGAAATTAACGGCTCTTGATGCCAGCTTTCAGCTCAACTTCAGGAAGGAGACTGCGATTCAAATAAATACACAGATCCACAAAGGGCAGATCTGCTCTTTCCTGCAAAGGTGGCCCATCTGGGTGATAAAAGGCTCCACAGGGGATGGTCAAAAAATTCAAGATGGCAGCCTCAGCAGTGCAATCAAAGCTCTAACCATCTCTCACAACAACAGAGTTAGAAGGTACCTTATAGGTCATCTAGTCCAACCCCCATCCAAGCAGGAGACCCTAGACCATTTCTGATGGATGGCAGTCCAGTCTCTTCTTGAAAGCCTCCAGGGTTGAAGCTCCCACAACTTCTGAAGCAACTTCTGTTCCATTGGTTGATTGCTATCACTGTCAGAAAATGTCTCCTTATTTCCAGGTTGAATCTCTCCTTGATCAATTTCCATCCATTATTCCTTGTCTGGCCTTCAGGTGCTTTGGAGAATAGCTTGACCCCCTCCTCTCTGTGGCAGCCCCTCAAATATTGGAAGACTGCTATCCTGTCTCCCCTGGTCCTTCTCTTCACTAGACTAGCCATGCCCAGTTCTTGCAACCGTTCATCGTATGTTTTAGCCTCCAGTCCCCAAATCATCCTGATCGCTCTTCTCTGCACTCTTTCTAGAGTCTCAACATCTTTTTATAGTGTGGTGACCAAAACTGGATGCAGTAGTCTAGATGTGGTCTTACTAAAGCTTTATAGAGTCGTTATGGGCATTGCAGCAGGCAAAACTGGGTGAAGTTTTCAATTGCACCACCAGTGTGGCCACCACCTTAAAAATTGTACATCTCAGAATCTCTGCCAATCATA
Organism: Natrix helvetica; assembly: GCF_964273705.1. Taxonomy (NCBI): domain Eukaryota; kingdom Metazoa; phylum Chordata; class Lepidosauria; order Squamata; family Natricidae; genus Natrix; species Natrix helvetica. The sequence continues at coordinate 4,812,939 of NC_138561.1, forward strand.
GACTCATAGGGCTGGAAGAGACCTTGGAGATGTTTTGGTCCAAACTCCTGATCAAGGCAGGAAACCAATCTTGACTTATTTTTGACCATATCCAGCTACAAAGGCAAACAATATCCCAGCCCACTAATGTGGGCTGTATGTTTTGTGCCTAATTAAAATCAAAGGCAATTTAAACTACCCTATGAAATGACCAAAAAGGTTGCAAAATTGGATGCAACTCAATTGATCTACAGATATTTTGAGGGTGACATTATCACCCCAAAGCAGAATAAGATCTGCACCCTAACGTATCTGGAGGTGGGATTTTAGAGGTAGAATGTTATGAATATTTAAAAGGAAGCAAGACTAATGGAGTTGGAAGGGACCTTGGAGGTCTTCTAGTCTGACCCCCTGCTCAAGGCAGGAGATCTTGTACCATCCTGGACAAATGGCTGTTTACTCTCTTCTTAAGCAGCAGAGTTGTGCAGGAAAGGTTACGTTTGATTAACCAAAAGCGAGACTCTAAAGAAAATATTCCGATTATTCAAGGGCAGACAAGCCATCCACAACACCAATAAAAGAGCAATAATGGATGAAATTATGTATCAAAATAAAATTATTTCTTTTCTGGCCCTGCTGCAGAGGTGTGTTGTTGGCAGTTTTACTACTGGTTCGCAATAGGCACGCACCAGATGTGCACTGCGCATGCGTGCACTGTTCAATGTACATTGTTCTTTGTGCATGTGCAGGACAATTTACAGTGAACTGCGCACGCGCAATCACTGAAAACCAAAATGGTGGCTGCCCAGCGGAAGCAAGGGAACCAGTTCGGGGGGCGTGGCAGGCCTGGGTCATTGCCGGTTCTGTGACCCAGACCTGAACTCCATTACCGGTTCGGCTGAACTCGGCCGAACCAGGAGTAGCCCACCTCTGCCCAGCTGGATTGTTTTTGGAGTTTCTCGTGGTCTGGAAAAAGTTGCACCTTTCTGGTCCGTGGCTTAGCATGCAAAGCTAAATTAACTAGGGTTAATGAAAGATTGACAACTGTGTTGTCTGGAATGAGGCCGCTGTTACTTTAGTTAAAAGGGACAATATGTGAAGGAAGCATTCAGAGCATTTCATTTTCTTCTTCTTTTTGGGATGAGCCTCCCATGGCGGCAGACTCCGTGCTCTTCCCATTACAAATTCTCTCCAGTTCTTGCTTCCCTTCCTGGTCTCGTGGCATCTCACAGAGAGTCCTTGTTCCTGTCATTCCTCAATGGGTACTTTGTGAAACAGCTGTCTAAAAATATTCCACAAAATACATACCGTATTTTGCAGAGTATAAGACGCACCTTTTTCCCTCAAAAAAAGAAGGTGAAAATCCGGGTGCATCTTATGCACTGAATACAGCATTTTTTTTGCCTCCCAAAAACCCGCCCCGTCACCAAAATGGCCATGCATAGCCTTTAGGAGGCTTATAGAGTGCTCCTGGGGGCTGGGGAGGACAGAAATGAGTGAACAACGGGTCGTCTTTGCTCAATTTTGTCCCCTCCAGCCCCCAGGAGCACTCTACAAGCCTCCTAAAGGCTATTCATGGCCCTTTTTTGGACAAAAAATGGCCATTTTTGGGAGGTCTGCAGAGTGCAAAAACTTTCTTTTTAATTTGCCTCTTCTAAATCTTGCTGCATCTTATACTCCGGTGCGTCTTATACTCTGAAAAATATGGTATACATAAAATAATAATATTAACAAAGCCTACATCATAAATGCTCCAGTGCTAAAGCCAGGGAGATCAGAACACACACCGTGAGGAAGCCTTGAACAACCCAAAAAACAGAGACACCACTTGAAAAACTTACTTTCCAGAGAATTAGGGAGGGTCCCTTCTGAGAGCTTTCTCAAACTACTTTTCTGATTTGGACTCAGGTTTCTCTTATCGGATTGTTTTCTCTTTCTCCTGTCTCCCAAGGTTTTCTGTTCTGACTCAGCTCCCCAAACACAGCCAACCCGTGGAAGTCAAAGATTCCTTTACTAGGAATCAAAGATTCCTTTATTAGGAGCACCAGGAACATTGGCAAAAAGTTTCTATCTCACTACAGGCTAACAATTCCGGCCGGCTGGAAGATTAATAGGTGTCTGCCACATTTTTTCAACTCTGCCTCCTACCTATATTCTGCAGAGCTAGGGTAGGGCTTTGCTAGCAGTGGTGGCTCTTCCATCCCAAGGACCAGCCCATAGATTTCCACTGCTCTCCTCTCCTCTGCCTTCTGTGCATCTGCATATCAGGCACTGGACTGAGACATGGGGGCTGTTGACTCTCTATCTAAGGGCTGATGGATGGCCCAGGCTCTGCCTCTGTCTTTCTGGCCGACAGCTCCATTCCCTCTTCCCCCTCGAAGCTCCCAGGTTCCCCTGATGCTGACCCTGATTCCCACACTTCTTCCTCCGATTCGGCTGCTGGAGGGCCCGGCAACTGACAGGCCACAACGGTTATTCTCACAACCCATTGCATCCTATTCCTTCTTCTATCAATTCTTTACCTCAGTGTTTCTCAACTTCAGCCATTTTAAACCGTGTGGACTTCATCTCCCAGAATTCCCCAGGCCAATGGGAGAATCCTGGGAGTTGAATTCCTTGCAGCTTAAAATTGCTGGTGTTGAGAAACATTGCCATACGTTATCTTGGTCTTTGGGAACAAGTGTTGAAATTGCCGATGCCAACTTTCTGGGCGATGCATTCAGAGAGACCGAGTCATTTGAATAACTCAATTGCAATTGAGGTTCTCGGTCACAATCAAGATCCTTCGGGTTTCCCTCAAGTCAGCCTGGCCACTTCAAACTTCTCCGGCTCCTTTGCACCACAATTGCAGCCTTGTTTCCTGTGGTTTCAAAAGACCCTTCAAATAACGCTTCCCTTGTTCTCAGGGCTTTTTCAAAGCCAGAATAAATATTCTTATCATCTGTAATGCCTGCCACTAATATAAATTGTGATCGTGCTAGGATTAGATAAAACCGGTAAAGTAGATAGATTTATATGAGGTTTAGAGTCCATAATGCAATTTTTATTAGTGTCTGTACTGCGCTTAGATAAAAACACAGCGAAAATAAAAACACTGTACTGTTTTAAAATATTATAGTACAGGTCTTACATTAGGGACTTGAGCACTTCATCACTATGCATGTATTCAGGTGGTATTTTTTTTCAAAAAGGGGGAGATGTGAAGGAACTAATGTAAAAACACAGGGAGAAAGCATTTTCACCTTCCCTCCAATTCTAAAACACATATAAAGGAGACTATTTGTAGTTTGGGGTTGAAATGAGAGGTCCTTGGTGCTCTCTGAGATTGTTGGTTATCTTGCAGACATTTCATTACCAAACTAGGTAACATTATCAATGCCAGTAAGGAATGGGATTTCCAGGAAGGAAGAGGAGAGGGAGGGGCTTTCTGAGCTTGAGTGTTTTCTTGCTGACATTTCATTACCAAACTAGGTAACATCTTCAGTGCTAGAAGGGAGTGTGGCTTAAAAAGAGGAGGAGGAGGAGGAGGAGGAGGAGGAGGAGGAGGAGGAGGAGGAGGAGGAGGAGGAGGAGGAGGAGGAGGAGACGACCTGTGGGGTCCTTAGTGCTCTCTGAACTTGATTATTTTCTTGCTGACATTTCGTTACCAAACTAGGTAACATCTTCAGTGCTAGAAGGGGGTGTGGCTTAAAAAGAGGAGGAGGAGGAGGAGGAGGAGGAGGAGGAGGAGGAGGAGGAGGAGGAGGAGGAGGAAGAAGAAGAAGAAGAAGAAGAAGAAGAGATGACGACCTGTGGAGTCCTTAGTGCTCTCTGAACTTGATTGTTTTCTTGCTGACATTTCGTTACCAAACTAGGTAACGTATTCAGTGCTATGAGAGTGTGGAGTTTGCACTGATAATGTTTCGGTAATGTTTTGGTAATGAAACATCTGCAAGAGAACAACTAAGCTCAGAGAGCACCAAGGAACTCTCATTAGAATACAGAGCCCCACTAGGAAGATCTGACCAAGAACCCATCTCCGCAGGAACCCAAAAACTCTTATTCATTGAAACTGGATTTAATAACAGCGTTTTGCAAGACAGATTGAGCTGTCCGTCATCCCCCCTTTACCACCAGAACAAAATTGCTACCAGATTTGCAAAACTGCTGAAAGTAGCAATACATTTGGCTGCAAGAAACCAAGGTCCACTTAAAATAAAATAAAATAAAAAGATATTCACAGAGAAAGTCCAACAGCTTGTAAATTACAGCTCCGAGCTACTGGGCAGTACAGCTTGTCCTCTCTCGGACTATATTTGCATTGAAAACAATGGTCCCCCCCCAATTCTGATTCCTCTCCACCCCATTTTGTGCCATTTTGTCAAAGGGAAAGCAATAGGAACAGCTGCCTTGAGAACATCATTAAACAAAGCCCTGGTTCACGTAGCTCGCAATCATTAATTTCCACACTCCCTGCCACACAACATGACGACAAGTTCGAAATGACCCTTAAGCCACACAGCCTTCAAAGCAACGACAACTCCTGCCACCATAAGACAAACTTATTTATTATCCTAAAAGTGACGACTACTCCCCAAAAGTTTAAGGCTGTGATGGCGAACCTATGGCATGTGTTGTGGCCCAGCAGGATCCGGGTGAGCTGCTGATGGACTCGGATAGCGAGGGACCATATGAGTCTGCCCTGGACGATGTGGAGGACCCTGTGCAGGGTTCAGACTCAGAGCAGGGAGCAGAGAGGCTGGTTGGCCACCAGGAGGCGCCTGAGGCATGGAGCAGTGGGGAGGATCAAAGGCAGTTTGTCCCTGATGCTAGATTGAGAAGGGCTGAGAAACGGAAGCAGCAACTCTGTACGCAGACTCACAGAAGATGATTCAGCACAGGTGGTTGTGGATTGGCCCCTCCCAAGAGAGATTATAGGTGAGGCGTTGGGAGGGGACATTTGCAGGAAACAACCATTCGAATTAGTAGTTAAGAAAATCTATCTGTGTATTCTAGCCGTGTCTGTTCGTTTGGACTATCTGCGTTGCTTCATTTGAATTATCTGGGTTGCTGCAGAGCTACTCTATTGAACGTGAGTTGCCTGGGCCCTCAGCCAAAGGATTTGTTATCTCAGTAATTAAACAGTGGCAAACAGCCAAGCCTGTGTCCTGGTTTATTCACAGGTGTGTGTGTGGGGGGGGGGGGGGTCAGAACAGGCATGCATGCCAGAAGTGGCACACAGAGCCATTTCTCCACGTATGCCTTTCATCACCCGTTGCTTTTCTGGATTCTGACATGCACATGTGCGCCGAGCAGCTGAACTTTGCACACACAGGAGCACCAGAAGAGCAGCTCTCTAGCATGCATCCATTCACAAGGAAGCTGAGCTTCTGGTTTCCAGGGTGCGCATATCCTTCGGCCAGCTGGTCTTCGCGCTTGCAGCACGCCAGAAACTGGAAGACCAGGTGACCGGCGTACATGCGCACACCGGAAATTGGAAGCTCAGCTCCTCCACTGCTCTTCCAGTTTCTGGCGCTCTCGTTTCAGCACTCGGGGCCCAAATGTTTAGCTAACACTGGCTTAAGGAGTTATGTTAGCTTTAAGACATTCCAGGCGTCTTCAATGATTGCTAGCAACTTCAGAGAAGCTGTTTGTTAGCTGTTAAGACAATTTGAACCCTCTCTCATCAGAGGTAGGGCATTTTTTGGGTCCCAAGTGCTGGAGAGCATCTATATGAATAGAATGAATGAGCTGGAAGGGACCTTGGAGGTCTTGTAGTCCAGCCCTCTGCTCAAGCAGGGGAACTTATACTATTTCAGGCAAGTGGCTGTCCAGTCTCTTCTTAAAAACCCCCAGTGATGGAGCTCTCATGATTTCTGGAGGCCAGCTGTTCCACTAGCTAATTGTTCTCACTGTTAGGAAGTTTCTCCTTAATTCCAGGTTGCTTCTCTCTTTGGTTAGTTTCCAACCATTGTTTCTTGTCTTGCCTCTTATTGTCTTGTGCTTTGGAGAATAGTTTGACCCCTTTCTTCTTTGTGGCAGCCCCTCAAAGCAGACAATAACCCCAAATTCTTTCTAATTCTGCAGCCAAAATTTATCCCCAGTTTATAATTCCAGTGTTTGAAAACCGGAACAAGCCAGAAGGTGGACTTGTCAGAATCTTTTGCTAAGCAAACTCTGGAGTGGAGATTTCTGGCTTATTTTGGTATCTCCTCTTGACAAGGAAGGCCAACCTAAGAGTAGCCACAGAAACAAACATCAGTTTGCTTTGCTCATGCATAATGTACTTGTTTTGTGTGGGAAACGTCAAAATCTCTTTCCTAATTTGTCACGGAGGGAAAAGTGCTAGAAGATGGTTTTTGCATGCTGCATGCAGTGAATTCTTCTGGTCCCGACTGTAGTTGAGGGTCTAGGACTACTTGTACCCTTAATTCTAAACAAATTCAGTTGGTTCAAGCAATATATGTTGTTGTTGTTGTTGTTGTTGTTCTTCTTCTTCTTCTTCTTCTTCTTCTTCTTCTTCTTCTTCTTCTTCTTCTTCTTCTTCTTCTTCTTCTTCTTCTTCTTCTTCTTCTTCTTCTTCTTCTTCTTCTTCTTCTTCTCCTCCTCCTCCTCCTCCTTCCATCATCAGACATTGGCGATGATGTTGGCATCCTATTTTTGTCAACAGCTGCATGAAAAAGTGTTGCTGAGTTTTGTCCCTTAGAATTTGAAGCCATGATGTTCTTCTCCTGCCTGGACCTCCTTTGCCTTCAATCTTTCCCTGGAGGATGAAGTGAAGGATGCCGTATTTTTCCAGGTATCGCATCCCATGTCTAAAATATGCTAACTACCGCTTTTTAATGGCTTTGATGATTTCCCTTGGCTTTCACCTCCTCATTCCTTATTTTTGTCAACCCAGTTTATATGTAACAGCCGTCTGTAAATCCACATTTCAAATGCTTCTACTTCCTTCAAGTGGCTTTCTCTCAGCGATCCACTCTCTCCACTCCGTAGAGCAGGATAGAAAAGATGTGACATCTGACAAGCCTGATATTCAGACTTGGGCTTATGTTGTGATTGCAGAAGATCTTTTTCATTTTGAAGAATGCGGTTCAATCTTTCCCTATCCTTGTCTTTACTTCACCGATCATGTTTCATGTAAATTTAAACCGAGGTACGTCATCCTTTCATCTTTTTCTAGTGGCATTCCTTCCGAATTTATCAGTGGTAAATTAATGGGTTGTTTGCTGACGACCGTGATCTTGGTTTTTGAGGCGTTAAGCTTCAAGCCGTATTTTTCAGATAAAGTCACACAAAACAACAACAAGCTAAACAAGTTTTTGAATGCAACAGCTCCAACTTTAACTGCATTCTTAAGCATATGGTCAGAATGGAGCTGAAGAGAGCAACTGTGTGCCTCTCCCTTTTTGTGATTTAAGTGTTCTCAATTCCTCCATCTTGCCCCGCTGGGCCTCATCCCAAATGAACACGGACAATATTCATACACGGAATGAGCTTTATTTCACTTCCACTCGGATCCACCAATCCTGTTTTAGAACTGACCTATTAAGGACATCTCTTAATTAGGTGGCAAAGTGCTGAAGTCTTGAGAGAGATGAAGAGAAGATTAAATTTTGGATCAAAGGCCTAAGACAGTCCACAATTATGTTTCTACAAAAAGCCGTAAAGACCTCAAGCAAGAAGGGTTTTTTATTTTAAAAAAATTAATTGGGTTGAGAACAATTAACCAGTGGAACGGCTTGTCTTCAGAAGTTATGGGTGCTCCATCACAGGAGGTATTTAAGAAGAGATTGGATAACCATTTGTATGAAATGGTATAAAGTTTCCTGCCTGAGCAGGGGGTTGGACTAGAAGACCTCCAAGGTCCTTTCCAACTCTATTCCATTCCATTCTATTATTATTCTACTCTACTCTACTCTACTCTACTCTACCCTACCCTACCCCACTCTACTCTTATTCTATTCTATTCTATTATTATTCTACTCTAATCTACTCACTTCTACACTACTACCCTATCCTACCCTACCCTACACTACTCTTATTCTATTCTATTCTATTATTATTCTACTCTACTCTACTCTATACTATTATTATTCTATTCTATTCTATTTTGTTCTATTATTATTCTATTCTATTCTACTCTACTCACCTCTACTCTATTCTTATTTCTGTTCCATTCCATCTCATTCTTATTCCATTCTGCATTCTATTCCATTCCATCCTTCTTCTCTTTGACATCCCTTTAGATACATGAAAAGGAATACCTGTCAGACACTAGAAGTCAAAGGCATGTTTGCATGGACACAGCCCAAGAAAGCCAAAACTGTCTATCCCTTTGGATATAAACAGGACCCTGTCTCAGCTTTCTGCATCTCCAGCCTCAGCTCCATTGCTGACCCACCTGGTCACTGCATCCCCTACCTGTAAGAATGAAGACTTTCAAGCACAAGTTAGAAAGACTCGGGACAATCTTTGGGTCTTACCTCTGTCCATTTTTCATTGATTTCCATAAATAAGACACAAAAAGGATCCGATTTTGAGGTCACATCTCTGTCCAAAAGGTTTTGACCACACACGGACAATTCCACTTTGCAAACACAATTTGGGGTTCCCACCGGCACAGACGGGGTGGGGCTGATGGTGTAGGCCATTGGGTCGGGCAGAAGCAGCTCTTGGCAGTCTGCAGGAGAGAAAGAGGCGTGTTAGCAAAAAAGGGAATGAAAGTAAAACAGGACAAATAAGCCCATTTACTGCAGGTAGTCCTCAACTTACAATAGTTTGTTTAGTGACAACAGGATTGGGAAAAAGGATGTATCATCATTTTTCGCGCTTACAACTGTTGGGGCATCCTCATGGGCATGTGATCAAAATTTAGACATTTGGAAACTGGCCCGTGTTTATGATGGTTGCAGTTGTCCCGGGATCAGCCTTTGCAGAAAAGTCTATGGAGATTCTCAGTCATCCAGGACAGGGTTGTCCCATAATTAAAAGTTTTAGACTTTTAGCCATACACCTTGGGATAGACCCCCCTTTGAATGGCGTGGGAGTCTGAACAGATTTCCAGAGGAAAAATTGCAGACTACAGGAACCATTTGCACCACTCAGGTGACCCTGAGGACAGAGATAAACTTCCAATTGGCCTCAAGGACCCTCTAAAAGGATGCAAATGACCAGCTGTCTGCAAGGAATATAAATCCTTCCATTCCCCACCATCCAGTCAGAGCTGAAGAAGCTTCTTGGATGAGAAACGAAACGTCTTCAAAAGAAAAAACAAGGAAGTCCAGTTGCCTCTTGAAAAAGCGCCTTTGGGACAATCATGACCTGGAGGAATGAGAATCTCCATAACATTTAGCTATCCAATTTGGGATGAGACTCTCCAAATGGTGCAGGAGTACGGACGGATTTCCTGTTAGGCTGCCCTTTAACCTCTACATTTCGCCCCCAAAATTTAATTCTCCTTTGAGTGGTATGGAAACATTGTCTACCAGTTTATTTTCAGAGTTTTAAAGGAGCTGGAAGATGTTATCTCGGAAACACTGTACCACATCTTTCAAAAATCCTGGAGTACCGGGGAACTACCAGAGGACTGGAAAAGAGCTGATGTGGTTCCCATCTTCAAAAAAGGGGGAAAAAACAGACCCAGGGAACTACAGACCAATCAGCTTAACATCAATACCTGGGAAGATACTGGAAGTTGTGGTAGCTTCCATCCCTGGAGGCTTTCAAGGAGAGATTGGACTGCCATCTGTCAGAAATGGTGTTGGGTCTCCTGCTTGGGTGGGTGGGTTGGACTAGATGGCCTACAAAGTCCCTTCCAACTCTGTTAATCTGTAAAAACCTTGTCAGAACTGCCAGGTCCTCCAGCCTAAAATCACAAACAGCTCTTTTATAGAGAATAACAGAGAATAACACAGTTGGAAGGGACCTTGGAGGTCTTTTAGACAAGCCCCCTGCTCAAGCAGGAGATGGCAACCCTTTTTCGCCTCAGGTGCCAAAAGCACACACGCATGTGTGCCCACCCCCATAATTTAATGCCCCCCACGCCATGCCCCCTGAGCATGTGCAAATCACACATATCCCTGCTGTCCCACGCATGCGTGCATGGCTTTCTTGGAGCCTGGGGAGGGCAAAAATAGCCTCCCCACCCTCCCAGAGGCTGGAAATGGCCCGTTTTCTGACTTCTGATGGGCCCAGTAGGTCTGTTTTCGCCCTCCCTAGGCTCCAGAGGCTTTCTAGGAGTCTGGGGAGGGCGAAAAACAGCCCAACACGCAAACCGGAAGTTTGGGAATGGACCTCCAGGTTGCCCGTTGGGCCCTTTTTCACCCTCTGGAGGCTTCAGGAGGCTTCCCTGAAGTCTCTGGAGGGAGAAAACATCCCAACGCACAAACCGGAAGTCTGTTCCCAAACTTCCGGTTTGCGCGTTGGGCTGTTTTTCACCCTCCGGAGGCGTCAGAGAAGCCTCCGGAGGGTGAAAAATGGCCGAAAATCAAGGCCGAAAATGAGCTGGCCGGAACACGCATATGCACTGGAGCTGACAGGGCAACGTCTCGCATGCCGTCAGAAATGGCTCCGTGTGCAACCTGTGGCAGGCGTGCCATAGGTTCACCATCACAGCCCTATACCCCTTCAGACAAATGGCTGTGCAGTCTCTTCTTGAAAGCCTCCAGTGATGGAGCTCCCACAGTTTCTTGAGGCAAGCCTGGTTGATTGTTGGTGTTGATATCCAACACAGAGACTTGGATTCCAGGTGGCTGAACCTTAAAAACCAATATGCAATTCTCTTTCATTCACAAGCAGCCTGAGCATCCCTAAGAAGGCGCCTTCACGCAAAGTGTAGAGTTGCCGAGAGTTACAATCTTCATCCTATTAAAGCTGAATCGTTTCATTCCACCTCTCCGCTTCCCGGCCTGCTACATCATCATCATCATTCTGCCCACTGAACTGAGACAATCCAATAATGCAGAATGGACCCTGGCTGGTCCAGGGAAGAAGCACAAACACTTAAATATGAACACCTACATTCTCCTTAGCTATATTCCCCCCAATACAGGGAGTCCTCGACTTACGACCACAATGGAGCCCAGATTTTGGTTGCTACACGAGACAGCTGTTGAGTTGAGTTTTTGTGCCATTTTGCCACCTCTCTTGCCACCGTTGTTAAGCGAATCACTGCAGCTGTTCAGTTAGTAACAGGGTTGTTAAGTTGATCTGGCTCCCCTGTTGACTTTGCTCGTCAGAAGTTGATCACGTAGCCCCTGGACCGCCATAAATATGAGTCAGTGGCCAAAGGCTTGAATTTTGATCCCGCGACCATGGGGATGCTGCAATGGTCGTAAGTGTGAAAAGGTGAAAAAAACAAGTCACTTTTTCAATGCCATTGAAACTTTGAATGGCCTCGGAAAGAATGTCTATCAATTGAGGATTACTTCTATTCAGAGTTATTTCAGCGATCAAGAATTAAGGATTCTTCCTATGGTAGGGTAACTATTACACTACAATAAAGCCAGCTTTGATGCAAAGACCTTGCCTTCAGAAAGGAGCAGTTATGAAAATCTTTGAGCTAGGTGCACATTATTTTCTGGACCGATTTGTTCGCTGTTAAGATTGCAGCACTAGGAAGGTGTGATCTGAAAGAATGGCGTGATACAATTACCTCCGTTGGGATGGTACTTTTCCCCCCACTTCTGGTGTGTTAGGAGAGAGTGGGTGCACTTCAGGCCACTTCTCTTAAGGGCTGCCACCTTCTAGGACAGTGTTGGTGAACCTTTTTGGCACAGAGTGCCGAAACGGGAGAGCACACACGTGGGCAAGGGAGCACCACAAAAAAGGAGAGCAGCTCCCTGGAGGGGGAGCACACGTGGGAGCCCCAGGAACTGGAAGAACAGTTCCCTGATGCGCATGCGCACACTGGGAAGCTGGACTTCCGGTTTTCAGCGTTCGCATGCACCCAGTCTTCCGGTTTCTGGCACGCAGGCACGAGCGAAGAGCAGTTGGCCGATGCACCCATGCGCGCCAGGGAGCCCTCTCTTCCAGTTTCCAGCACTTCCGCATGCGTGAAGACCAGTGGCCGGTTCGTGCATGCGCATCAGAGAGCTGCACTTTCGGTTTCCAGAGCTCCCGTGTGTGTGCAAAGACCAGCGTGCCAGCACACATGTGTGCGGCAGAACCCAAAAGAGCAACAGGCGACAGCTGGTGTGCCTGGAGAAATGGCTCCGTGTGCCACTTCTGGCACGTGTGCCATAGGTTCGCCATTACTGTTCTAGGACCAAAGAAGGGGACTGTCAACTTGTAAAGTGCTGCCATGACTACTATCAAGTGGCATAGAGAAGGGAGGAGAATTCCAGGCATACTTTTGGCTAGAGTCAGGTCTCATATGCGCATGTCCATAAGCTGCCGTAGCATCTTGTTGGTGAATGTGAGTTATGACCAAGGCAGAGGGGAGGGGAGACAGGGGTAAAGTTCAGACGCCATTAAATGTAAATCAGTTTCGGCTCCGCAGGAGTACATGCCAGAATGTTGATCCTTATAAATGAATGGATCTCTTTTGAACTTTGTCTCGAGGCTCGTAAATTAATTAGGTCATCTTCTGGGAATTTCACAGGGACTTTCTCTGCCATGGCCCCCGCCTGCTAGAACATCACCCTCCCCAGAGATATGAGTGACTCCCCCCTCTTCTTGGATTTTGGAAAGCCTTAAGACCTGATTCTGATCCCTGGCCTGTGGATGGTGTATTGGTAGGGCCCCTTTCACAGTTTATTGTTACTGTTAATGACTGTTTTCAGTTTGGACTGTCTATTTCAGTTTACTAGTTGTAAATGTTTTAGTGGCTTATTTAGATTTTATCAGCCACCCAGAGTCTACTGAAGCGGACAGTATTGGAGGAAAATCTGCAGGAAGGAATATCTGAATTTCCATCCCATTGGTGACTCTGTCAGAGTTTGTTGCAAAAATCACATCCAGAAAGCATAGATAACTGATTCAGCAGGATTCATTAACTTCTTTATATACATAGTAACACGTGAATAAATGTACAATACCAATAGCAGAAACTTCAAATGAAGTGGTAGAGAGTTACAGGCAAAAAACATAGGCAGAGGAGAGAAACAGTTTCAGTTCAGCAGTCTACTTTCAGTTTCAATTCTCAGCAGATTAGTTCTCTTGCACAGACTCAGAGCTACATAGGTAAGCCACACCCAGGCTCTCAGTCACCAAATAGTTCCCATTGGCTGACCCAGTTGCAATGCCTATACATTGGCTGACCTTGTTACCATGTCCTATTTCAGCCAGTCCCCAATGGCTGACCTGTTGCTATGTCCTATTCCAGTTCATGAATATTCTGACATACTCTTCCTTCTCAAGATAAGGTTTGTTCAGATATTTGTGAATATCTGAATTTCTATCCCATTGGTGACTCTCAAGGTAAGTTTTGTTTCGACTCTTGGAGCAGAACCCTTGAGTAATTCAGCCTCCAAACACTTCAAGGCGGGTTTGCAAAGATGGGTCAAGCAAGCAGGAATGTGTTCAGCAACCCTCCGGAGGCACGTTCTCCCTACACAGGAAACTGTTTTTATAATCCACCAACAAGGAAATACAAGATTATCAGTGGGATGGGTTGCAAATCAACGATTTAAAAACTTTTAAAATAGGCCTGAGTTGCTGTGTTTATACTGGCTAAAAGTAACTGCTAAATGTCAAACCATGACTTCATCTAGCTTTAGTTGCTTTGATCAACTTCCTTATGAAACTTAACCACAAATACAACCACAAAAACTATTCTTCTGAACCTAAGTTTGCTTCTAGTGTTTGCTAACTATTTCCTGCTACAGTTTAAACACTGACTTGGCTCAGTTGCTCCAGGCTAAAACATTTATTAATACACCCGCTGCTTCGTTTCATCCACAGTGGCTATAAGAAATTTAAATTAGTCATTGTCCTTATCTTCATTCAAAAGCAAGCCGCATTACACACAGTCCTCAATTTATGGCCATAATTGAGCCTGGCAATTACAGTTGTAAGTCGTGATGGTCATAAAGTGGGTCACTGCATGACTGGACCTGTTTTTACAACCTTTCTTATCATGGCTGTAAAGTGAACACCACAATTGTTAACCAAACTCATGGATCACGATGGACTGGTTTGTCGCCAGAAATAAGAAGTAAACCCCAGTTTCCTGCCAAGCCATCATAAATCGCAGTCACTTGACTGTGGGGTGCTGCAAATGGCCACAAATGTGGATTGGTTGCTCAACACCCAAAATGCAGTCATGTGACCACAGGGGGAGGCAATGTCAGAACTCTGAAACCAGGTTGTAAGTGCATTGGGGATGATGGTCAGTCGTAACCTGGAACAATCACTAAGCCACTGGCTGTAAGTCGAGAACTACCTATGTATTGAGGAGGTCTTGTCCACCAATACCTGTGCTTATGACTACAGTCTTAAGATCATGGCATTTAAGTTTGAAAAAAAGCACAGGGCAAAAATATATAATATCATTAATAACAAGCAAATATTACCATGTTACCCAGTATTTTTAAATTATATTCCTCCTTTATTATTTTTACAAATAATTCAATATCAACACATCTTCCCCCTCTTAGTTTCCCCATAACAACAACTCTGTAGGATGGATTGGGCTGTAAGAGAGGAACTGGCACAAAGTTATCCAGCCAGCTTTAATACCTAAAGTGAGACTAGAATTCACAATCTCCTAGCGATTAGCCCAAAGTCGCCCAGCCGGATTTTGTGGTTAAAGTGGGACTAGAACTCACAATCTCCTAGCGATTAGCTCAAAGTCACCCAGCTGGCTTTTGTGGTTAAAGTGAGACTAGAACTCACAATCTCCTAGTGATTAGCCCAAACTCACCCAGCCAGCTTTCGTGGTTAAAGTGGGACTAGAACTCACAATCTCCTAGGAATTAGCCCAAAGTCACCCAGACGGCTTTAATGGTTAAAGTGAGACTAGAATTTACGATCTCCTAGGAATTAGCCCAAAGTCACCAGTCAGTTTTCATGGTTAAAGTGAGACTAGAATTCACAATCTCCTAGGAATTAGCCAAAGCTCACAATCTCCTAGGAATTAGCCCAAAGTCACCCAGACGGCTTTCATGGTTAAAGTGAGACTAGAATTCACAATTTCCTAGGAATTAGCGAAAGCTCACAATCTCCTAGGAATTAGCCCAAAGTCACCCAGACGGCTTTCATGGTTAGAGGGAGACTAGAACTCACAGTCTCCTGGTGATTAGTCCCAACTCACCCAGCTGGCTTTCATGCCTAAGGCAGAACTTGAACTCATGGCCTCTTGTTTTCTAATCTGTCGCCTTCCGCATCAGACCAAACTGGTATAATATACTCTTCCAATATCCTCTTCACCACCTCTGGATGCACTAGCCGTGCGACATATTGAACTCTAAACCGACTAACTTCATTTTGCGCGGTGTGATTTGCGTAGCACACAAACCCACATTACCAGGGAGAGCAAATTGTATTGAATTCTGTCGAGCCCACCCCTTGCCTCTTCAGACTTTTGTTTCTCCCCCTTATTCAAACCATTTTGAAAGATCCGTCACTTATATATGCTGGGGAAGAGGGGAGGGATCAGGAAGTGCAAAATTTCGTGGCAACCCGAAGACAGGTAGCTATTTTGGTCTGCCAGACCCTAATCTGGACTTTTGCAAGCCAATTTTTTTTTCCATCTGGAAGAGGGTCTTGGTTTTGTTAATAAGCAAACACGAACTGCGGAGTCAAAGTTACATAAGGGAAAAAGTGTTGATGTCACCAACCGCACACTTAATCCTTATCCACTTCCCCACCCCAGGGAGACAAACCTAGAAGACGAAGTTTCCACAGGCTCTTTAAAGACTAAAATTCCAGACGGGTATGCAGTGGCTTCTACTTAGCTTTAAAAAATAAAATAAATTACACTTTCCGTGCAACTAAACCTTAAAATAAGCAGGCTTTTATTCTATTTATATCACCTTGTTTCTTTTTCCACACCAAAGACAAATTCAGAAACAGCTGCGTTGGCACAAGCTCTTATCTTTCCAAATGGCAGGGGAAAAGGATGGGTTTAAGTTTGCAAGAAAAATCTTGTGTGCACGTGTGCATGGAAGTTGCATGGGTGCCTGAGTATCTTCCACCGGGTTGTAGGGTTTGGGGATGGTTAGTCTAGAGGAGGAGAAGGACCAGGCGTGACATGATAGCAGTGTTCCAGTTTTGAGGGGCTGCCCCAAAGAAGAGAAGCTCAAATTATTCCCCAAAGCATCAGAAGGCAAGACAAGAAACAATGGGTGGGAATTAATCAAGGAGAGAAGCAGCTTAGAACGAAGGAGAAACTTCCTAACAGGGAGGACAATGAATCCCTGAAACAACTCGCCTCCAGAAATTGTGGGTGCTTCATCACTGCAGGTCTTTAAGAAAAAACTGGACAACCGCTTGTCTCAAATTGTATAGGGTCTCTTGCTTAAGCAGGGGGTTGGACTAGAAGACCTCCAGGTGCCCTTCCAGCTCTATTCTGACACCCCAATTACCTGCCTCCCGGGTGTACTGACCGACAATGCCCATCACCCCCCAACTAACAAGCCTCTGGCATGTATTATGGTAATACTTGGCAGCTGCATTTTTAGAATACGCTAAACTTCCTTCGTCTTAATCTGAGTCTTCTTTTAAAGATCGCCCTTGAGTTACTACAGCAATTGAGCTTGGCAATTACAGTCATAAGTTAGAAATTTCCTAACAGTGAGGATAATTTATCACTGGAACAGCTTGCCACCAGAAATCGTGGGTGTTCCGTCACTGGAAGCTTTTAAGAAGAGACTTGACAGTCACTTGTCCGAGATGGTTATAAGTTCTCCTGCTTGAGCAGGGGGCTGGACTAGAAGACCTCCAAGGTCCCTTCCAGATTCTATTCTACTCTACTCCTAATTCTAATTCTAATTAATTCTAATTCTAATAATTCTAATTCTATTCTATTTCTAATTCTATTCTATTTCTATTCTGTTCTTTCTATTCTCATTCTATTGTTCTATTCTGTTCTATTCTATTCTTTCTATTCTATTCTAATTCTACTCTATTCTATTTCTATTCTATTCATATAGTGGGTCATCACATCACATAACCTGATTTTATATATATATTTTTGCAGCAACCTTTAAATGAATCTGGCAGTCATTAAGCAAACCCCTTGTTTGTCGTGGGCCAGTTTTCCGCCAGAAGTGAGGTCCGTTAAATCAAGGAGGACCTGCTTCCTTGACAGACTCTTGGAAAATAATTTTGTTCATCGAAGGAGCCCGAGAAATAGTGATAAAACCATGTTTTTTCAGGGCTTGAGTCACCCAACAATTATTTGTTCCACAATACAAGCAACTTCTATTCCTAAAGTGCGTTCTCCCCACTCGGGTGTGGTCCAACCGCAATCTGAATGAACAAGTCTACACTCACAACAGTTCCACATGAATTGTGTTGCTCACAGCAGCTCAAGCTAACTCCCATGTTCCAGTAATAAAGATAGGATAAAGGTAAAGGTTCCCCTCACACATATGTGCTAGTCGTTCCTGACTCTAGGGGGCAGTGCTCATCTCCGTTTCAAAGCCGAAGAGCCAGCACTGTCCGAAGACATCTCCGTGGTCATGTGGCCGGCATGACTCAATGGCAAAAGCGCACAAACGCTGTTACTTTCCCACCAAAGGTGGTCCCTTTTTTCCAGGTCATTTCGAACTGCTAGGTTGGCAGAACAAGTAACAGGAACTCACTCCATTATGTGCTACTAGAGATTCGAGCCACCGAACTGCCGCCCTTTCTGATTGACAAGCTGAGCATCTTAGCCAATGAGCCACCGCGTCCCTCAAAAAGGGACCTCTGCTTCCTTGACAGACCTTCAAATACCCAAACAAATAAACTTTGTTGGTCACTCTAGTAGATGCTCCATGTGCCTGGACATTGAGAGATGCATCAACTTAATTCTAGTTGCTTGAGGGGAGGTCGTGTCTAGTTCAAAGTCCAGAAAACAGTTTGGGTAGCAGCTTAATTTGTTTGGGTTTTTGCAGCAAAAACAAGAATGCTTATTCTTTAGCCAAAGAGTTGTGATGAGAAATCCAGAAAGACCAGCCAAGTTTCTTGTGCTGGCTTCCTGCTCCCACAGCAAGGAGGATTTGTGGTCTGCGGTTGGACAGTCCAGTTACTGATTCCCCAGGGATCAGTTAAACTTTAGTTCTCATGAACATCAATACAATACAATAGTAGAGTTGGAAGGGACCTTGGAGGTCTTCTAGTCCAACCCCCTGCCTAGGAAGGAAACCCTATACCGTTTCAGACAAATAGCTATCCAACATCTTCTTAAAGACTTCCAGTGTTTAAGAAGATGTTGAATAGCTAAAATGAGCAAAAAATGAAAATAAATAAATAAAAAATGAGCAGAGCAGAAAGATACTCTCTTGCTGGATATCCTACACCAGGGGTGTCCAAACTTGGGAACTTTAAGACTTGTGGACTTCAACTCTGGCTGGGGAATTCTGGGAGTTGAAGTCCACAAGTCTTAAAGTTCCCAAGTTTGGACACCCCTGTCCTACGCTATGAAGGAGTCTGGGAGGTAGATTCCATCTGCCTTATTCTTTTCCTGGATTGTTCGGAAAAACTGTCAGAGCTTGTTGCAAAAATCAAATCCAGAAAGCACACACAGATAACTGATTGAGCAGGATACATGAACTTCTTTATATACATAATTAACACATGAGCAAATGTACAATAGGGACGCAGTGGCTCAGTGGCTAAGACAAGTGTCGATCAGAAAGGTCGGCAGTTTCGAATCCCTAGCGCCGCGTAACGGAGTGAGCTCCTGTTACTTGTCCCAGCTTCTGCCAACCTAGCAGTTCGAAAGCATGTAAAAATGCAAGTAGAAAAATAGGGAACACCTTTGATGGGAAGGTAACAGTGTTCCATGCGCCTTCGGCGTTGAGTCATGCCGGCCGCATGAGCACAGAGACGTCTTTGGATAGCACTCATTCTTCGGCTTTGAAATGGAGTTGAGCACTGCCCCCTAGAGTCGGGAGCGACTAGCACATACTGTATGTGCGAGAGGAACCTTTATCTTTAAATGTACAATACCAACAGCAGATTCTTCCAATGTGGTAGAGAGTTGCAGGCAGAGGAGAGAAGCAGTTTCAGTTCAGCAGTCTACTTTCAGTTTCAATTCTCAGCAGATTAATTCTCTTGCACAGACTCAAAGCTACATAGGTAAGCCACGCCCAGGCTCCTAGCTGTCTGGCATGGCTCTCAGTCACCAAATAGTTCCCATTGGCTGACCCAGTTGCAATGCCTATACATTGACTGACCTTGTTACCATGTCCTATTCCAGCCAGTCCCCAATGGCTGACCTGTTGCTATGCCCTATTCCAATTCATGAATATTCTGACAAAAACAAAAGGAAAATCTGTGTTGATCCAAACAGAGATTGGGGCCTTGGCAAAGAAGTTGAAAATCCCTGACCAGTTTTCTTCCTCCTTGTTTTATTTCCTCCCAAGTGGTCAAAGGGAAGGGAAGTGGACAGGAGAGGAGAGGAGAGGAGGGGGAAGCAGTGGTGGGATTCAAAGTTTTTTACTACCAGTTCTGTGAGTGTGGCTTGGTGGGCGTAGCAGGGGAAGGATACTGTGCCATCTCCATTCCCACCCCACACCAGGGGAAGGATACTGCAAAATCCCCATTTCCTCCCGATCAGCTGGGACTCGGGAGGCAGAGAATAGATAGGGGTGGGGCCAGTCGGAGGTAGTATTTACCGGTTCTCTGAACTACTCAAAGTTTCCACTACTGGTTCTCCAGAACTGGTCAGAACCTGCTGAATCCCACCTCTGGAGGGGAGGGGAGAAGAGGAGAAGAGAATTCTGGGAGTTGAAGTCCATTAAGGCACCACAGTTGCCCTCCCTCATCAGTGCCATTCATCACAACAGCCTTCTTGGACTTCTGCTTTCTCTGAGCCATTTCCCTTTCTTCATTCACCTCTTTTCTTTGGCAATTCTATCCTGACTCGGTCTACGTAACCAAAGCACCCACAAGATCCACCTCCCTGCTGCCCGTATCCGTTCTCGACTCTTCCTCTTCTGCCTTCATCCCAAACAGTTCTACAATTCCCTCTTTCCCCACCAGGTTTTACTGGCATTCATTCCCTGTAACAGAGTGGGAAGAAAAACATTCATATGTCAGGCCTGTAGTTATGTTCTTTTTAGGATCTTTGGCCTGCCACACTTTCTTATAATTTCCTATGTGTTTTAGTAGTGTAGTAGTTGGGAGAGGGGAATAAAAAGAAGTAGGATTGTGGAATGTATTGTTGACATTCTTTTATAGAAGCTCAAGGTCATCTTTTGTCTCCGCACCTCGACACCTGACCGGAAGCAGAGGGGTGTAGATGCCAGCGTGGAAGATGATGATTGGAACATGTGATGGATTTGTGGGTGTGGGGATAGATCATGAACTTTCAACTGGGTGGAATTCCAAGAAGAAAATCAGTGTTGGAATTCCATAGACGTGCTAACTTGCCTGTACGAATAAATTGGACCTTTAAGGATAACTTTGCCTTGGACAATGATTTATTTCATACATGGTATTTAGAACGTTAACATCATATGCATGATGATTTTTAAGAAAGCAAAACATTGCAATTGCCACAATGCCACCTGCCCCGTTTCTGCCGGCTTTTGCAAAAATTCTCCACTTCCCATCTTTCGTCAAAGTTCTATTTTGTCACCACTGATGACAAAACCTGGTGACGCAAACACAACTCCCTGGGCTCTTGATATATTCATTTTCTCATCCTTACTCCTCTTTGTTTCAAAGGTACGGGCAGTCCTCGACCTACGGCCACAATTGAGCCCCAAATTTGGGTTTCTATGTGAGACATTTGTTAAGGGAGTCCTACCTCGTTTTATGACCTTTCTTTGCCACAGTTGCTAAGTGAATTGTTGCCGTTCTTAAGTTAGTAACCCGGTTGTTAAGTGAATCTGCCTTGACTTGGCTTGTCAGAAGGCTGCAAAAAGTTTAATACATGACCCCAGAATACTGCAACAATCATAAATACATCCCAGTTGCCAAGCAACCTAATTTCGATCAACATGGGAATGCTGCAACAGTCGTAAGTGTGAGGGTCCCTTCTGAGAGCTTTCACAGATTTCTTTTCTGATTTGGACTCAGGTTTCTCTTATCAGATTGTTTTCTCTTTCTTCTGTCCCCCAAGATTATTTTTTCTGACCCAGATTCCCAAACACAACCAACCCGCTGAAGTGAACTCAAAGATTTCTTATTAGGAGTGCCATCAGCCCCAGCAAAAAGTTTCTCTCTCACCATAGGCTTAAAATCCATCCGGCAGGGGAGATGAATAGTTGTCTGTCACATCTATTCATCTCCGCCCCCTGCCTTTGATCCCCAGAACTAGGGTGGGGCTTCACTAGGAGCATTGGGTCTTCCATCCTAAGGACCAGCCCATATATTTCCACTGCTCTCCTCTCCTCTGCCTTCTGTGCATCTGCACATCAGGCACTGGACCCAGCTGTTCCTCTTCTTCTTCATCAGCCACCATCGGGCTGTTGACTCTCCGTCTGAGGGCTGACAGACAGCCCAGGCTTCACCTCTCTCTCTCTCTCTCTGCCAGCTCCACTCCCTCTTCCCCCTCAGAGATCCCAGGTTGCCCTGATGCTGACCCTAACTCTTATGCCTCCTCCTCCTCCTCCTCCTCCTCCTGTGATTCGGCTGCTGCAGGGGCCAGAGGCCGACAGGCCACAATAGTACTATTGTAACTTTGAACAGTCACTAACTGAAAGGTTGAGCACTTTCTGCAATAGACAGAAAAATTTCAGAGCTGCTTTGCAGTCGCTCCAAATCAGCTTTCCATCTGCTGTTCCTCTAAGGCTGTAGCTCAAAAGTTGCAGTAGGATAATTGGCTTCACTCCCACTGCAATTTTTTTTTTTTGGCATCTAATTCAGCTTTCCTCAATCTAAACCATGTAGCTATGTTGGAATTTTACACCCATACAGTCCAGCCAGCATATTCATTAATGCAAATTAAATGCAACATATTTAAAGGGCGCCAGTAAGAGGAAGCTGATTTAGCTCCTTTAAGGTGGCCGTAGGGTTCTGATAAAAACCAGAGCAACCTGCAAAGCTTTAAATCTGTCTACATCCCAAGAACCATGCTCTCTCTCTCACGTAAGCTGCTCCTCCTTTAGAAGGCCAGTCTGGGTCTTAACAGAATAAGAGAGTTGGAAGGGGCCTTGGAGGTCTTCTAGTCCAACCCTCTGCTCAAGCAGGAGACCCCCTACCATTACAGACAAGTGACCATCCAATTTCTTCTCAAAAGCCTCCAGTGATGGAGAACATACAATTTATGAAGGCACCTTCTCTTCCATTGGTTAATTGTCCTCACCGTTAGGAAGTTTCTCCTTAATTCTAGGTTGCTTCTCTCCTTGATTAGTTTCCAGCCATCGTTTCTTGACTTCACTGATCTAGTGAAGAGAAGAACCAGGGGAGAGATGATAGCAATCTTCCAATATCTGAGGGGGTCCACCTGTTTTCCAAGACGAGACTAAGGAATAATGGATGGAAACTGGTCAAGGAGATATTCAACCTAGAAATAAGGAGAAAATTCCTGGTTCTCACCATTAAGAAATGTACATTTTTTTGAGAGATTTGTAATTCCCCAGTCCAATTTTGAGTTGAGACGGGTAAGCAAGATGGCATAGACCAGGGGTGTCAAACTCCTTTCATGGTGGCTTCACGTGACGTATCTGGACTCCCCCTCCCCTTTGCTAAACTGGACGTGGGCGTGGCCAGCACATGATGTATCCGGCCCACCAACTGGGAGGTTCACAGCCCTGGCATTGACCAAATGAATTAATGCAAGATTCTCAGGACCTTGTTAATATTCAGAAGAATATAAAAAAGAAGCATTGTACACAGGTAGTCCTCAACTTTTGACTGTTTTGAGTTACCACTGCACTGAAAGATGTGATTTATGACTGCTTTTCACACTTACGACCGTTGCAGCATCTCTGTGGTTCCCCTGATCAAACTTCGGACAATGGGCAACTGATTCACATTTATGATGGTTGAAGAGTCCCGGGGTGATGTGATCCCTTTTGCGATCTTCTGACAAGCAAAGTCAATGGGGAAGCCAAATCATGCTACTCACTTAACAGCTACAGGTACTCCTCGATTTATGACCACAATCGATCCCAAAATTGGCGCTGCTAAGTGAAGCACTTGTGAAGTGAGTCTGGCCCCCATTTTGCGATCTTCCTTGCCACAGTTGTTAAGTGAATCATTGCAGTTGGTTAAGTGGATCTGGCTTCCCCTTGACTTGACTTGTCAAAAGGGTCTCTACAACCACCATAAAGACCCCTGAAAAGTAAACCCTTTCAGATCAAAAAGATGGGCTAATTAGGGGTCCTTGGTGCTTTCTGAGCTTGGCTGTTTCCTTGCAGACGTTTCATCACCCAAACGAGGTAACATCATCAGTGCTAGAGGCAGTGGTGGGTTTCTACCAGGTCAGACCAATTTGGCTGAAACGGTAATGGTTTGGCGGCTTGGATCGCTAGAACTGGCAGCAACCCCGGCCTGCCACGCCCCTGAACCCGTTCTCTGGTTCTTGTTCTTCAGTTCTGCGCATGCGTAGGACAATTTTAATTGCCTTGTGCAATGCACGTGGTGCACACACGAGTGAACTGGCAGTAGTACCTGCTGGAACCCACCCCTGGCTTGAAGGGTTGGAAAAGGAGAAGGAGGGAGGGGCTATCTATGAAATTTCCCGTCAGCTCCTTCTTCAAGAGGCTAAAAACCGTAAAGCTTCCCTTCGCACATAAGTGCTAGTCGTTCCCGACTCTAGGGGGCGGTGCTCATCTCCGTTTCAAAGCCAAAGAGCCAGCGCTGTCCGAAGACATTTCCGTGGCCATGTGGCCGGCATGACTAAACACCAAAGGCGCACGGAACGCTGTTACCTTCCCACCAAAGGTGGTTCCTATTTTTCTACTTGCATTTTTCACGTGCCTTTGAACTGCTAGGCTGGCAGAAGCTGGGACAAGTCACGGGAGCTCACTCCGTTACGCGGCGGTAGGGATTCGAACCGCCGAACTGCCGACCCTTCTGATCGATGAGCTCTCATGTGTGTGTGTGTGTGTGTGCCTTAAAAAGATGCTACAAGGATTGTCTTTCCCCAATACCGATTTTTCCCATGGCAGCCTGGGGGGTCTGTCAGCTTGCACCTGGTTTTAATAACAGATCTGCAGCTCGTCTGTTCGTCTCTGTATTAGTCACACATGTAGCAGGACTCGCCAACAGCCTGGCCCTCCCCTTGTTCTGCCAAGAGAAAGATACTGAGAGGAGGAGGGGGGAGTGGCACTCTTCTTCCTTACGAACAGAACAGTTAGAGGGAGTTTGCCAAGCTGGCAGGGACTCCCAATGCAAAGAATTGTCTGGAGACAGTGGGGCACTGAGGCTGGCAGAAGAGGGAGGAGTAGAGGCGTGAAGAAGGGTGAACACGACCTCATAGACGACCCCCACTCTGTCAAGGACCTTGGAGTACTCATCTCTAATGATCCAAGCGCCAGAGCTCACTGTAACAGCATTGCCAAAAAGGCATTAAGAGTTGTTAACCTAATCTTGCAAAGCTTCTTCTCCGGTAACATTGTACTGCAAACCAGAGCATGCAAAACCTTTGCTAGACCAATCCTCGAATACAGCTCGTCTGTCTGGAACCCGCACTTCATATCAGACATTATTAACACAATTGAGCGAGTCCAGAGATATTTCACGAGAAGAGTCCTCCACTCCTCTGCTTGCAACAGAATCCCTCATGCCACCAGGCTTGAAATGTTGGGTTTAGACAACTTAGAACTTGCCGTCTTCGATCCGACCTAAGCGTAGTACATAAAATTATCTGCTACAACGTCCTACCTGTCAACGACTACTTCAGCTTCAACCACAATAATACACGGGCAAACAATCGATGCAAACTCAAGGTAAACCACTCCAAACTCGATTGCAGAAAATACGACTTCAGCCACAGAGGGGTCAACGCCTGGAATGCTCTACCTGACTCCGTTGTTACATCCTCAAACCCCCCACAGCTTCAACCTCAAACTGTCCACCGTGGACCTCACCCCATTCCTAAGAGGTCCGTAAAGGGGGCGTGCGTAAGCGCAGTGCCTACCGTCCCTGTCCTAATGTTCCTTTTTATTCGTATCCATTTCATGTATTCATAATCATGTTTATACTTCTATCTGTTATCTAACAGATGCTTGCTGAAAATAAATAATAAAAAAAGATGTTCTCCACTGTTCTAGCTTCAGGCAGAGCTCTGTGTCCGGAGTCCAAAGTCAAAACAAGTCCTAGTTACTGTTTAGAGGAGGGATGTCCCCTAAATAATAAGATGAACAGCTACATAACTTTGCTAAAATAAATTTGGAGTTTTCAAGATATTCTACACCTTGCTAGCTCCGTATTTTGGGGGCTATAAGACGCTCCGGACTATAAGACACCCATTAGCTTTAGAGGAGGAAAACAAGAAAAAAAATCTGCCCGTTTGCTGCAAATCATGTCTTAGTGCTCCAATATTTGAGGGGCTTCTACGGAGAGGAGGGGGTCAAGCTGTTTTCCAAGGCACCTTTGAAGGCCAGACAACGAATAATGGATGGAAACTGAACAAGGGGAGATTCAACCTGGATATGAGGAGAATTTTTCTGACAGTGAGAACCATCAACCCATGGAACGGAAGTTGCCTTCAGACTGGTCTGCCATTTGTCAGAGACGCTTGGGCAGGGGGTTGGACTAGATGACCTACAAGGTCCCTTCCAACTCTGTCATTCTGTTAGATACTGTTAAGTGGCCAGTCGCTAAGCGAGGGCTGCCTGCCCTGATTTAACCATTTGCAGGCATGGGCTTATAAACCAACCAGCCAGATTCAGTTCACATCCCAGGCAAAACCTGGGAAGAGCAAATGTCTATGGAGATTCTCCATCATCCAGGTCATGGTTGTCCCAAAGATGCTTTTTCAAAAGGCAACTGGACTTTTCTTGGTTTTCTTTGAAGACGTTTCACTTCTCGTCCAAGAAGCTTCTTCAGCTCCGACTGGATGGTAGGGAAATGGAAGGATTTATGCTCCTTGGAGACAGCTGGGCATTTGCATCCTTTTAGAGGGTCCTTGAGGCCACTTGGAGGTTTGTCTGTGTCCTCAGGGTCACCTGAGTGGTGGAAATGGGTGTGAAGCCTTCTTGGAAGTGCTGAAAGGACTGAGTTGCAGACACAGTTCTTCCGTTCCCCACCATCCAGTCAGAGCTGAAGAAGCTTCTTGGGTGAGAAGCAAAACATCCTCAAAGAACAGCAAGAAAGTCCAGTTGCCTCTTGAAAAAGCACCTTTGGGGCAGGGAAGAGCATCATCTATGCAAACAAGATTTGGTCCAGTACAAGATTTTAATAATAATAATAATAATAATAATAATAATAATAATAATAATAATAATAATAATAATAATAATAATAATAATAATAATAATAATAATAATAATAATATATTTATTTCTTAGCCGCACCCTCTCCCGAAGGATTTTGCCTTCCTGTCTACAAAACTAAATATGTGCTGGACATTGAATATGTTCCAATTTTAGTAGGCTTTTGTTCTTCTATTCCCCCAGAGGCTGATGGAAGTCATAGCCAGCACATTCGTGAAATTCAATTAGTGACCATCTGCATTAGGATATTACATTTCAAATGTCCCGGTGCAGTTGTCCCCAACCAGGTCTCTTCCGGGAAGCTGCACAACAACTCCCCGTCATCCCCACCTTGGAGAAAAAAAGTTGTGGCCCATCACAGCTGAAGGGGTGCCAGATCTGGGGAAAGCAGCAGAATAATTGATGCCACAAGACGGAATGAACCATCTTGAACAGATGCAAGACAAAATTAAATCAAATAATAATAATAATGAAAATGAGCAAGCTAATGCTTCTTCAACAGCAGTGTATTTATAATCACCAGCTCTCGTTTGAAATCCAAAGCCTGAAAACCGTTGCTAATTAAACTCAGCAAAAATTATTTTTAAGATTTAAGGATTTGACCGCCCTTCCGCTCCCAGCAGCTGGCAAATGTGTTGAGCCGGCTGCTTGAGATCGATCAACAAGAGTCCAAAAAGGAGATGCTGAAAACCTTTCACCCCAAACACCTCCTTTTTCCCCAGCCCAAGACTCACAAACACCCAACCTAAACCACAAAGAGATATCTTGTTTTATGCGCAAGGCCAGCTTTCTAGATTTCAGAATCACAGGGACCTTGGAGATCTTCTAGTCCAACCCCCTGCTCAGGCGGGAAACCCTACCCATTTGTCCAATCTCTTTTTAACAGCTTCCAGGGTTGGAGCGCCCAATAAGGATCAGAACTCAAAACCCTGGGAACCTGTTGAAAATAACTTTGCAAAGTTCAAGATCAGCAACGAGAAGTTGTGGAGACAACCTCCTGGATCAAACAAACGCCAACTACTCACCGTCAATCTCAATGGACTTTTGCAAGCTAAAGATGGAACACATTTCGGAGGGTGGAAAGGTGGGGTGATATTCCCGGCAGCAGGGGAAGGATTTAAAGCCAGATTAGTTATCCGTGAGGAAAGCACCACTGAGCTTCCTTTCTCAGCCCGCAACGGAGGAGCAAACTCCGTTAGTAAGGAGCTCTGGAAAACAGATAAGCGACTCCGGAGTGAGGTGTGGAGAGGGCAAAAAATAGAAGAAAAGCCTCGGGATGCTTTTAAAGTTGTAATTAAGGAAAAGTAAACCTTACTCAGTGGAAACACTGAGTAGCAGAGCAATAGCAGGTAATCAGCACTTGCGGCCAACAACACTGAGTTTTCAACTTTTAACTAATAACACACCGACGGGTAAGTACAGATTTGTGTTTTTGTTTTTAGAAGGCATTGTCCAAAGGGGCTTGGGCATCAGCTTGACAAGAAGAGGAGCTGAAATCGGGGGGAGGGGGGTCACTGCACTGCCCAGGACTACCATGGCATGGGGGGGGACACATATCACCCCACTAAAAGCCACGACATCCCACTACCAGAAGAGAGAAATTTTGTACAGTCGATCACTAAGAAATGATTGGGGAACGAAGAGCCCAGCCTGTTCAAAAGGCTCTGGTGACACAGGGTTAATTAATTGATTTGTTTGTCCCTACTCATTGTACTCTGCTAATCATGGCCGATTGTAAGCATGACAGTCATCCAGTGGTGGGATCCTGCCAGTTTAACAACCGGCTTGGTGATTGCGTGCTTCACACCCGCACACAGTTGTAACAAAATTTAGCTTCCATGTTACTTCTGGGGAGTAAGACAGCTGACGCGCAGCAATCTGTTCTGCCATGCGAATCAGCTGAGAGGATATAGGTAAGTAAAGCACAGGGAAGGGTGGGCCCACCTGGTCATCGGAGCAAACCAATTCGCTCCCCAGTTGATCGTCGGAGCTACCGGTTTGCCCAAACTGGTACAATCCGGCTGAATCCCACGACTACACTCATCTCTGTTTCAAGGCCATTGAGACAGCGTTATGTGAAGACTTTTCCACCATTGTGGCCAGCATGACATCACGGATCGCTGTTTCCTTCCCACCAAAGTGGTACCTATTTATCTACTTGCGTTTGCACGCTTTCAAATTGCTAGGTTGGCCGGAGCGTATTTATTTCTACCCCACCTTATTTTTACAAACAATTTAAGGTGGCAAAGTATCCAGCACACCTTCGTCCACCTCTTTTCTCCCCCCACAACCAACAGCTGGCTGGTTAAAGTGAGACTGGAACTCACTGTCTCTCACTTTGTAGCATGGTGCCGACTGGTGGCTCCCAGTTTACGTGCTCTGCAGATAGTACCAGTTCCAAGCACCTCAATGGGGGCTGGATAATTTCGTTCCCCTGTTTAAAGTTACTGAAAGACAGGAGCAGTCATGGTTTCCTCTTATCTTCAGTACCTTGCTTTGCTTGCGTGCGGCACTTCTGCTCATGCGCAGAGCGTCTCTAGGCGAGTGGGTGGAGCCTCCTGCTGCCACCACTACCAATCGGCACCAGTCGAGCAAACCAGGGCGAACCTGTAGTATACCACTTCTGGACAGGAGCTACCCTTGAAGTTTGGGGAAAGACAGGTATGGACAACCTGGAACTTTGGGCTATATAAATGAGCCCAAGCAGCTAATTGGAAGCTGCAGAATCTTCCTGGATAAGTAAGTAGAGACAATTTCCTTCCTTCCTTCCTTCCTTCCTTCCTTCCTTCCTTCCTTCCTTCCTTCCTTCCTTCCTTCCATCCTTTCTCCTTCTTCCCTATCCTCTTCCCTTCCTCCCTTCCACACTTGCTCCCTTTTCCTGCCCTTTTTATTTCCTTTCTTCCCTCCTTTCCTCTCTCCCGCCCTCCTGCCTTCCTTCCTTCTCTCCTTCCCTTCCTCCTCATTCTTTCCTACTTTTTTCTTCCTTTCGTCCCTTCCTCTCCTTTCCCTCCTTCTTTCCTCCCTGCCTCCACCCCTCTCTTTCTTCTCTCTCTCCCTCCTCTGTGGCGTCTGGAGGGGTTTTAAGGGACAAAATAGGTTGCCTGAAAGCTCCCACTGATTTTGTTTTCAGTTTAAGTCTAACCCCTCTGATCATGGTTGGCCTATTTACCTTTTTGGCATCCCCTGTGAATGCCCTGGTTTAACATCAGGCTTCTTAAGCCTCCATGTTGTCCCTGAAGCTTCCCCCTTCAACCACTCGCAATATATTCAAGAGTTCAAAATGTTGCCCTCAGCTACCCAAAAACTCTTGCAACTCCAATAGCGGCAACAGAGCCAGATCGCAAAAAGGGCTACCTCCTCCTGCAGTAATAACACGAAATAATTCACGACACCAGTGTTTTGGCAAGTTGAAAAAAATGTGGCTTCAACTCCCAGAATTCAACTTATCGCTGGAGGAGCTTCAACTCCCCCAAAGCCCTTAAAAACATGTTTTTCTCAACACCTTTGGGGACCCCAAAGGTTGTCTGCCTTGTGTTCAGGTTGTTGCAATCCTGGTTTTTATTTGTTTCATGCTTTATAACAGTTGCTGGGTTGTTTTTAATTGTAGATTGGCGGTAATCAGCCCAGAGGAATGCTTCATGAGATGTACAGCTGCATAAATTTGCTGAATAAACAAAGTTTGCTAAATAAAGGAGACCAGCTCACTGTTCTGGCGTCTGCAAAGGACCCTCAGAGGCAAAAGGTTTGCACCTCAGCCATTGACCCCAAATATTGCCTTTTTTATGGATCATAAAACAGGTGCCTTTGCTTTACAATCGTCAAAACTTACGATTTGAGTAAGTTTTAATTTACTTA
Source organism: Natrix helvetica (assembly GCF_964273705.1). Lineage (NCBI taxonomy): Eukaryota > Metazoa > Chordata > Lepidosauria > Squamata > Natricidae > Natrix > Natrix helvetica. The sequence goes on from NC_138561.1 coordinate 4,843,235, forward strand.
AATTTAATTTTTAATCATTAGGCTCAATTTTGGTTGTAAGTCGAGGATCTACCCGTAATTCTTTGAAATTGTACGCAACTATTACCTTACTGCTGAAATGATAAGAAGGTTATACAATCCAGTTTACCAGGTAGATTAGCTACATGCACGGAGGCTAAACCTGGTTAATTTAAATTTAGGGTGGGTTTTTTTGTGGATCTTTTTGCTGGTTTTATGGATTGTGTGAATCCAGAAAAAAGTGTCAGATCAGCTGATTCAGTACAGCTTGCGGTTTGAATGAGCCACAAACGGTCCTGACAGACAAGGCAGGTTAAATTTGAATTAAACATGAATATGAATGAAAAATTAAGGAAATATGCAAAGCTGCTTTTCCAAGAATTTGTCAGCCCAATCTGGCACCTTCCAGAAAGGATCAGCGACAACTCCCATCATCCTGTCAGACTGGACCCAAAAATAATCTTTACCAACACTGTTACTTTATCCTAAAATAAATTGGCAAATCTTAGGAAAATAGCAATAGATGAGTGCTTCTTTAGCTTGTTTACTTTGCTGTAACATATCTTTTTATTTTAAATCACGTGTGTAAATATTATTTTGGCTGAAGTTCTCTTTATAGGCAAAACCTCATGTAGCACAAGTTATACATCTTTTATTATGCTTTTCATCTATTGTTCCTCCTCCTTTATGCATCTGGGAACTTATGATCCTTTCTCTTTTGTTTTTCTTAATTTGCCTATGTCATAGAACTGATAATAACCAAATCCTTTTTTAGATTATCAATTCACCTGGAAATGAAAGGAACTTTCTTTTCGCTTCCTAACTCAACATCCCAAACACATTGGGGCTGCAAGTCTCCAAATGGTAACACAGAGGGATTGCAGTCTTTCTCAAACTTGGCGACATGTGGATTTTAACTCCCAGAATTCTCCATGGCTGGCTGGGGAATTCTGGGAGTTAAAGTCCACACATCTTAAAGTCACCAAGTTTGAGAAACTAGAGGGTCCTTTCCCCTCTCCTCTCCCCTTCCTCCCTCTCCCCTCTCCCCTCCTGCCCCCTCTCCCCTCCCCTGTCTCCTTCATCCCTTTCTCCTCTCCTCTCCTTCCTCCCACCCTCCCTTCCTATTAAAAACACAAAACAATACCAGCAGTTGTGTTCTTGTCATGACCACCACAATAAGAAGAAACCATATACTAAAAGCCCCACTCAAACATGAGCCCCAGATCTGGGATCAGAACCAAGTCTTAAGGCTTTCTAAAACCCCAGGGGAATGGGTGCTCGTGCGCAGAAATGTCCGGGAGGGTGGGCGAAGCCTCCCACCACCGTCACTACCGGTTCACCTGGCCTGAACCGGGAGTAACCCACTCCTGCTCTGGGGTGAGGCAGTTCCTGTCAGCCTCTGCTTCGCTTACTTGCTATCGGCTGCCATAGAAACGGGGAGGGAGGTTGCATGGCATTTGGGATGGGAATAAATGGCACAGGAGGAGATATGGAAAAAGGAGTTTTCTTCTCACCATCTTCTGCGCATGCTGGTGGCCGGTGTTTGGACCTGGTCAAGGCCAACCGTCCTGCATACCAACATGATGATGCCTTTTGGAGATGCACCCCACATGACACCTAAGGGAGTTGCAGATTGGACACTGGTCTGGGGTCATTGGAGGGAGGGGGCTGGGTTATCATTTGATATGTACTTGTTCGCGCCTTCCTGGCTCAGATCTTGCTTTACTTTCGCTGCTATCTTTTCATAACCAGTAAAAGTATCTTTAATTCCACGAACAATGGAGTCGGGAGTTTACTTCCTTGGTTATTGATGGAGGCACGCCTGACAGTTCCATAGGGCAGGGTGAGCAGAGAAGGCCCCCTTACCATCTGCCACAAAATGACAGATTTTAATAAGGGGAACCTGGAGTGCACCCATGCTGATGCAATTCCCAGCCTGCTTTGTAAAAGTTGCTAAAGGCTGGGGATTATGGGATGTAGCCAGCCAGAATGCACCAGTCTCTTTTAGCCTTTGGGTGAGCACTTTCATTTTCTCCAAAAACGTCCATTCCACAAGACATTCTTTCAACTGAGGTTAAGAGGGAGGCTTCTTTTTTGGGGGGAAGGCGATGCAGGATTTGATCAGTGACGCTTGAAAACTCTGTGCTGATATTGCTTGCGCACAACTAATGACAATATTTGGCACTTACACAATAAAGCTTGTTTTTAGGAGTCCCTGGCGCTCAATTGGGTGTTAATGAATGAATGAATTAAACATATAGACACACACACCTACTTCTCTTCCCTGTGGTGACCAGTAAGCATTCTAATAAGGAATGCAGCTTCTGCTTCCAAATAAATCCCATTTCAATTTCATAACGTCGTGCGTAAATCTTGTGCCAGAGGAAGAAAACCTCAGCTAACCAGGACATCAATCTCATCTTCTCTATAATGTTTCAAAGCCATTTCACTGGCCGAGAATGTTATACAGGTTGTGCTCGACTTACGACCACAACTGAGCCCAAGCTTTCTCTTGTTAAGTGAGTTTCGCCACATTTTACGACCTTCCTTGACACAGTTGTTAAGTGAATCCCTGCAGTTGATAAGTTAGTAACCTGGTTGTTAAGTGAATCCGCCTTGCCCACTGACCTGGAAGGTTGTAAAAGGAGATCGCGTGACTTCAGGACGCTGCAACGGTCATAAGTGTGAACCAGTTGCCAAGCCTCTGAATTTTGATCACATGATGCTGTAAAGCTCAACCCCTCCAAGACGGAGTGGCTGTGGCTACCGGCCCCCCGGTTCAACCAGCTGACTCCATCGCTGGCCATTGGGGGAGAGCAACTGGCCCCCGTGGAGCGGGCGCGCAATTTGGGCGTCCTCCTAGATGCCCGGCTGTCGATGGATGACCATGTGGCAGCCGTGGCGAGGGGGGCGTTCCACCAGGTTCGCCTAGATACTCCCACATAACACCTCTCCTGCGCGAGCTGCACTGGCTACCTGTGGTTTTTCGGGTGCGTTTCAAGGTGTTGATTACCATCTTTAAAGCGCTCCATGGCACAGGACCTAGTTACCTGCGGGATCGCATCCTACCCCATACATCCCTGCGACCAATTCGCTCTCACAGGGAGGGACTCCTCCGGGTGCCGTCTACCAAGCAATGCCAGCGGGCGGCGCCCAGGAGTAGGGCCTTCTCTGTGATGGGCCCAACCCTCTGGAATGACCTCCCCACCGATATTAGAACCACCACTGATCTCCGCTCCTTCCGCAAGAAACTCAAGACCCACCTGTTCCAATTAGATGGCCTGGCCCATTTATAGTCCTATTCTTAATCCTCCTGGCAGTTATATTTTTTAATTTTGGGGTAGATTTTGGGGTAGTTTTTAATGTTATCTCTAATTTTATTATTACTGTACAGTTTGTATATCGCCTCCTCTATGTAGATGTATGTATATAGTGTTTTAACGCTGACTGTACACCGCCCCGAGTCCCTTCGGGGAGAGGGAGCGGTTTATAAATATAAATAAATAAATAAATAAATAAATAAATAAATAAATAAATAAATAAATAAATAAATAAAGGTTGCAACGATGAAAAATGGTCATAAGTCACTTTTTTCAGTGCCGTTGTAACTTTGAATAGTCACTAAATGGACTGTTATAAATCCAGGATTACCTGTATGCCAGAGGTTCCCACCCAAAAATCACTGTTGACTTTAGTGGGAAACCTTTGTACAGACAGTCCTTGGCTTACAACCGCAATTGGGACCAGCACTTCTGCCGCTAAGCGAGGCGATTGTTAAGTGAATCATGCCCAATTCTGATAACTTTTTTTTTGCTACAGCCATTAATTGAATCATGCAGTCGTTAAGTAAATCCAGATCCCTCACTGACTTTGCTTGTAGAAGGACCCCAAAAGAGATCCTGTAATTCAGGGGTGTCCAAACTTGGCAACTTTAAGACTTGTGGACTTCAACTCCCAGAATTCCCCAGCCAGCTAGCTGGGGAATTCTGGGAGTTGAAGTCCACAAGTCTTAAAGTTGCCAAGTTTGGACACCCCTGCTGTGATTTAACAACTGCATGGTTCACTTAACATTCATGGCAAAAAAATAATGGGCACAAATCACTTAACAGCCACAAACCCAGTTCTTCATAGGTTCTAGCCTCCTGCCCTCTAATCATCTTGGTGGCTCTTCGCTGCACTATTTCCAGAGTCTCAACATCTTGTGACCAAAACTGGATGCAGGATTCCAAGTGTGGTCTCACCAGAGAGCAAGATCTTTGTGTAATGTGTAGATAGCCTGAGGCCGGATTTGGATCCTTAGAGTGGGAATTCTGGGGCGATTTGTTCAGTTGACCCATTGGTTTGCTTTCTTGGCTCTCCGTAGATAAACAAGTCTAAATCCAGTCACCTTTTGGTAGATATGTAAGGATACCACTGCAGCTCAGCTTTAGGCAAAGTGGGACATTTTAAGGCAAGGTCTATTCACAGGAACTGAATAACACAATAACAGAGTTGGAAGGGACCTTGGAGGTCTTCTAGTCCAATCCCTTGCTCAGGCAGGAAACACCATACCATTTCAGACAAATGATTGCCCAATCTCTTCTTAAAAACTCCCAGCGCTCACAACTTCTAGAGGCAATTCATTTTACTGGTTAATTGTTCTAACTGACAGCAAGTTTCTCCTTGGTTCTAGCTTGCGTCTCTCCTTGATAAGTTTCCATCCATTGGTTCTTGCCTGTTTTTTGGTGCTTTGGAGAATAGCTTGACTTCTTCTTTTTAGTAGCCCCTCAAATATTGGAACAAGGTTATCATGTCATCATCCCCCCCAGTCCTTCTTTTCATTAGACATGTCCAGTTCCTGCAACCGTTCTTCATATGTTTTAGCCTCCCGTCTTCTAATCCTCTTTGTTGCTCTTCTCTGCACATCTTTTTTTTTTTTTATATTGTAGCAACCAAAACAGGACGCAATATTCCAAGTGTGGTCTTACTAAGGCCTTATAAAGCGGTACTTACACTTCATGGGAATTCCTCTGGGATGGGAAAAAGCCGATCCAGCCAGGAATGTCGTAGGATACAACAGACAGTCTGGGAATCCACTCCTTCCACCTTCCCGTTCAAGAACAGGAAGAAGGAAACACGGACAGCAGCATGAAGACAAATTCCGGACCAATGCAAATTTGCATCCAGCTCCTCTCTGTGGTTTCAATAGGCCTGTTTTGCCTATTGAGGAAATCTGTCCTCCAGCTCCGTTCACTCAGTGTGCAAGAGTTTCCCAAGATCTTCAGGGCATCCTTCCAAGTCTCGGATCATTTCTATTTGTGTTTTTAGGAGGCAGGGAGTGTCACCGCTGCTCAGTTCTCCACCCATCTTTGAGACAGCGGAAAAATATTTGGCGTCATATTGGCTTTCCCCATAGTTTGAGTTGTTGTTCTTGCCACTCTGGGACCTCCCTCTCAGTTGGAGAGGGTCAAACTTGATCTGACCGAGCTGCATTGCTTAGCGCAGGGATTGCTCTGAAGCCTCTTTCATCCTTCTGCTGCAGCTCCCTGTCACTCAAAATATGCACATCCGCCAGCACGCAATTTACTGAGCCTTTTGACCTCCGATAGGTTTTTCTTCCTTGAGACAGACTATTTAGCCCAGGGGTGTCCAAACTTGGCAACTTTAAGACTTGTGGACTTCAACTCCCAGAATTCCCCAGCCAGCTCTGCTGGCTGGGGAATTCTGGGAGTTGAAGTCCACAAGTCTTAAAGTTGCCAAGTTTGGACACCCCTGATTTAGCCTAACAACTATCCAGGGCACACTGACTGCAATGTGGGGGATGAGTTGGTGGCTGGGGAATTCTGGGAGTTGAAGTCCACACATCTTAAAATCCCAGAATTGCTAAGGTCGAGAAACACCAAATGCCATTTCTCACTCAGCCTGAGCAAAGGACAAATGTATTTGGACATTTTTTTAAAAATCCACATAACATTATCTATGCGTGGATATGCGGTGGCACAGTACCTAAGATGCTGAGCTTGTCAGAAAGTTTGGCGGTTCGAATCCCTAGCCCCGCATAATGGAGTGAGCGCCCCGTGACTTGTCCCAGCTTCTGCCAACCTAGCAGTTCAAAAGCACTTAAAAAATGCAAGTAGAAAAATAGGAACCACCTTTGGTGGGAAGGGAACAGCATTCCGTGCGCCTTCGGCGTTTAGTCATGCCGGCCACATGACCACGGAGACGTCTTCGGACAGCGCTGGCTCTTTGGCTTTGAAATGGAGATGAGCACCGCCCCCTAGAGTCGGGAAGGACTACCACATATGTGCGAGGGGAACCTTTACCTTTTAGCATTATCTTTCTCTCATCTCAAGGCCATGAGTAAGCTACATACATACCACTTTTGATACATCTGTGTTCATTCTAATCCTGACACAGCCATGGCTGAATTATCTGGCACGACTGGCAGAGGACATAATGCGCAATTGCCATGAATGATGGTTTGTTGAGCAAGGGATGATAGGGCTGTGATCTCATGCCTGCAAACCTCTAGCCCTGTGATGGCGAACCTATGGCACGCGTGCCGGAAATGGCACACAGAGCCATCTCTCCGTGCATGCGAGCCACCACCCGTTGCTCTTCTGGGTTCCGGTGCACCGGCCAGTTGGTCAAAAGAGTGCATGCGCCTGCTGGGAAGATGATCTTCCAGTTTCTGGCGCGCGCTAGTGCACCGGCTAGCTGGTCTTCATGCACGCATGCATGCCAGAAACCAGAAAACTAGGTGGCCGGTGCACATGCGCATGCCGGAGACTGGAAGATCATTTTTCCGGCATGCAAATGCACACCAGACAGCTGCTCCTGTGCCCCCGTTTCAGCACCCTGTGCCAAAAAAGTTCGCAATACTGCTCTAGCCATTCACGAGATTTTTGTTTTTTAATTTCTTTTCGTTTTTTTAACCCATCTTTATTATTTTTCTAAATAACTCAAGTGGAGAAGATGCCTAACACTTCCTCCTCCTCCTCCTCTTTCCCTACAACCACCACCTTGTGAGATGGGTTGGATTGGGAGGGACTGGCCCAAAGTCTCCCACCCACTTTTTTATTATTTTTAAACAGACAAAAACAAAGACATAAAACACATACAACCTTCTTCCCTTTCATATAGCGTGTCGTTTGGTTACAAGATTTTGTGCGTCTTTTCCATGGTCACCACTTACAATTATGTATCGAATCACAAATTATTCATTAAGTAAACCTAAGTACATTATTATCATTATATATCCATTATTCAACTATAATTATTATCCCTTAATTTTAAATGAGTCATTCTAAGTATTGAATTCATATGCACAACATCATTTTGCATCAATAGTTCAACTCCAATTATTATTTCTACATTTTAAACAGAATATTCTATATACTGAGATCATACAACATCATTCTATTACATCGTTCTAATCTGTTTAACAATGCTAAACCCTCCACCCATTTTTTAAATGTCTAAGGCAGGACTAGAACTCATCATCTCCTGGTGATTGGCCCCAAGTTATCCAGACAGATTTCATGTTGAGGTGGGATTAGAACTCACCATCTCCTGGTGATTGGCCCAAAGTCACTCAGGTGGCTTTTGTGTCTAAGGCAGGACTAGAACTCACTATCTCCTGGTTTCTACCCCACTTAGGTATTATTTTTTAAAATATATATATATATATATATATGTTCTCTTGTGGCGATGAAGATTTTTACAGACTCGATACGGTAAGCCTAAATTTTAGTCTGATTCATATTTTGCACTTAATGCACTGTGGAAATTCCACGTATCAGTTTACTATAATTGTGTAATTGCAGCTGTAAAGGATGGCCTAAGCCATCCTGCTAAGCCAGGGTTTATCCCTCCTGTTATTGTCCCTACTGGAAGCATTAACTGAAATGAATATTACTACTAATGATTACACAAGCTGAAAATCATTACCAAAAGGACAAATAAATGGGATTTTGTGCTGGGATGTGTGAGAAAACATGCTCCCTAGCCCATTTCCTTTACGATTTAGGAAGCAAACACAATGTTTCTCTCTCTCAATGGAGCCTCTCTTGCTTAATTAATTAATCATTCCTATTATATTTTCAGCTCAGTACAAAGTCAATTGATAAAAGCCGAGACTATAAACCTAAAGATCAAAGGTGCAGATCAGATATTATACAAAGCATGGCACCAAAGATACTGAAGCACTCTGAAGCATCATCAGCTTGCATTGATTGATTGAATTCATTGATTGATTGTCTTTGGGTCCCTATTCCGGAGATGGGCACTTAGGACCCACAGGGGTCCTGAAGGAAAAGGCAGCCCCTGGCCAACCAACCATTATTTAGGGGGGGGGGGCAGTAAACCCACTCACTGGTTGGGAGACATTCTGAGTCCTGAAACAGAAATAGAGTAGGAGAAGGAAGTTGTTACTTCAGGTTGGCGCCTGGAGTGGCTTATACAAAAATAACGGGATGAAAATAAAGAAAATAAAGTAAGTTGGTTTAGTTTCCCCTTCTTAGGTCCATGGCCGCGTAAGGCAAAAGGACAGGAATGCTGAGTACGCGTGTCACGACGAAGCCTCCGGGGTTTAGAGAAGCGCCCTGATCCTCACAAAAAAGAAACGGCGCGATCTAAGGGTTGGGTAACTTTTGACAGTCTAAGAACGCAACGCTATTTGCACTCTGCACTTCCCTAGAGGCACGCTCTTCCTCTTCTCTGGACGGCGGCTCTTTCGGTGATTCCGCCTGCCATTTCTAAGCTGTGCCGGGGGGATGGGGGGGGTGGGAAAAAACCGGCTAACCGGATCAGCAGTTAATGAATGAACCCAACTGGCTAGATTCTCACAACCTTCGGACTCCCCGAGCCACGCGAATTCAATCCTTCCAGCTGTTCGCCGTCGGCTCCGGCCGAGAAGAGAGAGAGAAACTGAAAGCTACGCAGAGCGAGCCGCGGAAAGGAGCGACGCGAAGACCCGCGTTGGGCGAGTCACACGTGAACCTCGCCGCCACACGCGGTGGACGAGCCTCGTTTGCCCCAGACTGCCTTTTTCCCAACGCCCCGACGATGAAGGAACGCCCCGGGAGCACACGGTGTCCTCCGTGCTGGACACGCGTCGCGTGTGGAAAGGCCTCCGGGAAGCCAGCTTGCCTCGCCTCCAGCCGCTCCGGAGCGAGGAGAGCAACTCCCCGACGCCCGGCGGGCCAGGCAGCTCGGCAGGGAGGCGCCCAGTCCGACGCTCCCCGGCGCCTTTGCCTTGCCCGAGACTCACCGCTCAGTCGCGTTCCGACGCTCCCCTGGCCGCCGCTTCAGGGCAGCAGCAGCCCGCCGGGACAGGGCATCGCCGCCGCTCCAGGGCTCCCGTCGCCTTGCAGCGCCGGCCGCTTCGATTCAACGCCCGTCCGTCCGTCCGAGCGACCGACCCAGCCCGAGCTCCGCTGCGCTGCAAGGCTGCGGGCTGGGCTGGTGCGCCAGGCGCGGCGGCCGGAAAGCGGAGGGCGGGGAGGCAGCGGGCGGGGAGGAAGGGGCGGCGGAGCTCAGTTGCCTTCGGGGGGCGGAGAGGCGAGAGTTGGCTGGGGGGCGGCCGCTAGGCTCGAGGCTTCCTCGCCAGCCCAGCCGTCTGCCCAGCGGGGAAGGACCAAGCCCGGCCGCCTCCCGGGAGCAACTCTCGCTTTGGCCGGGGGGCGAGGGGGCTCTTGCCATCCGCCGCGCTGTCTCCCGGTTGGGGGCATTGGGCGCCCACGGCGGGGAGAGGTAAAGAGATCCCGGGGTGGGTTTGGCGTGGCTCTTCAGCTGGACTCAACGCGCTGCTGGGCGCCGTTGACCGGGGTTAAGGGGTCGTGTGGACCCCGCATGCCCGCTTTCTCTCGAGGGAGCTCAGAGCGCGTTCTCACGCGCCTCCTGCACGTGGAGTCGCCAAGAGCTCTTCTAATGTTCAACAGGTATTTGTTCCTCTTTCTCCGAACGGGATTTTGCCGCCCCCCTTCGATGCGGGGGCTCTTCCTTCCTTCAAAGGGTCTGCAGTCAGTGTGGGGTCTGAGAACCGCCCAGGTTCCCCCCCCCCCGTCACTCCAGGCCGCTGCGAGTGCGGAGGCTCCTCCTATTTCTTTTTGTTGTTAGTTGCCAAGTCGTGTCCGACCCATCGCGGCCCCATGGACCACGTTCCTCCAGGCCAGAGGTCTTCAAACTTGGCAACTTTAAGACTTGTGGACTTCAACTCCCAGCTGGCTGGAGAATTCTAGGAGTTGAAGTCCACAAGTCTTAAAGTTGCCAAGTTTGGGGACCCCTGCTCCAGACCTTCCTTTACCATCCTCTGGAGTCCATTTAAGCTCAGGCCGACTGCTTCCATGACTTCATCCAGCCACCTCATTCTCTGTCATCCCCTTCTTCTTCTTTTGCCCTCCATCGTTCCCAGCATGAGGCTCTTCTCCAGGGAGTCCTTCTTCCTTCTCATTAGGTGGCCAAAGTCTTTGAGTTTCCTCTTCAGGATCTGGCCTTCTGAAGAGCAGTCAGGGTTGATCTCCTCTAGGAGTGACCGGTTGGATGGCCTTGCAGTCCAAGGGACTCGCAGGAGTCTTCTTCTCCAGCACCAGAGTTCAAAGGCCTCCATTCTTTGGCGCTCAGCCTTCCTTATGGCCCAACCTTCACAGCCATCCATTGCAACTGGGAAAACCATCGCCTTGATTATACACACTTTTGTTGGCAGGGTGATGTCTCTGCTCCTCCTATACCCGCATTTATATCTGCGTTTAACACAAAGTAGGACTAACCTCCGTGTGAATCAGCATAAGCTCTTGCTAGGTGTGCCCGACTGGTTCTTGTGGCGCATGAATGAGCCTCCTGCCACTTTTACCCACAAGGGAGTCCATGTCACTTTATATGGATTTAATTATTTGGGGGGGGGGGCAATGCATTTTTCCCCTTCCATGGACTCCTTCTGGTCTTTCCAGCCACTTGTTGCCAGCATTCTTGTTGTTTCCTGGCGGCCTTTATAGATTTCACACATACATGCTCTGCTCCATCACTTCCCAGCTTAATTATTCTCTTGGCATCTCAGCTATTCTGGAGTTGCTTTGCTGCTTCTGAGCTGCTCCTGAGCCTTGTTGCTTGGCCAGCCACACAAGGAGCGCCCACCCACCCCCGAGGTGAAATTTAGGAGAACTCTGCCTCTCTCTCCTTAGACCAGGGGTCTCCAACCTTGGGTACTTTAAGCCTGGTGGACTTCAACATCTGGGAGTTGAAGTCCTTCAGGCTTAAAGGGCCCAAGGTTGGAGACCTCTGCCTTAGACCACAATACAAAAAAGATGCTGTGACCCTAGAAAGAGTTCAGAGAAGGACAACAAAGATGATAAAAGATCTGGAGACTGGATCTGGAGACATGATGCAAAGATCCCGCTCTCTGGAAAAAGGTCTAATACTGGAAAAAGTGGAAGGAAGGAGAAGAAGAGGACAACTACTGGTAGTATGTAGCAAGATGAAGGGACTCGTTTGAAGTAGTGAGGGGGACGTTGTTGGAAAAATGGGAAGACCAGGTTAGGGAGAAATTATCAAGAAAAATATTGATGTGTTCGCTAAGCCAACACCAAGTTAATGGCACACAATCCATCCAAATCGGTTCTATGGTTTAGCCAAGACAACCATATGGATGGTGAACTCACCAACGGCTCAGCCTGAGAGGAAGGCTAGGACATAGCATAATAGGATTGGAAGGGACCTTGGAGGTCTTCTAGTCCAACCTCTCTTCAAGCAGGAAACCCTATACAAGTGATGGCGAACCTTTTCAACGGCCAGTGTTCAAACTAGAATGTGTGTGCATGCGCTCGCTGGCCAGCTGGCCTTTGGGCTTCTGGCATGCTCATCCGCACCGGCCAGCTGGCCTTTGCATGCACCAGAGCACCGGAAAAACCAAAGACCAGGTGGCCAGTGCATGCATGCCTGTTTGGGGGCTGTTTTCAGGCCATTTTGGGGGGCATTTTCATGCCGTTTTTGGCTGTTTTCCAGTGCTCTAGCACCTGCAAATACCAGCTCTGGAAACCAGAAGAGCAGTTGGCGACATGGCACGTCCCCACAGAGCAGGCTCTGCATGCCTTCTGTGGCACGCGTGCCAGAGGTTCGCCATCACGGCCCTATATAATTCTGGACAAATGTCCAATCCTTTTTTTGAGAAGCTCCAGCAATGAAGCACCCACAACTTCTGAAGATAAGCCATTCCACTGTTTTAACTCTTCTCACGGCCAGGAAAAACAACTTCCCTCCAGAAGTTACGGACAATTTAGATATCATGGGACCTTCTCCCTGGGGTCACCCATTCCTTGTTGAGACGGGTGGAGAGAGTACGCTTATTTCCATCGTAGACCACCCTCATAAAAGAATTAGGCTGAGCAAAATTTGCAGAAGCGATATCAAGCAAATGGAAAGAGGTAAAATTCAATGGTGGCGCAGTTAGATCTTTTTTTTTTGTATTGGAGAAGTAAATGCATTTTCGAAGACCATGAATGACACATTGGTTCAGACAACCTGGATTCACACCCTGGTTTGTTTGTGGAAGCTTAGCGTACCAAACATATGTTGTCATGCCCAGATGGCCAAGTTAAGTAGGCAGGAAACCTGTTGGCTGCTACACCGTGTGGGAATACTGACCCGGAAAATTTATGATTGCAGTCACACGGGGAAGTGTCAGATATTAATCACACACACATCCCTCACAGCACAAGCACACAAGAAAAAGTGCCATTCTTTTCGTTTCTCTGTCAGTTTGATATTGGATTGGCATAGTGGCGGGTTCCTAACCAGTTTACTACCAGTTCACACATGCTTGCACGTGTGCTCACACACACACGCAACACTTCTGCACATGCGTAAAAGCATCTGGTGGGTGGGCGGAGTCTCCAGGCAGTTGGGCGGAGTCTCCGGCCACTGCCACTACCTATTCAGCCGAACTGGGAGCAACCCATATCTGGATTGTCATAAAAACAGACCCTTGGAAATGATAAGAGGAATATAGGTAGTTTTTGACTTATGACCAGAATGTCCATTGGTAAGTAAGGTGGTTGTTAAGTGAATCATTGAAATATTGCAGCCAAATAAATCACATGGTCGTTAAGCAAACCTGGTTTACTCACATTGATGTTGGGAACTGACTGGGAAGGCCACAAATAGTGACTATCCATGCGGGAAGCGGACTGGGATGCTGCAACGGTTGTAAATCCCAATGGTGCTTTTTTATTTTGTTTTCAAGAGGCAACTGGACTTTCTGGTTTTGCTTTGAAGAGGTTTCGCTTCTCATCCAAGAAGCTTCTTTAGCTCTGACTGAATGGTGGGGAATGGAAGGGTTTATTCTCCTTGCAGACAGCTGGTCACTCGCATTCAGCAGTCAATTCAGCATTTAAAAGACACAAGCCACTCTTTTGAAGACAACAACGTCCATATTTTGGACGGAGAGGATTGCTGGTTTGGAAGAGGGGTCAAAGAAGCCCTCTAGGTCAAAATTGAACATCCCTCTTTCAACAGAGGGGGAGGGATACAACATCGTCTATCGCCAATCTACAACCCAGTCCTTTCAACAGTTCCAAGAAGGCTCCAGACCCATTTTCACCACTCTGGTGACCCTGAGGACACAGACAAGCCTCCAAGTGGCCTCAAGGACCCTCTTAAAAGGATGCAAATGACCAGCTGCCTGCAAGGAGAACAAATCCTTCCATTCCCCACCATCCGGTCAGAGCTGAAGGAGCTTCTTGGGTGAGAAGCGAAACGCCTTCAAAAGAATAAAACCAGAAAGTCCAGTTGCCTCCTGGAAAAAAAAACACCTTTGGGACAACCATGACCTGGAGGACGGAGAATCTCCATAAACTGTTGTAAATACAGATGTTGCCTAAGTGCCAAAATTTTAATATTGTGTATGCAGGGATGTTGTGATGGGGTTTTTTTTAAAATATTTTTTTTCATTTTCATACAAATATCCACATGTATACTGTTACATAAACCAACATTATTTTGTATTATTAAATATTTACATCAATTCATCTTACCATCAACCATCAAATTGGCTCTTCTGCTCTCCATACACCATATTTGTACACTATCCATCACTTTCTCCTCCCTCTCTTCTCTTTCTCCCTCCCTCCTTTCTTCCCTGTCATCTTTCTCTTCTCTACTTCCCCATCCTCTCTCCTCCTCTTCTCTTTTCACTCCTCCTTTCTCTCCTCCTCTTCCACCCTCTGCCCTCTCTCCTATCACTCTCTTCTTCCCCTTACTTCTCTCCTCCTCCTCTCTCCTCTTTCCACTCCTCCTTTCTCTCCTCCTCTTCCCCCCCCCCTCTGCCCTCTCTCCTAACCCTCTCTTCTTCCCCTTACCTCTCTCTTCTCTTCCAAGGATGTTGTGATGATTTTTAAGGGCTAGGATTGGGCATAATACAGTATGTCGCTTCTTTCAGTGGTGGTGTAATTTTGCATGAATACTAGATGACTACAGGTAGTTCTCAGCTTACCAAAGTTTATTAAGTGACCAAAGTAACAACATCACTGAAAAAAGGGGACTTAAGACCGTTTTTCATACTTAACGTGAGCCTTGGTGGCATAGTGATTAGAGTGGAGTACTGCAGGCTACTTCTGCTGACTACTAGCTGCCTGCAATTTGGCAGTTCAAATCCCACCAGGCTTAAGGTTGACTCAAGGTTTTTCACGCTTAACTACCCTTGCATCATCCCCATGGTCACTTGATCAAAATTCGGATGCTTGGCAATTGCCCCATGTTTCTGACGGTTGCAGAGTCCCAAGGTTACGTAGTCCCCTTTTGAAACCACCTGACAAAGCAGTCCATGGGGAAAGCCAGATTTACTTAATAACTGTGTTACTAAACTAACAAGTGCAATGATTCATTTAACTGTGCCAAGAAAGGTCATAAAAGTGGGAAAACTCACTTAATAACGGCCTGACTTAGGAACATAAATTTTGGGCTGAATTGTGGTTGTCAAAGTCAAAGATTACCCCTATCAACCTCTTTACATGAGTTAATTAAGTAGGAATCTTTTTGAAGGATTTGAAATGTTTCTTCCCAAACTTCTTGCCCCGTGAACTAATGTGCTGTTTATGAAATCACAAAGCTGCTTTCTATCCCTTGATTGTTTAGACCAGTGTTTTTCAACCGTGGGCACTTGGAAGATGTCTGGACTTCAACTCCCACAATTCTGAATGCTGGCTAGGGAATTCTGGGAGTTGAAGTCCAGACATCTTCAAGTGGCCATGGTTGAGAAACACTGGTTTAGACTTCTTCTCCATTTCATTTCTCAGCTTGCTCAAGTTTGCCGTGTGAACAACCTCCAAACTGAATAAATTGTGGCTCACTAGGTTTCTCATTAGCATATTAAAAAAAATAATGTAAGATCCTTTGTTCTAAATTGAGGGTACTGTATTATTAAAATCTATATCCCATTTTCTTTTGGGAAGACAATGTGTTTTTGTGTGTGTGTGTGTTTTGTTTGTAGCGATATTATTGATGTTTGCAGGATAAAGTTTCCATTTCTATCACTCATCAAAGAGGTATTTCTTTGATTACATTTCTCAGAAGGATATAATACCTTTAGGTCTCTCAAGTTAGAGAGAGGAAGAATGCAGCATTTTATTATGTACTATATACAGGTAGTCCTCAACTTACAGCACTTCATTTAGTGACCGTTCAAAGTTATAACGATACTGAAAAAAGTGACTTATGACTGCTTTTTACACTCACAACTGTTGCAGCATCTGCACAAACAACATTCTGACATTTGGAAACCCAGATTCTGCCCCCTTTTGCCAAAGCTCTGGAATTCTCAATACTGTTTAATGCCATATGACTGGCTAGAAACTGGAGGTTGCATTTTACCCCCAATTTCGGGGACTTAGATGGGACATGGCATGCTCAAAGGTTAGGATTCACATGCTCTATTGAGACTTGGTTTAATCTTCTTATACGTTTTCTTTAAAAAATGAATTTCTAATTAACTTTTGAACAAACAAAGTTGACTTTCACAACATAGTAAGCCAAGAACAATCAATATTATGACTTACGCAAAAGGTGTGAATCACACCTTACTCCAGACATTTGTCTAGGATATTCCTGAAGAGTTTTCTCAGTTCAATTGTTCTCGTATGATTGATCTTGAAAGTTCCTCTGTGACAAAAACTGCTTTTATTGAGACTGACTATAGTAACAGAGGGGGCGGGCACGGTCGCTCAGCGGTTAGAGTTTGTCAACTGGAAAGTTGACAGCTCATGTTTGAGACCCGAGTGCCGCACAACAGGGTGAGCTCCAGTGGTGGGTTCCGGATTCCATTGCAACCAGTACGGCCAGTGTGCGCATGCATCCTTACCTCTTGCAACGCCTCCAGTGGTGGGTTCCAGCCGGTACCACCTGGTATGGGCATACCAGTGGCAACTGGGAGCAGTGGCCACCATACCGGAACAGTGTTTCAGTGGGCCTGCCCTCGTTCCTTACCATTTTTTAAGCCAAACGGGCCATTTGTCCATGCACATGTATCGTACTGTGCCTGCGGAAACTTCGCTGAGCAGCTGGAGCGTCGCAGGGCGGTGTGTGCGCATGCCCAAGGTGGATGCCTGGCCCCGTCACAGCATACCGGTTGCAACGGGATCCAAAACCCACCATTGGCTGCGCTACTCCTTGCATGTTCACTATTTGCAAAGTTGCAAGTGGGCCCATACATCCCTGTAGGGCAGAGATTTCCAGCCCCACCACAAGCTGCCTGGCTGGTCCCATATTTCAGAGCTCCAGTCACAGGACTGGCCTATTGGTCATCCTGGAGCAGCTCCTCCACCCAGATGCACTGCGGACCATCAAAACTTTCTTGTGGATGACCAGTGGTCCGGTCGGTACCTCTGCTCTAAAAGGATACAAATGACCAGCTGTCTGCAAGGAGTATCAATCCTTCCATTCCCCACCATCCAGTCAGAGCTATACAATACAATACAATAGTAGAGTTGGAAGGGACCTTGGAGGTCTTCTAGTCCAACCCCCTGCCTAGACAGGAAACCCTACACCGCTTCAGACAAATAGCTATCCAACATCTTCTTAAAGACTTCCAGTGTTGGGGCATTCACAACTTCTGGAGGCAATTTCTGTTCCACTGATTAATTGTTCTAACTCTCAGGAAATTTCTCCTCAGTTCTAAGTTGCTTCTCTCCTTGATTAGTTTCCACCCATTGCTTCTTGTTCTACCCTCAGGTGCCTTGGAGAATAGCTTGACTCCCTCTTCTTTGTGGCAACCCCTGAGATATTGGAAGACTGCTATCAGGTCTCCCCTAGTCCTTCTTTCTATTAAACTAGACATACCCAGTTCCTGCAACCGTTCTTCATATGTTTTAGTCTCCAGTCCCCTAATCCTCTTTGTTGCTCTTCTCTGCACTCTCTCCAGAGTCTCCACTCCAGCTGAAGAAGCTTCTTGGATGAGAAGTGAAACGTCTTCAAAGAAAAAAAAACAAGGAAGTCTATTTGCCTCCTGAAAAAAGCCCCTTTGGGACAACCATGACCTGGATGAGGGAGAATCTCCACAGACCACTGCTTCTCTATCACATTCCCATAAGGACCGAGCGCCATCTGGTGGGGGTCTTTGGAAAACCCCTGGAAGATTGAATTCATTTGTTACATTCCCCCAAGAGACCAAGCCAGCCACAGGATCAACCAAATTAAAGTAACTTGTGATATAATAGAATAAATAAACATAGTTTAAAAGCCCAGTGTTTAAAATCCACACTGCAGAATCCAATGTTTCTTTCCATGTATGTTTTCTGGAAAGGATTCCGAGTGTGTTAGTGCAAAATTAGCGTACCTCCTCTGGTACTCTGTGCAAGCAAAGATATTTCAAGAAGCTTCCGGTCTTTCCCCAAGGCCCAAAATCCCCATTCCAAAGCCTCTGTTCCGAAGCCCTATAGTTCACTGGTGTATCTCCGAACAAAGCAGCCACACAACCTCCTGTGTTGGTTGTTATCTCGAGGATGGCATTGAAATAAAGCAGAATAAGGTACTTTAACACCAGTAGGGCTAAGGATGATTTGATACAGTCTCATTCATGGGCTGGGAAAAGGCTTTTCTAAAGAGGTCCAAGAAACACTCCTCCTTACTCTTGTGCCCAAAAGACTTTGGACAGTAACAAATCTCCATGGAAGTTACAAGTTTGGGTCCTTTTCTCCCATCTCAATGGAAGGCAAAATGTAATTGTGGCTCTTGATCGGCCAGCTGCTGCTCGACGTCCTTGGGGATTGAATTGTTCCATAGCCTGGAAAGACAAAGGGGGAATTTTAGGCACCTGAAGTATGGTACTCATTACTGCCAGCTTATCATTTGCAGCAAAGCAAAGACCCTGCTTTAAAGCTCTGTTTGTCCAATCAGAATAAAGTTGGAAGGGACTTTGGAGGTCTTCTAGTCCAGCTTTCTGCTCAAGCAGGAGACCCTATACCATTTCAGACAAGTGGCTCTCCAGTCTCTTCTTGAAAGCCTCCAGTGATGAAGCACCTACCATTTCTGAAGGGAATTTGCTCCGCTGGTTAATTATCCTGTTAGGAAGTTTCTCCTTAAATTCCACGTTGCTTCTCTGCCTGTTTAGTGTCCATCCATTGTTTCTTGTCCTGCCTTCTATTTCTTTGGAAAATCAGTTGACCCCCCCCCCCTCTTTTTCGTGGCAGCTCCTCAAATGCTGGAAGATTGCTATCATGTCCCATCTATTCCTTCTTTTCTCTAGAACTGGCCGTACCCAGTTCCTGCAACCGTTCTTTATATGTTTTAAACTTCAGGCCTTTAATCATCTTAATGACTCTTCTCTGCACTTTTTCCAAAGTCTCATCCTCTTGTGTGGTGACCAAATCTGGATCCAATATTCCAGGTGTGGTTTTACTAAGGATTGATTAGTTTCCATCCATTGCTTCTTGTCTTGCCTTCTGGAGCTTGGAAAATAAGTTGACCCCCTATTCTTTGTGGCAGCCTCTCAAATACTGGGATACTGCTATCATGCCCCATATGTATCATATCCACAAAATGCAAGAAACAACTATTTTAGCCCCTGACTTCAGTGCATATTTGGAATTTTTCTTGCATTGCAAAGAGGCAGCTGAACAAGGCAAAGACCTATGTAAAGGTAAATGTTCCCCTCACACATATGTGGGGTGCAGCTCATTTCCGTTTCAAAGCCAAACAGCCAGCGCTGTCCGAAGACGTTTCCGTAATCATGTGGCCGGCATGACTCAACGCCGAAAGCACACAGAACGCTGTTCCCTTCCCACCAAAGGTGGTCCCTATTTTTCTACTTGCATTTTTTACGTGCTTTCGAACTGCTAGGTTTGCAGAAGCCAGGACAAGTAACGGGAGCTCACTCAGTTACGCGGCACTAGGGATTCGAACTGCCAAACTGCCGACCTTTCTGATCAACAAGTTCAGCGTCTTAGCCACTATGTAAAAGTCATAATTTGTGAACCTGTTTTGCAAGGGGGAGGGATTGCTGTTGAAATGTATTTATCAGCATTCAACCAAGGGGGACAATCTATGTGTATTTTTGTTACTTTGTTTTCATACACATTTTTCTCGTTTTGTACTGTTTTGGTCTTTTCTTTCTTTCTTTTCTTTTGGGATTTTGTATTTTAACTTTGGAAATGTGTGTGTGTGTGTGTGTGTGTGTGTGTATTTTAACTTTGTATTTTAATTTTGTATTTTAACTTTGGAAATATAAATTTATATATATATATAAATTTTTAAAGAGATGAGTCAGGTTGGCATAGCGAAGGCACCAATCTGGAAACTCGGGGACCACGAGTTATAGTTCAGCCTTGGGCATGAAACCAGCTGGGTGACCTCAGGGGCCAGTCACTTTCTCCTAGCCCTAGAGAGGAAGCAATGGCAAATCACTTCTGAAAACATTGCCAAGAGAACTGCAGGGATTTTTCCACGGATTCTCCAAGAAGAAGAAACAATTCTTAAAGAGGTTCCCCCCCCCTGCTCTCTTTATCTATCCATGATTAACAGATTAACAGAGTTGGAAGGGACCTTCTAGGTCATCTAGTTCAACCCTCTCTGCTCAAGCAGGAGACCCTACACCATTTCTGACAGATGGCAGTCTAGTCTCTTCTTGAAAGCTTTCAGGGATGAAGGTCCCACAACTTATGAAGGCAACTTCTGTTCCATTGGTTGATTGTTTTCATTGTCAGAAAATGTCTCCTTATTTCCAGGTTGAATCTCTCCTTGATCAGTTTCCATCCATTATTCCTTGTCTGGCCTTCGGGTGCCTTAGAAAACAGGTTGCCCCCCTCCTCTCTGTGGCAGCCCCTCAAACATTGGAAGACTGCTATCCTGTCTCCCCTGGTCCTTCTCTTCACTAGACTAGCCAGGCCCAGTTCCTGCAACCGTTCTTTATATATTTTAGCCTCCAGTCCCCTCATCATCCTGGTTGCTCTTCTCTGCACTCTTTCTAGAGTCTCAACATCTGTTTTTTAAATGATACCTCCTATTGCCTTACCCTGATTTTTTCCTGAGCTACATTTCCAAACAAACCCTTCACTTTTCTTTGGTATAAATGGAGCATCTTTGAAAAAGCAAAAGGCAGCTGGAGGAGCAATAAACAGGCGAGTTAAAAAAAAAAGCCATGGAAGATTATTTCAATATATTATTACTTTGACAAGATTATTATATGCACAAAGATGGAAAGATTTGGCATTACCCACCATGGCAGAAGGGTTGCTGAAATTGACAGAACTTGCTGAGATGGATAAATTGACTTTTTTTTTAATTAGAGAAAAGACACTATCTACATTTATGCGTGACTGGAAACCCCTTGTGGAATTTTTGCATAAATATGAAGGAATGAATGAATGTGATTTTATGGTTTTAATGATTAGACAGGATTATAGAAAGAAGAGTTGTCTGATGCAGCTTCAGAGAGGGTAAAATATTTTTGCACTTCTACCTGCAATGAAGAATATTGGAAGCCTCTTTCTATCTTTTTTCTTTCTTTTCTACTCTAGATTCTGTATTTTCAACTGTTTTCTTTTCTTGTACATACCCTATTTTCTTTCCTTCCTTCCTTCTTTCTTTCTTTCTTTCTTTCTTTCTTTCTTTCTTTCTTTCATTCATTCATTTTCTTCCTTATCCTCCCCTATTTTAGTCTGTGCTAGTTATCCTTTTCTTGTTTAAAAGTTTTAATAAAGATTATACAAAAAAAATTGAAAAACCCTTGTTTACTTATATCAGAACATATTGATGTTTTTGAAATAGAGGTTAGGAGCCACCACTGATCCCAAAGCTTCTACTGTGCCCTTAAAACAGGGGTGTCAAACTCAAGGCTTAATAGATTAACAGAGTTGGAAGGGACCTTGCAGGTCATCTAGTCCAACCCCCTGCCCAAGCAGGAGACCCTACATCTGCCTCTATCTAGGATTGAACTCACAACCTCCTGATTGTGAGGCGAGAGCTCCACCTCTAGGCCACAGCCCCGGGGCTGGATTCAGCCCACAGGAGCCTTAGAGCTCTGGAAACAGCGAAGGATTGGCCCGCGGCGCCTCTGCCAGCGAAAACGGAGGCCGAATGCAGACTCCGCAAGCTCCATTTTCGCTGGCAGAGGGCTGCAGGAGGCTGTCATGGCTGAAAACAGAGCTTTGATGAGTGACGTCGAGCTGGCCACGCCCACCCTGGCCCCTTAAGTTCAAACACACCCCTGATGCAGCCCTCAATGAAATCGAGTTTGACACCCCTGCCTTAAAATCTTAAAGGAAACAAAAGAAAACTAAAATGTTATTGATGTATTTTGCAGCTTCTGCCTCACTCTACGTCATAACGCAACTTGTTTAGCTTTAGGGAATCAAGTGAATCTTCTAAGCATGCCATTAGCATGAGGGGAACCCAGCATGGCGGCTTGCTCACGTGATGCAAAGCTCGAGGTCCTTTCCCACGGTGGGCCACCCTGCCCACACCCGCCCCCGGGCCGGCCAGAGGCCTCTTTCCTTTAGGAGCACTTGCACTTTCTGATGTTTTGCATATTTCTTGCGCTTCGGATTCTTTCGGTTACTTCACAACCAGGACTTTCGATGGGTCTGAGGAGAGGATCCCACTTTTCTCACCTACGTGTCAAGATGGATCTGGACTTCTAAGAGGCCACAGCCAGCAATGAGTAGAGTTTGGATAGAAGATAATTCCCTCGTGGTTCCTAAGCCGTGGAGGGAATACTCGGGATGCAAACACTGTCGTAACTCTGTTGCGGTGGGAACGAACTCTCTGGGGGGCAGATATGGGTATGTGAATTGTGCCACCCGAAGGCCCCATTCCTTAGCCCAGGCACCCTTCCCCTAATTTTCTACCAAGGTTTCCTTCTAAGCTAGCTGGCTGGCAGATTATGGAAGGTCTTTGCAAAGGAGAGATGCCTTGAAGGTCGTGAAAGGGGATCATGTGACCCTGGGACATGCGACCGTCATAAATGTGATTCAGTTGCCAAGCATTCAAATTTGGATGATGTGATCACGGGGAGGCTGCCGTGGTCGTAAGTGTGAACAATGGCCATAAGTCACTATTTCACAGCCATTATAAACTCAAATGAACACTGTTAACTGTTCTAAGTGGAGGAATACTCCACCTGCATCTTACCAAATCTGAGAACTTTAGCCCATCAATCAGAGTGCAGACATGACAACAACCCCAGATCCTTTCTGATTCTGCTGCCGGCATTTGTTCATAGTTTATTATTGCAGGTTTTGAAATGATCATTGTAAGAATCTGCTAAAGGTGGCTTGTTATAATGATAGATGAGCCCAATCCATAGATTGTTCAACAAATCATGGATAAAACAAACAACGGCTCAGCATTTGTGATTCCTGTGATTCCTCCGTTCCAATAAGTATGGCCAACCAGAAGCTTTTTGACTTAGATACTACTAAAGGTGGCCAAAAAAACCCAAGATGGCGGGCATGTAATGGGATCAAAGATCTTCCTCTTTTCATGTGGGATGCATATAAGAACCAGACAGAGCTAGTACTAGAACAGCGATGGTGAATCTTTTCGGCACTGAGCTTGAGTGCCAGAAACCTGAAGACCAGTTAGCCGGTGTGCATGCCTGGTTTGGGGGCATTTTGGGGGCTGTTTTCAGGCCATTTTCGGGCCGTTTCTGGCCCTAAAACGGCCTAAAAATGGCCTGGAAAATGCCCCCCAAATGGCCTAGAAAACATATGCGTGCACCGTAAACCAGAAGATCAGCTGGCGACTGCGTGCATGCTCACAGAGAGGGCTCTATGTACCACCTCTGGCACCCATGCCATAGGTTTGCCATTATGCTCCTAGAACAATAGAATTAAAAAGGAGAAAAAGAATTCGACAGAAGAAATATAAAAAAATTAAGATCAAGAAAAAGAAAAAGTCAAGTAAATGGATGGGGAGAAAAGACCATAAGAGAAATGAAATTCCTGAGAGACTAAGAGAAAATGGTTAAAAGGAGGAAAGAAAGAGAAGGATTTGTTAATAGAATAGAATGAAATTTAGTGAATGTAGCCAAAGGTTTAACACAATGTAGGGGAAACAGATTAAAATTACTATTTGTGGATAACTGATCAAATGAAATGTTTAATATTCGAAATTAAATTTGAGGATATGCTGTATGTTATTAACAGTAACATAGAATAATACATGGAAACGATATGTTAAATGTGATTAATTTGGAGAGGCAAACAATGAAGAGATTAAAATTAAGCGGGAGATTATGGAATGAAGATAAGGTGACTGAAATGGAAAAACGATGTAGAATGTACTATGTATAATTAGAAGATGTAAAGAAGGGAAAACCGGGGCAACAATTGTTTATAAAGAAGTTTTAAGTATGTAACATGGAAAAAAACTTTGCTTGAAAAAAAAAAAGAACCAGACAAAGCTTCTGTACTATTTTGGTCGTTACTTTTCAGATCCATCTTGGATACACCCTCCCTAATCATCACCATTCAAACCACCCTTGTTTAACCTCAATCTTTCAGATGTTTGGGTTGAGAACATTCAGGACTCTCAACAATAGCTGCCCTGGCTGGAGAATTTAGGAGGGGCTTGAAGTCCACACATCTGGTGGGCATCCAAAAGAACTTTACTGAATTTCAACTAACAAAATTGGGTCTCCACCTCACATTCTTGGCCGGACTTCAACTGGGCTACAGGACCATGCAAACTATATATAACAGAAGGATTAAGAAGGTCTTCAAAAGGTTGAAAGTTGATAACTCTGCCTATTAATCCAATTTCGTTTAGAGGAGTTCTTACTACTACTCCAGGAAAGCTCACCGTATTGTCTGGATTCCAGGACATCGAGAAAGCTGCCTTGCTAACATGGAAGCACCGTAAGCTGCGATGGAGTTTTTGTCCAGACTAGAGAAAGAGAAAAGAAGAACAGAAGAGAAATGACTGATCGCATCAAATTCCCCTTCCTAATAAAATCAAAGCAACTTCAAGTTCTTAAGGTACTCACTCCAGAATCTTCACCCTTATCATCCCAGGGAGAACCATGGCGAATTCTTTGGCAGTTTCATCACCCAGTTCATTCCAAGACAATCTAAAAAGAGCAAGTTCGGATATGAGAAAGATTCTTACTCAAGAAGACACCAAGGTAAGAATTCCTAGGCATCCCTCTGCTGTAATATCAATAACAGCAACCAGGAGGATCTCTGCTTCGTGGACTGCGCTGGTGCATCTCTTTGCTTCTGGGCATGATTCAAGGTGCTGGTTACTACCTATAAAGTCCTCCATGATATGGAGCCTATTTGTCTGAGTGACTAACTCTCTCCTGTAGCATCTGTCCAGCTTGGTGAGAACAAGAAACGGGGCCTCTTTGAATACTTGTACGTATTCAGTAACAAGGAGTGCCTTTGACGGCTGTTTCTGGTTTCTTTGAAGTAACAAGCAAGAATGTGAAATTCTGACAAGCACCATGTCAGCTCCTAACATTGCCATAGCAAGAGAAGTGGGGGGATGGCATTCCATGCATACTTTCGGCGAAAGGTGGATCTCAGATTACTGCAGCAGGCTTGGGAGGGGGTGCACCTCATTGGGGAATGTGATTTATGACACAGACTGAGGGGAGGGAGGGAACAGGGGTAAAGTTCAGCTATAACTCAAACAAAGCTTAGATCTGACTGCGAAAAGGCCTTGCCTAATGGTGCTCCTAATAAATGACTAGTTTTGTATTGAAACCTGGGTCGATACTTGTGAATCAATTAGGGCATTTTTAAGAAACCTGACACAACAATTGACAAGTGGCCAGAGATAGAAATTGCTCAGAAAGTTGAACTATAACCGTGATGGCAAACCTATGGCACGCGTGCCGGAGATGGCACACAGAGCCCTCTCTGTGGGCACATGGACCATTGTCAGCTGTGTCACTGCGTTAATTGGTTTGCCAACTTGTGCTTATATTCTGAGTTATACAGTAGACTGACTTGTTTCTTATCTGACAATGATTAATGCGCGTGTCTCATAATACGTCACACATTCTTTACATTCCTTCCGATCTTCCGTTCGCCTGCCAAGGAGGTGGACGACCTAACTCTGCAGAAATGTAGTTATTTGTATGAGCAAGATTTGTATTTTATTTTATATTAAAGTTGTTCATTCGAATATGTTTTCGGGTTTTATTTTCTGCTTATTCGGAAATATGCTGCTTGGAAAGCCGACGGTCCACACCTCATTAGTTCAGGGTGGAACTTCCCCTGACAAGCTGCTCTTCTGGTTTCCAGCACACACATGCACGCTGGCCAGCTGGTCTTCATGGGTGCCGGAGTGCTGGAAAATGGTCTGAAAATGCCCCAAATCCGGGCCGTTTTCTGGGCCGTTTTCAGGCCATTTTCCAGCGCTCCGGTGCCCATGAAGACCAGCATGCACCTGCAAAAACCATTACAAAAATGGCCTTACAATGGCCTGAAAAACAGCCTAAAAATGGCCCAGAAAACACACACACACCCCAAACAGCCAGAAAACAGGCATGTGCATGCTGGCCAGCTGGTCTTTGGATTTCCGGTGCTCCGGAGCATACTCATGCACGCACATTCCAATTGAGGCACTTGGTACCGAAAAGGTTCGCTATCACTGAACTATAATAACCTGGAAACTGATTATACTATGGGAAATGCAGCCCTTGAATGTTCAATACAAGAACATGCTAAGAATATGATGGGATTATATGAACTGTAACATATTACATATACAGTTACTGGATGCTCACTAGATGCTTGGTGACTCAAATTGTGCTAGCAATGAAGAACACTTTCCAAACCTAACAGACTTGAACTGTGTTAACATTAATTGCATTAACAGAGGGACAGATCACGGGAAGTATTGGTGCCACATTATAAAGCCTTGGTAAGACCACACTTGAACTGCATCCAGTTTTGGTCACCGCAACGCACAAAAGATGTTGAGAGTCTGAAAACAGCGCAGAGAAGAGCAACAAAGATGGTTAGAGAACTGGAGCCTGAAGTGTAAAATGTACAGTGAACGTATGAAGAACGGTTGCTGGAATTGGGTATTAATTGACAGAACAATTAATCAGTTGTGGATGCGCCATCATTGGAGGCTTTTAAGAAGAGATTAGACAACCATTTGTCTGAAATGCTATAGGATCTACTGCTTAAGTAGGGGGTTGGGCTAGAAGACCTCCAAGGCCCCTTCCAAGTCTGTTATTCTGCATACAGCATAAAGTGATTTCTTCCTTTTCTAAGGGTCTTGTAGTTAAAATTTATTTATTTAGGTATAAATAAACAGATATTAATCTACCTTTCTGGTTTGCTTGCTATTTTGACCAGGGAAGGCAAAGACCCTGATTGATCCTGATTCAATCCTTCAGGACTGGAGCTTTCTGGGTTCCATCACTTAAACAATGTCACTTATTGGGACTCTGGAAGTGCATCTACTCTGTAGCAGAGCCTGCCCTCTGGAACAGATCTGCCCCACAAGATCTGGATAATCCCCCATCCTGCTGGTGTTTTGGAGGGTCCTGAAAACGGACTCTTCCTTTGGCAAGGTTGGGCAAGGCATCCTTTTAACCCAGATGGGTTTTTTTTTTGCTTTCTACCCACCTTATTTTGCCATTTCTATTCTTTTTTGTTACTTGTTATTTTTGATGCCTAATTTTTCATGTTTGAAATAATTTGTTAAACCAACCAGAGTCACTAAGAGTTTGGCAGCATATACATTTATTGTTGTTGTTGTTGTTGTTGTTGTTGTTGTTGTTATTATTATTATTATTATTATTATTATTATTATTTATTAACAACAACCACCCTACTTGGAACAACTTATATCCTCTGACGTTACCTTAACAGTTCCTAGGTCCTTGGTTAGGGACTCGAGCTGTTGAGCTACCAACCAGCCCCAAAGGCTGTGAATCTCACCAAAGATTAAGCTAATAATAATAATAATAATAATAATAATAATAATAATAATAATAATAATAATAATAATAATAATAATGCAATCTCACCTGATCTCTTCAAGGGAAGGACAGCAGCTGAGTCCGACAATTAGTGTTTTGGAAGCACAATCGCTGATATGACAGGCCTTTAGTCTAAAATTTTAAAAAAGGAGAAAAGGATCAGTATCTGTATTTTGTGCCTATCTTTGCACAGTGCATACTTCATTTGCTTACTGAACTGATTTTTTTCCTTGGATTGACCTGACATATTGAACCGTGAGCTATATTCTCTGTTATTTAACAGACAGATTTACAGAGTTGGTCTTAATCACCGCATTAAAGTACACAGAGAGAAAAAAAACAAGTTTTAACCAAAGTTTAACACACTGTTTGAGTGTAGCAATAACATCTGTAATTAACACAGTTCGCTGTCTATGAAGATTCTCAATTCTGCAGGTTATAGTTGATCCAAAGGTGCTTTTTCAAAAGGAAATTGATTTTCTTAGGGTCTTTTTCTTGAAAATGTTTCGCTTCTCATCCAAGAGGTTTCTTCAGTTCTGAAGAACTTGGCTTTCAAGGAAAAAGAAGAAGAAAGTCCAGTTGCCTTTTGAAAAAGCTCCTTTAGGACAGTTCACTAACAAAGAGAGCCAGTTTGGTAAAGTGATTAAATGCACAACAGATTGAAAACTGGAGGCCTATGAGTTTTATCCCTATTTTAGGCAGAAAACCAGCTGGGTGACCTTGGGCCAGCCACTATCTCTCAGCCCTAGGAAGAAGGCAATGACAAACCCTTTCTGAAAAAATATTGCCAAGAAAATTGCTCAGGGATTCATTCAGGCAGCTGTCAGAAACCAAGACTCACTCAACACACACATATATACACACAAACACCCATCCACACAACAAACGAAGCCAAAGAATGCTATTCTATCTGTCTTCAGGTCAAACATTCTAGGACATGGTTTCCACTCTACCCTT
The DNA here is from genome assembly GCF_964273705.1 of Natrix helvetica. Classification (NCBI taxonomy): domain Eukaryota; kingdom Metazoa; phylum Chordata; class Lepidosauria; order Squamata; family Natricidae; genus Natrix; species Natrix helvetica. The sequence continues at coordinate 4,871,592 of NC_138561.1, forward strand.
ATCCTCTCTGTCCTTCTCTATATCTCAACCCAGTTTGTCTGAATCCTTCCTAACTGTTAGGGCCAAGAATTAGAGCCAATAGTTCAGGTAGGTCCAAATCACTACAGATTAACATGGATCTTTTTTCTTCCTGCAATGAAACAGCCTATTAAAATTATACACCCTGAGGATGAAGCTGTGGTAGTCTGCTACCATAGTCTTCTTAAGCCACATTGATTTATGCTCCATATAATATAGATAATGTTAGTGTTAAGCCTACATGGCTTGATCACAGTTTGTTTAACCATGCATAGTCAAGGTTTGTTGAACAAGCTACAATGAGCTGGGTTCACACAGTCCATTAAGGCACAACGCTTCACTTGGAACTCACAAGTAACTTCTTACACTGAATCCAAGCCAATCAAACTATTAAACCATTTAACTCATTAAATCATTACGACTTAAAATGAAGAATGTATCCTGCCACTATTTCTTCCCTTTCCTGAAATGGAAAACTTACTCAATCTTCCTCAGTTGTGAAGATTGTGGCCATGGTGTCATAAGGGACATCACACCTTTATCTCCAATGTTGTTTTCTGACAAGCTGCGAAGACAAAGGAAGAGAATCGCACAACAATTCCATGCAAAACAGACAAACAGAGCTTTTTACAGGCAGTCCTCAAGTTACAACCGTAATGGAGCTTCCCCATTACCATTGTAATGCGTGATGGACATAAAGCAGGTCGGTCATATGACTGACCCGATTTTACCTTTTTGTGGATGTCGTTAAGCGAGTGCTATGGTCATTAAGAGAACCTCTGAATTGGTTATGGTCCAGTTTTGCCAGAAACTGGAAATAAACAGCCGTAAGCAGAGCCCTGTTGCTGAGTGGCTGAAGGGCAGTCACGTGACCCCTGGGGAGTACAATTGCCAGAACGTCAAACCTAGGTCATAAAGCAGGTCTGGCAGAGTTCCAAATGGTCACTCAATTGAGGACTACTTGCAATGCTTTGGGAAGAATTTTCTCCATCATTTACAATGAGGAAAAGTTTTCAAAACTCTTGGTGGCCCTCCTATGTCACTTACTTGATTTCTTCCATCTGTGGACACTTGGCCAAGATCCCCGCCAAGTGGACGAGTCCTTCAGAATCCAACTGACAGCGAGAGAGGCTGTAGAGACACCAGAGGACATTTACGTGGGAAAAAGAAAAATGCATTGCATTGCACACTTTTTGCAAATTTGCCACACTGAGTAGGGGCCCAAAGCTGTGATACAAAACCAGGACAAGGAGTTCCTGGTGCGTGTAAGAGGTTTGGATGTTATTTTGCTTGGTATATATGCTTTTTATGTTAGGCTTGAGCTAATTAGGAAAGGCTTGAAATCCATTTATTTAGTGCTTATTGTCTGCGGATCCAAAAGAACCAATTGCCTGGGCAAATGATCACTGTCCTGACCCCTGTTCTCTCTTTTCTCTCTGTTAAGCCTGAGTTAGAGAGCAAGGGAGCCACAAGGCACCTGAGGGTAGAACAAGAAGCAATGGGTGGATACTAATCAAGGAGAGAAGCAACTTAGAACTGAGGAGAAACTTCCTGACAGTGAGAACAATTAATCAGTGGAACAGAAGTTACCTCCAGAAGTTGTGAATGCCCCAACACTGGAAGTCTTTAAGAAGATGTTGGATAGCTATTTGTCTGAAAGGGTATAGGGTTTCCTGCCTAGGCAGGGGGTTGGACTAGAAGACCTCCAAGGTCCCTTCCAACTCTACTATTGTATTGTATTGTATTATTTGACGTCACTAACACCTTTTGCTCCTTGAGTGCTACATCGTTTCAAGTGTTTCCTTCCAGGGGTGGGATTCAAAATCTTTTACTACCGGTTCTATGGGTGTGGAGTGGCTGGGTGGGTGTGGCTGGGTGGGCGTGGCAGGGGAAGGATACTGCAAACTCCCCATTCCCTCCCCACTCCACAGCAAGGATATTGTAAAATCTCTATTTCACCCCACTCCAGGGCAAGGATAGTGTAAAATCCCCATTCCCACCCCCTTAACCTGCTTTTCAGCTCCGTTCTCCTGTGCAGGACAACAGAAGTGCCAGCCGATCAGCTGGGACTCGAGAGGCAGATAATAGATGGGGCGGAGCCACCCAGAAGTGGTATTTGCCAGTTATCCAAACTACTCAAAATTTCCGCTACTGGTTCTCCATAACTGGTCAGAACTGGCTAAGTACCCCCTCTGTTTCCTTCCCAATGTAATACAAGACGGAACTGATTTACAGATGCAATATTCTTATCCTGGATACTCACTGGAGGACTTTCAAATGCTTCTTGTAAGGCAAAATTGGAGCCAGTTTTTCCAAAGTCTTATTTCCAATACTGTTCCCAGATAATCTAGGAGAAGGGGAGTGGATGTGTGAACTCTCGTGGATTAAAAGAAGAATTAACATCACTTAACCACTTCTTCCTGATCTGCAATGAAGGAACCCTACATTCAGCCATGTTACAAGAGGAGGGGCTACTCTGGGGGGCTTACCACAGTTTGAGGAACATAACATTATTAAAAACGCAAACATAACAATAATAAAACAATGAAAATAAATAACGAAGGTACAGCAGTATGAATTAAAAGATGGGCAGGGAGAGGAGGAAGCAGGATGCAATCATTCTAGTAGCTACGCCCATTGAGGGACTCTCTCCCAATGGACACATCCGGCAGAGCCAGCCTTACGGAAGGACAGGGAAATGGGGACAGACCTCCTTTTCCAACTATAAGTAGTCCCCAATTTACAATCAGGGGTGGGATTTAGCCGGATCAGATCGGTTCGAATGAACTGGATGCTAATTTTAAAATCTGGTTTACTGAACCAGTAGTTGCAAGGACTGGCTAGCCTCACCCACCTCCCCCTCCCAGGAATCTCCACGAGGCCAGTGTTGGATGCCAGGTAAGTTCAGGGCCCACACAGAGACTCTGGGGTGGGCGAAAAACGGGTCTGGAAACGGGCCCATTTCTGATCTCCAGAGCTCAGGGGAAGCCGTTTTCTCCCTCCCGGAGGCTCGATAAAAGCATCCGGAGCCTGGGGAGGTCGAAAACACCCCCCCACCCCCACCGTGGTACAGGAGGCCTAGTAGGCCATGCCCATGCCCACCCAGCAACTGGACAGACAACCAGTTGATGAAATTTTTCAATCCCACCCCTGCTTACAACAGTTTGTTCAAAGTTGAACAAGCTGTAACTTTGACTATTCAAAGTTACAACAGCACTGGAAAAAAAATGACTTATGACCATTTCCCTACACTTGTGACCGTTGCAGCATCCCCATGGTCATAGGGTCAAATTCAGATGCCTGGTAAGGGACTCATATTTTTGACAGTCGCAGTGTCCCCTTTTGCAATGTTCTGAGTAGCAAAATCAATGGGGAAGCCAGATTCACTTAACAACCATGTTGCTAATTTAACAACTGAAGTGATTCACTTAACAATTGTGGGAAGAAAGGTTGTAAAATGGAGCAAAACTCACTTGACAGGTATCTCACTGAGCAACAAAAATTTGGGGTTCGTTGTGATTGTAACTTGAGGACTACCAGTAACACATATTACTAAAAGCCACCAGCTTTTGTGCATTACAAGGAAAGGTGTTAGCAGGCTCTTTTTGTTATCTTGTGACTTGTGTTGTGTCAGAATAAAAAGGATGGGCTAAGAGTCCCTTCGGGGAGAGGGGGCGGTTTATAAATTTAATAAACTGTAAACTGTAAACTGTAAGAACTGCATAAACACCGGCCCAACTAAAGGATAGTGTAAGGATATCTCACTCATGGACTTGAGAAACGATGAATAATAGCTTCTTAGAGATACAGCAGACATCCTGTTGTCAAGAAATGTTTGTACTTTGTTAAGCATAAGTGGAGAAAAGAATGCTTTAAAGAGACAAGCAGGGTGGGGGTGGGGTGGGGTAGTCCAGATTAACGAAGGGTGGCTTACTTGAGTATTTCCAGCCTCTCGCTCTCAATCAGGCCTTCTACAATCCATTGTCCTCCAGCTGAAGTGATGCTGTTGCAGGAAAAACTAGAAACAATTTGCAGGATGAAAAGACAATACAATACAATACAATACAATACAATACAATACAATACAATACAATACAATACAATACAATACAATAGTAGAGTTGGAAGGGACCTTGGAGGTCTTCTAGTCCAACCCCCTGCCTAGGCAGGAAGCCCTATACCGTTTCAGGCAAATGGCTATCCAGCATCTTCTTAAAGACTTCCAGGGTTGGGGCTTTCACAACCTCTGGAGGCAACTTCTGTTCCACTGATTAATTGTTCTAACTGCCAGGAAATTTCTCCTCAGTTCTAAGTTGCTTCTCTCCTTGATTAGTTTCCACCCATTGCTTCTTGTTCTACCCTCAGGTGCCTTGGAGAATAGCTTGACTCCCTCTTCTTTGTGGCAACCCCTGAGATATTGGAAGACTGCTATCAGGTCTCCCCTAGTCCTTCTTTCTATTAAACTAGACATACCCAGTTCCTGCAACCGTTCTTCATATGTTTTAGTTTCCAGTCCCCTAATCCTCTTTGTTGCTCTTCTCTGCACTCTTTCTAGAGTCTCCACATCTTTTTTACATCGTGGCGACCAGAACTGAATGCAGTATTCCAAGTGTGGCCTTACCAAGGCCTTATAAAGTGGTATTAACATGTATCCACGTGGTCTTGATTCAATCCCTCTGTTGATGCAGCCTAGAACTGTGTTGGCTTTTTTGGCAGCTGCTGCCCACGGCTGGCGCATATTTAAATGGTTGTCCACTAGGACGTCAGTTAGGACAGTGTTTTTCAACCGTGGCGGCTTGAAGATAGGTGGACTTCAAATCCCAGAATTCCCCAACCAGCATGGGTTTTTTCTATGGAGTTTCAGGTCGTCTGCCAGGGATTAAACTCATAGGCCCTTGGTGACTATATACAGCAGGACTGTCCAACAATTTTAAGACCAGTGGACCTCAACTCCCAAAATTCCCCAGCTAGCCATGAGGGACATCCCTGATGTAGAGTGTATTAATTTTAGAAGCTCTCCAGGCCTAGTGGTCAGCAGTGTTTCAAGAAGGGCTTTAGAGAGTATCTGTCTTTAGAATGGTTAACAATAACAATAGCACTTAGACTTATATACCGCTTTATCGTGTTTTACAGTGCTCTATAAGTTGTTTACAGAGTCAGCATATTGCCCCCAACACTCTGGCTTCTCATTTTACCAACCTCGTGAAAGACTGAGTCAACCTTTGATCGTGAAGATCAAACTCCTGGCAGTCGGCAAAGTTAGGCTGCAGTACTGCGTTCTAACCACCGCCTCACCACGGCGGCTCCCTATAGCCCAGCTTTCTTACAACAACTCCCAGTACAGGATTTCAACCCATAGAAAATCCTACGGTTATGTACAAGTCCCAAATAGGAATGTAACTAATTGCAGACATTCAAATATTGTTATCTATTTCATTTGTTTTCTTTTGTCCTATGAAAAAATTCAATTTGTTAGCAATCCTTGAGTGTTACGGGTAATGCACTATTTCCTATAAAAGCATGAGACATGACAATGAATTATGGGTTATTTGTTCAATTACTTAACTTGATAGGATCCATAGCTTTCAGCTGAATTGGAAAACATGACCTGATTCATTAGAGCAACTGATGCATGCTTAACACAAAATCTGGAAGTAAGTATGAAATGGACAGTCCCAGAGAATGGAGCAAAATCAAGATCACCAGCCACATAGTTTTGGTACCTCCTCCTTCCTTGGGTTTCTGGATAACTTTCAAGCAGAGCAAACTTTCATTTTTAGTTTTGCTATTCCTCAGCAGTAACTATGCAGTCAGCCAAAGCAGGTGACCTGAGGAATCACAGAATCATAGTGCTGGAAGGGACCTTGGTGGTCTTCTAGTCCAGCCCCCTGCCCAAGGCAGGAGCCTTTATTCCATCTTGGATAAAGGGGTATCCAATCTTTTCTTGAAAATCTCCATTGATGGCGCACCATCAACCAATCAAAGGAGGAACGTCTATGGAGATTCTCAGCTATCCAGGTCATGGTTGTCCCAAAGGTGTTTTTTTTTTAAAAAGCAACTGGATTTTCTTTGTTTCTCCTTCTCATCTAAGAAGCTTCTTCAGAAGCAAAATGTCTTTAAGGAAAAGCAAAGGAAGTCCAGTTCCCTTTTAAAAAAAGTATCTTTGGGAGAATCAACAGGAGCTTAGCAAGCTGTACATAATTACTAGGTGGATACTTGTGCTTTGCGACGAAACTATGTGATCGGGCTATGCAGGAGAAATTCGGTTCACAATCCATTGGCTGAGTGGTGGTCAGTGATTGAAACACATAAGGGAATATCGCTCCTGCCGCCTTGAGTCTGGAAGCAGGTCCATAAGTGGAAGGCGTAAACATTGTGGTGAGGTTCCGACGTTTAGTACTGTAAGGAGCCCCAGACCGCTCCTGAGTGAAGGAGTGGAACATCTGCCAGTTTGAACTGAGGTAACGGAATGTGAGGCAACTGGCAGTTGGAACAGAGTTCTTTTCAGGTGGGGAGGGGGAGTAGAATGTCTAACTCCTTAACATCAGAGCTTGTTAATATACGGCAACTGGCAGTTGGAACAGAGTTCTTTTCAGGGGGGAGAGGGAGTAGAACTCCTTACCATCCAAGTGTGTTAATTACTATAAGAAATATTAATGATCTGATGGTCATTTTGAAAAAAAATCCTTTCTTAGCGAGCCAACAGGATCATACCTGCCAAATTTCAAGTTTGTAGGCTTTATGGTTCTGGAGATTTCGTGATGAGTGAGTGGTACTTGGCTTTTATATATATAGATTGCCACAGGTTGGGTTCCATCACCAATCTGAGGAAGGCAGTGCCCAGGAAACTCTGTCTTATACCTTGTATGTTAACTTGATCACTAAGTGCATCTTTTAAATTTTGGGGATGACTTCTCCTTCCTTGGATTCAACCATTCCATTGATACTGACACTTCTCCCACAGCGTGGGAGGGACAATTAGATGGTGGATCAGAAACCCCCTTCCCCACCAATAACTCAAATCAATAATCTGTCATTGTGTCAACTTGACCAATAAAAGGGCAAGAGGCTTACTTGATTAGCTTCACATTCTTCATTCCTGGAAGGAGCATAGCTATTGCTTTCATGCCTGCATCATCAATCTTGTTGTGGCTTAAGCTTTAAAAGGAAATGCACAAACACAAAGGGTCAAAGAAAGAAGTCACATGTCATTCATGTATCTGGTTATAGTTCACAGTTGGGACTGACTATTTTTAGTAGAATCTCAGGATCCTGCAAAGCCAGGTGGAATATCTGTTTCAAAATACCCAATATGGCGTTTTATGACTTCCGTTGGCTATTCTTTGTTTGTGCTTAACACCCTTAGCTGTCATTATTCTTTCAAAGAACAGCTACTACAACGTGGAGTTGTTATCCCACACTGGTTTTCTTTTCCTTCCCTGTAATTGTGAATGTCACAGTGGCCTTTTCTTTTGTCTGCTGACTTTCAAAACTATAGGACAAGTAGCCTTGTTGGTGTCCCAACAGGTGGCAGCACCAGGTTGATCTTCTACACCCAGCGTACAAACTGGGTGGAGGCTGCCAGGGTTTGTCCTGAGTTGTTCATAGTTGTCCAACTATGGTAATTCCGACTGCCTTTTTCTAAGAGTCTCTACCCATCCAATTTGAACCAAAGATTCGGGCATGCTGCAGATCCTGTCAGCCAAAGAGTGTTGGTTGCCGGAGACTAGAAGGCAAGTTGAGTGGTTCCTCCTATATGGAACATCTTCCTTTGGGGGATCAGAATGGCCCCAGACTCTGTAAGCCTTCCCTAAAGCTTTAAAGGCCTGGCTATGTTCCCAAGCCCGGGGTCTCGTATCCTAGTTGTATTGCTAACTTGCCAAGTATGTTGCCCCTTAATGTATATTTAATCTGGATGTTTTTGCTTTTTATTGGTTCTTTTTTATTTTTAGAAATATTTTTAGTATTTTAATTGTAATATATTTCTTGAATTGTAAGCTGCCCTGTAGGTTTCAGAAATCAATCATGCAGTTTGTGTCCAAAATATCTGTCTGCCTCTCGCAGAGTTTATTTGGCTTTTATAAAGTTGGAAGAAGATCTGAAGGCATTTCCAAACTGTGTCAGGTTATCTATAGGGGATAAAAATTGACCGCAGTGTGAAAATGCCCTCAGAGTGAAGGAAAACAGTGAAAAGGGCAAGTGAAAAATGTGGACTTACTCGATTTCCTCTATTTGAGGTGTGGTCTTCAAAACTTCTGCAAGGTGGGAAGACATGTGACTGTCGAGATGGTTATTGTTCAAACTAGAAAAGAATTGTATACATGAAAAACCTAAATAAACATAGGTCAGTTGGTTTATGTGAGGTCAAGTTTCCCCAGCCAGAGAATGTTTTTTTTTTTTCAAAAAGGAGAGTTAATGAAGAAGACTTTTTTGGTCAGGACATGAGATCTCAATTTATGCTATGGGAAGCTGGTAGTCCTCCAGATGTTGCTGGACTTGAGTCTCTCTAACTTATCCAACTTAATTCTAAGTTGGATCTCTCCTTTCCATCTGTTACCATACTTCTTCTCCTGCGCTCAGGTGCTTTGGAGAATAGTTTGATCCCCTTCTCTCTGAGGCAGCCCCTCAAATATTAGAAGACTGCTATCAAGTCCTTCTCTTTGTTAGACTAGGCATATCCAGTTCCTGCAACTGTTCATCGTATGTTTTAACCTCCAGCCCCTTAATCAACTTTGTGGCTCTTCTCTGCACTTTTTCTAGATTTCAACATCTTGTTTTTGCATGGTGGTGACCAGAACAAGCATATTTAGGCAGCATCTCATTCTTTCACAGAGGAAAACCCACTAAATAACACTGGAATCATTGGAACCAAGTCAATAAACAATTGGAATTCCATTACATGGCATCCCACGCCCTAGGGCAGAATACTTAAAGGCAACTTACTTGATACTCTTTAAGTGGTATTTGCCCTCCAACGTATCTAGAAGAATACTGAGATTATCCAAGCTGAGATCACTATTGGAAAAACTAGAAGTGGAAGGAAAATACAAGTTTTTATAAAGGTTGTTCAGAAAAGAAGAGAAATAGCAAACTGGCAAATGGTACAGTGACCCTATGAAAGAGAGGCGAATGAAAGTAGATAACTGTTTACGTTTATAACTATAAACACAATTTCCATTATTTTCAACACTTTACCAGGGTAAAAGACTGTTTGTTGCTAAATTAAATGACCAGAATGAAGGTCAAGAGTGAGTCTTTGAAAAATAAATAAATCTAAAACACAGTTTTCTGAAACTCAAAGTCAACCAGGCTTAATTTTGTATGGGGGAAAGGGAGGCAGGGAGAGAGGCTTTCAAGCATCTGTTATCCCTCCTGGTATGCTTGAAGTTTCTTGCTCTGATCTACCTCACAGGGCTGGCATCAAACATGCTTCCTTAATGGTTCATTGCCCCTCACCCACCTACCCACCCCGAATTAGGTTTCTCATTTCCTTCCCCTGGTAAACTCCTTTATGGTTTATAAAGTCACAAACGAGGAATGATACCACATTAAAGAAACCCCACGCTTCCTGCTGAAGATCTCCCATGCGTCTCTCATGTGCTACTAAACCTCCTAGAATGGAAACCAGCAAAAGCGAACTTCAGAGTCCAATGAACTTCAAAAGTCTTCTACAGCTCATGTCATAAACAATAAATCTACGTCCTGAGATGATAATCTAGTGAATATCCATTTCTTCCCCGTTCGCTGATGCTCCCTGCTGTTTTGCTGGAATAGTTTTATTATAGATTTAGTTGCTTAGTATAGTTTTATTTCATTTCTAGCAGATGTTGTTATTTTATCTATTGATTTAGTGTTCTTCAGGGCAGAACTAAGCTACTGTTCTTTAGCACGGGAGAAGGCTTAAAGTATGCCTGTTTACAGAAATGCAATTTTTCAAAACCCTTAGCTATCTCTGTTCTCTTCGCCCCAACAGCAGAGAAGAGGAGGGTGGGTATAACTTTGGATGCCCTTGACTCAGAGTCTTCTGTTCTGCATTTTCCATTCTGCTGCGTGATGTGGCTAAAGAATGAATCATTCTTCTTCCCTTTTGCTAACACCCATCCTCCACCGTAGAACACAGAACATGCGGGGTGGCAGGGACCTAAGAGGTCTTCTAGTCCAACCCCCTTCTCGAGCAGGAGACCTTATGCCATCCTGATCAAACGGCTGTCCTATCTATTTTGAAAAACCTGCAGCAAGGAAGCACACGCAACTCCGAGAGGCAAGCTGTTTCATTGCTTAACTGTTCTCACTATCAGGAAATTTCTTCTTAGTTTTAGGTTGGATCTCTCTTTGATAAACTTCCACCCATTCCTTCTTGTCCTGCCCTCAGGTGCTTTGGAAAGTAAGACAATCCCCATGTTGTAGGCTGTATTGCTATTATCCTTCTCACCTTATCCTCTTTCTCACCTCTCCTCTTTCCTACGGTACTTACCCTCTCCTATTGATATATTGAGATTTATCAATTGTTGTTTTATGATTTATGATTGTATCTTACGATTTATGATCCATGACGTATCCCTTTGTTGTTTGTATGCAGACTGAGAGCTTATGCACCAGAGACAAATTCCTTGTGTATCCAATCACAATAAAGAATTCTATCCTCTATAATTCTTCTCTTCTCTTCTCCTATTCCCATTCCATTCATGTCCTCCCAAATCCTTCTCTTTGATAGGCTAGTTTCCCTCTCCTCCTGAATTAGCTGTTGGTGAGAAAAACTGTCATCAACCATCACACATGCCTTGGATAAGGATGGTGGGTGATTGGGATGGAGAATTGGGCCACCTTTTCAGTTGCCCAAGTGACAGGGTGAAGGTTTCCATCAAAAATGAGTAACTTGGGGTATGTTTGAATGCAGGTCTATCAGTCTCCTGGGAGGCCCACTGACTGAAGGGACATCAGATCTTGGTGCAGTCTTCTCTAAGGCTAAAACCAGTGGTGGGTTTCTACCGGTTCGCACCGGTTCTGGCGAACCTGTTGGACAATGAACCCGGAAGTAAGTTCCTGCCCCGCCCCTATCACTCACTTGCTCACCCCTGCCGGTTCAGAAGCCACTCCATTGCTCGCTCACCCCCCTTTCTCCCGTTCCTCCTCTCAGCGATCTGAGGATTCCCCACCCCACTTTTCCCTTCCCAAAAGATCGCTGAGAGGAGGAAAGGGAGGATTCCCCACCCCACTTTTCCCTTCCCAAAAGATCGCTGAGAGGAGGAAAGGGAAGGGAAAAGTGGGGTGGGGAATCCTCCCATTCCT